>NC_088197.1:3734199-4050449 GCF_028769735.1 Zonotrichia leucophrys gambelii | reverse complement strand
TAATCCCCAAAAAAGCATCAAACAAGCCCAAATAACCCCAAAAAAACCAAAAAAATACCCCAAAAAAACCCCAAAAAAACCCCAAATAACCCCAAAAAAACCCAAAAACCCCAAAAAATCCAAATAACCCCAAACAACCCCTTCCCAGAATTTCCCATGGAAACTCCCACCCAGCTCCAGTTCCCCTCTGGAATTCAGATTTTCCCTAATTAACGAGGTAATTACAGCACAGAACCCAAATTCACATCCAAACCCCTCATCCAGACAGTTTTCCACATAAAATCAACCAATTAATTAATGGGAAATTAATTAATAATGAGATAAATCTGCTCACCTTCCTACTGCAGAGCAGCCTCGTTCTCCAGATGGAGATTTTTGATTTTTTTCTGGATTTTTGATTTTTTTTTCTGGATTCCTGGATTGCTCCTGCCAAAGAAAATGAGAATTCAGATAAATCAGCCCAGAGCAGGGTCATTAATGGAATTAAAATTTGGGATATTTACCCCAATTATTTACATTAATTATCATTGGTGAGGGACATCCCCTGATTTGATCAATATCCGATTATTCACTGGAAAATCTTTAGTGATCAATAATCAGAATAATGACAGTGGAATTTTCCTTTGGTTTTATAAATCACAGCTTGAGTGAGGATTTTGCATCATTTTTCGGGGGGAATATGAAAAATAAGAGGAATTTCCTCCATTTCAGAGGAAAATATTAAATAATTTACATCATTTTTTGGGGGGAAATATGAAAAATAAGAGGAATTTTCCCCATTTTTGGGGAAGAATATGAAGAAAAGGAAGAGTTTGCCCCATTTCAGAAAAGAATATGAAAAAGAGAATTTTGCATCATTTTTCTGGGGTGGGAATATGAAAAATAAGAGGAATTTCCTCCATTTCAGAGGAAAATATGAAGTAATTTTAATCAATTTTTTGGGGGGGAATATTAAGAAAATGAAGAGTTTGCCCCATTTCAGAAAAGAATATGAAAAAGAGAATTTTGCATAATCTTTCTGGGTTGGGAATATGAAAAAAGGAGGAGTTTGCCCCATTTCAGAAGAGAATAAAAATAAGAGGATTTTGCATCATTTTTGGGGGGGGAAATATGAAAAATAAGAGGAATTTCCCCCATTTTTGGGGAAGAATATTAAGAAAATGAAGAGTTTGCCCCATTTCAGAAAAGAATAAAAATAAGAGAACTTTGAATCATTTTTTTGGGGGGGGAATATGAAAAATAAGAGGAATTTCCTCCATTTCAGAGGAAAATATGAAATAATTTATATCATTTTTTTGGGGGGAATATTAAGAAAAGGAGGAATTTCCTCCATTTCAGAAAAGAATATGAAAAAGAGAATTTTGCATAATTTTTCTGGATTGGGAATATGAAGAAAAGGAGGAATTTCCTCCATTTCAGAGGAAAATATGAAATAATTTTAATCATTTTTTTGGGGTGGAATATTAAGAAAATGAGGAGTTTGCCCCATTTCAGAGGAGAATAAAAATAAGAGAATTTTGCATCATTTTTTGGGGGGAAATATGAAAAATAAGAGGAATTTCCTCCATTTCAGAGGAAAATATGAAATAATTTACATCATTTTTTTGGGGGGGAATATTAAGAAAATGAAGAGTTTGCCCCATTTCAGAAAAGAATAAAAATAAGAGAATTTTGCATCATTTTTCTGGGTTGGGAATATGAAAAATAAGAGGAATTTCCTCCATTTCAGAGGAAAATATGAAATAATTTTAATCATTTTTGGGGGGGAGAATATGAAGAAAAGGACGAGTTTGCCCCATTTAAGAAGAGAATAAAAATAAGAGGATTTTGCATAATTTTTTTGGGGGAAATATGAAAAATAAGAGGAATTTCCTCCATTTCAGAGGAAAATATGAAATAATTTTAATCATTTTTTTGGGGGGGAGAATATGAAGAAGAAAAGGAATTTGCCCCATTTCAGAGGAGAATAAAAATAAGAGGATTTTGCATCATTTTTTGGGGGGAAATATGAAAATTAACAGGAATTTCCCCCAAAATTTCAGAGGAAAATATGAAATAATTTTAATCATTTTTTGGGGGGGGAATATGAAGAAAAGGACGAGTTTGCCCCATTTAAGAAGAGAATAAAAATAAGAGGATTTTGCATAATTTTTTTGGGGGAATATGAAAAATAAGAGGAATTTCCCCCCTTTCAGAGGAAAATATGAAATAATTTTAATCATTTTTTTTGGGGGGAAATATGAAAAACAGGAGGAATTCCCCCCATTTTAGAAGAGAATAAAAATAAGAAGATTTTGCATCATTTTTGGGGGGGAGAATATGAAAAAAGAAGAAGCATTTTCATCATTGCAGGGATGGTTACAGAGCATTTCACCATAGAAAAAAAAGAGATTTCAGCACAGAAAAAAAAGAGATTTCAGCATAGAAAAAAGAGATTTCAGCAGAGAAAAAAGAGATTTCAGCATAGAAAAAAGAGATTTCAGCAGAGAAAAAAGAGATTTTTTTCCTCACTCGCTGCTTGAACACAAATAAAATTTTATTTTAGTTTTGTTTTGGGTTTTTTTCTGGGCTGGGGTTTCTTTTTACCTCCTTTTTCTCTGCAATGGGTTCAGGGGTGAGGAACAGCCAAAAAAAAACAAGTTTAAATTTGTTTTGGTTTTGGTTTTTAATGGGGATTTTGGACAGATTTCACATCAGCTCTGTGTGGAAATAACAAGGTGAGGGCAGGAAAAAAAAAATAAAGGTGAATTTGGGTGAATTTGGAATTGGCTTTGGAATGGGCAATCCCTGAGGTTCAGGGAATTCTGGAATGGTTTGGGATGGAAAAAACTCAAATTCCACCAATTTCCATCCTTCCCAATGCTCCAAACCTCTGGAATTGGACATTTCCTATTGCTCCAAGGAGATTTTCCACAGAACCACCCAGGAATCCCTGGATTGTGGGGAGGTTTTAGGATTTGGGAATGGAAAAAAGCACCTGGATCATCAGGATCCCTTGGAATGGGCAATCCCTGAGGCTCAGGGAATCCTGGAATGGTTTGGGATGGAAAAAACTCAAATCCCACCAATTTCCACCCTTCCCAATGCTCCAAACCTCTGGAATTGGGGCATTTCCAGCCATTCCCATTGCTCCAGGTTTCTCCAAACCTCTGGAATTGAACATTTCCTATTGCTCCAGGGAGATTTTCCACAGCACCACCCACGAATCCCTGGATTCTGGGGAGGTTTTAGGATTTGGGATGGGAGGATGGAAAAAAGCACCCTTGGAATGGGCAATCCCTGAGGTTCAGGGAATCCTGGAATTATTTGGGATGGAAAAAAACTCAAATCCCAACAATTTCCACCTTTCCCAATGCTCCAAACCTCTGGAATTGGGCATTTCCTATTGCTCCAGGGAGATTTTCCACAGAACCACCCATGAATCCCTGGATTCTGGGGAGGTTTTAGGGATGGAAAAAAGCACCTGGATCATCAGGATCCCTTGGAATGGGCAATCCCTGAGGCTCAGGGAATTCTGGAATAATTTGGGATGGAAAAAACTCAAATCCCACCAATTTCCACCCTTCCCAATGCTCCAAACCTCTGGAATTGGACATTTCCCATTGCTCCAGGGAGATTTTCCACAGCACCACCCACAAATCCCTGGATTCTGGGGAGGTTTTAGCTGGATTTGGGAATGGAAAAAAGCATCTGGATCATCAGGATCCCTTGGAATGGGAAATCCCTGAGGCTCAGGGAATCCTGGAATGGTTTGGGATGGAAAAATCCCACCAATTTCCACCCTTTCCCAATGCTCCAAACCTCTGGAATTTGGCATTTCCAGCCATTCCCATTGCTCCAAACCTCTGGAATTGAACATTTCCAATTATTCCAGGGAGATTTTCCACAGCACCACCCATGAAAACCTGGATACAGACAGGAAAACCTGAATCCTGGATGGAAATGGGATGGAAAAAAAGCACCTGGATCATCAGGATCCCTTGGAATGGGCAATCCCTGAGGCTCAGGGAATCCTGGAATGGTTTGGGATGGAAAAATCCCACCAATTTCCACCCTTCCCAATGCTCCAAACCTCTGGAATTGAACATTTCCAATTGCTCCAGGGAGATTTTCCACAGCACCACCCACGAATCCCTGAATTCTGGGGAGGTTTTAGGGATGGAAAAAAAGCACCTGGATCATCAGGATCCCTTGGAATGGGCAATCCCTGAGGCTCAGGGAATCCTGGAATGGTTTGGGATGGAAAAATCCCACCAATTTCCACCCTTCCCATTGCTCCAGGTTGCTCCAAACCTCTGGAATTGAACATTTCCTATTGCTCCAGGGAGATTTTCCACAGCACCACCCATGAATCCCTGGATTCTGGGGAGGTTTTAGCTGGATTTGGGAATGGAAAAAAGCACCTGGATCATCAGGATCCCTTGGAATGGGCAATCCCTGAGGCTCAGGGAATCCTGGAATGGTTTGGGATGGAAAAATCCCACCAATTTCCACCCTTCCCAATGCTCCAGTTTCCTTGCCTCTATCCAAATTTTCCTGCCTGTATCCAGGTTTTCCTGCCTGTACCAAAATTTCCCTGGCTCTATCCAGGTTTCCTTCCCTGTATCCTGGTTTTCCTGCCTCTATCCAAGTTTTCCTGCCTGTATCCAGGTTTCCTTGCCTATACCAAAAATTTCCCTATCTATTTCTATTTTTAAAAGAGTTTTGTTTTTTGTTTTTTTTTTGCTTCTGGGATGCCAATTTCCAGGAGTTGTTTGGAAAATGAGATTTTTTTTTAAAATGTCCCCATATTAATGGAACAAACTGTGCTGGAGCAGCAGCTCCTCCTGCTCGGGGTGCTCCAGGGATGGCTTTGAGTTTCCAGCTTCCTTTCGTCCAAAAAAAATAAAAATAAAAATAAAAATAAAAATAAAAATAAAAATAAAAATAAAAATAAAAATAAAAATCGTCTTTTCTTCCTTTTACAGGGCAAAACAGCAACAAAAAAAAAATGAAATTTGTGTTTAAATCCTCCTGTTTTAATGCCTGCAGCTGTTCCAAGCAGATCAAACCAGGGACAATTCCCTGCTCCTGAGGTTTAATGGAATTATTGAATTATTTCGGTCCAAAGACTCTGCCAGGATCTAAAGGGGATCTGTTCTATCGCTGACAACATCCCAAAAACAACAGGAAATTTAAAATCCACACCAAGAACATCCCAAAATTGCAGGAATTTTAAAACCCACACCAAGAACATCTCAAAAAATGGGAGGAATTTAAAATCCACACCAAGACCATTCCAAAAACAGCAGGAATTTTAAAATCTACACCAAGAACATCCTAAAAATGCAGGAATTTTAAAATCCACACCAAGAACATCCCAAAGATTGGAGGGATTTAAAATTCACACCAAATTAGGAATTTAAAATTCCTAAAAATGGGAGGAATTTTAAAATCCACACCAACAATATCCCAAAAACTGCAGGAATTTTAAAATCCACACCAAAAAAACATCTCAAAAATTTTAAAATCCACACTAAGAACATCCCAAAAATGGCAAAATCCACACCAAGAACATCTCAAAAATTGGAGGAATTTTAAAATCCACACCAACAATATCCCAAAAACTGCAGGAATTTTAAAATACACAAAAAGAACATCCCAAAAACAGCAAAATCCACACCAAGAACATCCTAAAAACTGCAGGAATTTTAAAATCCATACCAGCAACATCCCATAAACAGTGGGAATTTTAAAATCTATACCAGGAACATCCCAAAACCAGCAGGAATTTAAAACCCACACCAAGAACATCCCAAAATTGGAGGAATTTTAAAATCTATACCAGGAACATCCCAAAACCAGCAGGAATTTTGCTTTGCAGGGTTCTCAGAGTTATCCCATAGGTTGCTCCAACAATTTGGGGATTTCTCCAGTAAAATATTAAGTAAAAAAATTTAAATTTTAAATTTTAAAAATTTTAAAAATTAAAAAAAAATTAAATTGTTAATTAATTGTTAATTAAATTAAAAAATTAAAAATTTAAATTGTTTAAAATCCCTAAAAACACCCCCACAAAAAACCAAACATTCCCCAGGGTGGGGATATTCCCCCAGCTGGGAAAATTTCACCATAGAAAAACAGGGAAAGGAGGAAAAATATCCAGAGGAAGGATTTGGAAGCAAGGTTTGGGTTTAAATGAGGTTGTTTCAATGTGGTTGGTGTTACACAAGTGGCCTCAATCTTCCAGGATCAGCAATTTTGTCCAGGCAATTAGTGACAAAATTAAATGTCTTAATGACCCCTGGGAAATGGGATCCATCAGTGATTGCTGAGCCAGGGCAGCTCCGTTTCTGCAGGATATAAATCCCAAAAAAAAGGGATTTGTGTCATTTCAGGAATGGGGGGGGAACTCAGAGCATGAAAAGCTCATTTCCCTCAGGAATTCTCCATCTCCCTCAGGAATTCTCCATTCCCTTTCCCATTTCCCTCAGGAATTCTCCATTCCCCTCAGGATTCTCCATTCCCTTTTCCCTCAGGAATTCTCCATCTCCCTCAGGAATTCTCCATTCCCTTCCCATCTCCCTCAGGAATTCTCCATTCCCTTCCCATTTCCCTCAGGAATTCTCCATTTCCCTCAGGAATTCTCCATTCCCTTCCCATTTCCCTCAGGAATTCTCCATTCCCTTCCCATTTCCCTCAGGAATTCTCCATTCCCTTCCCATTTCCCTCAGGAATTCTCCATTCCCTTCCTTCTCCCTCAGGAATTCTCAATTCTCTTCCCATCTCCCTCAGGATTTCTCCATTTCCTTCCCATTTCTCCCAGGAATTCTCCATTCATTTCCCTCAGGAATTCTCCATTCCTTTCCCATTTCCCTCAGGAATTCTCCATTCCTTTCCCATTTCCCTCAGGAATTCTCCATCTCCCTCAGGAATCTCCATTCCCTTCCCATTTCCCTCAGGAATTCTCCATTCCTTTCCCATCTCCCTCAGGAATTCTCCATCTCCCTCAGGATTCTCCATTCCCTTCCCTTCTCCCTCAGGAATTCTCCTATTCCTCTTCCTCATTTCCCTCAGGAATTCTCCATCTCCCTCAGGATTCTCCATTTTCCTCAGGATTCTCCATTCCCTTCCCATCTCCCTCAGGAATTCTCCATTTCCCTCAGGAATTCTCCATTCCCTTCCCATTTCCCTCAGGAATTCTCCATTTCCCTCAGGAATTCTCCATTCCTTTCCCATTTCCCTCAGGAATTCTCCATTCCCTTCCCATTTCCCTCAGGAATTCTCCATTCCCTTCCCTGTTCCCTCAGGAATTCTCCATTCCCTTCCCTGTTCAAATATTTGCACAAATATTTTCCCACCAGAAATTACAAGAACAACCTCGCCGAGTTTTCCTCTTTTTTGTTTTTTCTCCATTTTGTTCCCGGTTTGGATGAAATTTGTGCCTCAGGGGACCCCACATCCATCCCCTACCGAGGACACCCCAAGTGCACAAATCAGGGCAAAAAAAGACATTTTTGGGTTATTTTTTTTAGGAAAGTGAGGCAAGAGGAAGCAGCGGTCACATGAGGATGTCCAGCCCCCAGAGCAGCTGCTAATTAGCGTCTCAGTTAATTAGTGGGCTCGCTGGGATGAGGAGCTCGGGGCTGGCAGCGACACAGCGCCCTCTGTTGGAGACTCCGAATGCAGCCTGGAGCCGGGAGTGAGGGCAAAAACCTCCTGGAATCTCCTAAAAAATTGATTTTTGCTCAAGAAACAGCTCTGGCCTGGCTGGGAATTCCTTGAGGAACAGGGGAACAACTCTGGAGCTGCTCCTGAGGCAGGTCAGTGACTCAGGACCTTTGGATGTTCTTACCAAAACTCTAATATTTTTTAGAATTAAGAATTTTTAAAATTGAGAATATGGAAACTCCAATTGGAGACTCCAAATGCAGCCTAAAGCCAGAAGTGAGGACAAAAACCTCACTGAAATTTCCTAAAAAAAAAGATTTCTGCCCAATTTTAGCTGGGAATTCCTTGGAGGAACCTCTGGAGCTGCTCCTGAGGCAGGTCAGTGATTCATGCCCTTGATAAACCTTTAGATCTTCTTATCAAAACTCAAATATTTTTTTAAAATTAAGAATTTTTAAAAATGGAGAATGTTGAAACTCCAACTGGAGACTCCAAATCCAGCCTGAAGCCAGGATTGAGGACAAAAACCCACTGGAATCTCCTAAAAAATTGATTTCTGCCCAATTTTAGCTGGGAATTCCTTGGAGGAACCTCTGGAGCTGCTCCTGAGGCAGGTCAGTGATTCATGACCTTTGGATCTTCTTATCAAAACTCTGATATTTTTATAAAATTTAGAATTTTTAAAGATGGAGAATATTGAAACTCCAATTGGAGACTCCTAATCCAGCCTGGAGCCGGGAGTGAGGGCAAAACCCACTGGAATTTCCTAAAAAATTGGTTTTTGCTCAAGAAACAGCTCTGGCCTGGCTGGGAATTCCTTGAGGAACAGGGGAACAACTCTGGAGCTGCTCCTGAGGCAGGTCAGTGACTCAGGACCTTTGGATCTTCTTATCAAAACTCAGATATTTTTATTAAAATTTAGAATTTTTAAAGATGGAGAATATGGAAACTCCAATTGGAGACTCCAAATCCAGCCTGAAGCCAGGATTGAGGACAAAAACCTCCTGGAATCTCCTGAAAAAATGATTTCTGCCCAATTTTAGCTGGGAATTCCTTGGAGGAACCTCTGGAGCTGCTCCTGAGGCAGGTCAGTGATTCACGACCTTTGGATGTTCTTATCAAAACACTGATCTTTTTATAAAATTAGGAATTTTTTAAAGATAGAGAATATTGAAACTCCAATTGGAGACTCCAAATGCAGCCTAAAGCCAGAAGTGAGGACAAAAACCTCACTGAAATTTCCTAAAAAAAAAGATTTCTGCCCAATTTTAGCTGGGAATTCCTTGGAGGAACCTCTGGAGCTGCTCCTGAGGCAGGTCAGTGACTCAGGACCTTTGGATCTTCTTATCCAAACACTGATCTTTTTATAAAATTAGGAATTTTTTAAAGATAGAGAATATTGAAACTCCAACTGGAGACTCCAAATCCAGCCTGGAGCCAGAAGTGAGGACAAAAACCTCCTGGAATCTCCTAAAAAATTGATTTCTGCCCAATTCTGGTTGGGAATTCCTTGGAGGAACCTCTGGAGCTGCTCCTGAGGCAGGTCAGTGATTCATGACCTTTGGATCTTCTTATCAAAACTCTGATATTTTTATAAAATTTAGAATTTTTAAAGATGGAGAATATCGAAACTCCAATTGGAGACTCCAAATGCAGCCTAAAGCCAGGAGTGAGGACAAAAACCCACTGGAATCTCCTAAAAAATTGATTTCTGCCCAATTTTAGCTGGGAATTCCTTGGAGGAACCTCTGGAGCTGCTCCTGAGGCAGGTCAGTGATTCAGGACCTTTGGATCTTCTTATCCAAACACTGATCTTTTTATAAAATTAGGATTTTTTAAAGATGGAGAATATTGAAACTCCAATTGGAGACTCCAAATCCAGCCTGGAGCCGGGAGTGAGGGCAAAAACCTCCTGGAATCGCCTAAAAAATTGATTTCTGCCCAATTTTAGCTGGGAATTCCTTGGAGGAACAACTCTGGAGCTGCTCCTGAGGCAGGTCAGTGACTCATGACCTTTGGATCTTCTTATCAAAACTCTGATATTTTTATAAAATTTAGAATTTTTAAAGATGGAGAATATTGAAACTCCAATTGGAGACTCCAAATGCAGCCTGAAGCCAGGATTGAGGACAAAAACCCACTGGAATCTCCTAAAAAATTGATTTCTGCCCAATTTTAGCTGGGAATTCCTTGGAGGAACCTCTGGAGCTGCTCCTGAGGCAGGTCAGTGACTCAGGACCTTTGGATCTTCTTATCAAAACTCTGTTATTTTTTAAAATTTAGAATTTTTAAAAATGGAGAATATTGAAACTCCAATTGGAGACTCCAAATGCAGCCTAAAGCCAGGATTGACGACAAAAACCCACTGGAATCTCCTAAAAAACTGATTTTTGCCCAAGAAACAGCTCTGGCCTGGCTGGGAATTCCTTGGAGGAACCTCTGGAGCTGCTCCTGAGGCAGGTCAGTGATTCAGGACCTTTGGATGTTCTTATCAAAACTCTGATATTTTTTAAAACTTAGAATTTTTAAAGATGGAGAATATTGAAACTCCAATTGGAGACTCCAAATCCAGCCTGAAGCCGGGAGTGAGGACAAAAACCTCACAGAAATTTCCTAAAAAAAAAGATTTCTGCCCAATTTTAGCTGGGAATTCCTTGGAGCAACCTCTGGAGCTGCTCCTGAGGCAGGTCAGTGACTCAGGACCTTTGGATCTTCTTATCCAAACTCTGTTATTTTTTAAATTTAGAATTTTTAAAGATGGAGAATATTGAAACTCCAACTGGAGACTCCAAATCCAGCCTGGAGCCGGGAGTGAAGGCAAAAACCTCCTGGAATCTCCTAAAAAATTGATTTTTGCCCAAGAAACAGCTCTGGCCTGGCTGGGAATTCCTTGGAGGAACCTCTGGAGCTGCTCCTGAGGCAGGTCAGTGATTCATGCCCTTGATAAACCTTTAGATCTTCTTATCAAAACTCAGATATTTTTATTAAAATTTAGAATTTTTAAAGATGGAGAATATGGAAACTCCAATTGGAGACTCCAAATCCAGCCTGGAGCCAGGACTGAGGACAAAAACCTCACTGAAATCTCCTAAAAAAAGAACTTTCTGGAGGTGTTTGGGTGTCTGTGGGTGCTGCTGGCACCTACCTGGGCAGGTGTCCCCACCTCCTCTGGCACTTCCTGCAGGGGGAAAGGACAAATCTCCTAAAATTAAAAAAAAAAAAAAGAGAATTTTCAGCAATTGAAAGGATCCTGCAGGGAATTCCAGCTCCTCTCAACAGCAGCTGAAGCACCTCACACCTTTATCCCCATTTCCATCATCCCATTTTTCCCTGCTGGAATCCCATTCCTGAACTATTTAAAGCACCTCACACCTTTATCCCCATTTCCATCATCCCATTTTTTCCCTCTTTTTTCCCTGCTGGAATCCCATTCCTGAACTATTTCAAGCACCTCACACCTTTATCCCCATTTCCATCATCCCATTTTTCCCTGTTTTTTTCCCTGCTGGAATCCCATTCCTGAACTATTTAAAGCACCTCACACCTTTATCCCCATTCCCATCATCCCATTTTTCCCTGCTGGAATCTCATTCCTGAACTATTTCAAGCACCTCACACCTTTATCCCCATCTCCATCATCCCATTTTTCCCTGTTTTTTCCCTGCTGGAATCCAGCCCATTCCTGAACTATTTAAAGCACCTCACACCTTTATCCCCATTTCCATCATCCCATTTTTTCCCTTTTTTTTCCCTTGCTGGAATCCCATTCCTGAACTATTTCAAACACCTCACACCTTTATCCCCATTTCCATCATCCCATTTTTTCCCTCTTTTTTCCCTGCTGGAATCCCATTCCTGAACTATTTCAAGCACCTCACACCTTTATCCCCATTTCCAGCCTATTTTTTCCCTGTGTTTTCCCCATTTTCTGCCCACTCCAAGTTGATTTAAATCCACCCAAGCCACACGAGGAGTGTCCCCTTTATTTACATTTCACTCTGTTCAGAACCTGCCTTTAAGATTTTTTTGGAGGGGGGATGAAATCCTAAAAGCCCTCCCAGGAAAGGTTTAGTGAGGATGATGAAGGTGGCACCTGAGGCTTTTTCCATGCTCATCCATGGAATGGGGGATAAAAATCCAAATTTCTGCCAATTTAGACCTGGCTTTGAACACAGTGATTGCAAAAGAGAAATTTTTGGTAGGGGGGAAACCTGGCAGCTCGCAGGCTGGCAGTGTGCAATGCCAGCTCTGAGTCTGAAGGTGGCACCATTGGAATGAGGGATGCCGTCCGTCTGTCCGTCCATCCGTCCGTCCATCCATCCACTATCTGTCCATCCGTCCGTCCATTGATCCATCGTCCATCCATCCCTCCCTGTGTCCATTCATCTCTCCATTCCTGTGTCCATCCATGGATGCATCCGTCCATCCATCCTGCATCCATCATCAATCCATCCATCCTTGTGTCCGTCCATCCATGGATCCATCCATCCATCGCCCATCCATCCGTCCATCCATCCCTGTGTCCATCCATCCATCCATCCATCCATCCATCCATCCATCCATCCACATCCATCCATCCATCCATCCATCCATCCATCCATCCATCCATCCATCCATCTCCATCCATCTCCATCCATCCGTCCGTCCGTCCATTGATCCATCATCCATCCATCCCTCCCTGTGTCCATTCATCTCTCCATTCCTGTGTCCATCCATCCATCATCCATCCATGGATCCATCCATCCATCCGTCTGTCCATCATCCATCCATCCATCCCTGTGTCCATCCATCCATTATTCAATCTCTCCACCCATCCATTGTCCATCCATCCCTGCGTCCGTCCGTCCATCCACCCATCCATCTGTCCATATCCATCCATCCCTCCCTCCTTCCCTCCACCCATCTATCATCCATCCCTGTCTCTGTCCGTTCATCCATCCATCCCTCCCTCCATTATCCATCCATCCATCTGTCCATCCGTCCATCCATCATCCCTCCACTCATCCACCCCTGTGTCCGTCCATCCATCCATCCATCCATTCATCCATCCATCCATCCATCATCCCTGTGTCCATCCATCCATCCATGGATCCATCCATCCACATCCAACCATCCATATCCATCCATCATCCAACCGTCCATCCATCCATCATCCATCCATCATCCCTCAGTCCATGGATCCATCCATCATCCCTCCATCCATCCTTCCCTTCCTTCATCAGTCCGTCCATCCATCATTCCCTCATCCATCTGTGTCCGTCCATCCATCCATCCCTGTATCCATCCATCCATCCATCCATCCATCCCCGTGTGTGTCCATCCATCCATCCATCCATCCATTCTCCATCCATCCATCCATCCCTTCATCCCTGTGTCCGTCCATCCATCTATCCATGGATCCATCCATCCACATCCCTCCATCCATCATCCCTTCATTCATCCTTCCCTTCCTCCATCCATCCATCCATCCCTGTATCCATCCATTCATCCATCCCTCCATCATCCATTCCTCATCCATCCATCCATCCCCATGTGTGTCCGTCCGTCCATCCATCCATTCTCCATTTATCCACCCATCCCTTCATCCCTGTGTCCGTCCATCCATCATCCATCCATCATCCATCCATCCATCATCCATCCATCCCCATTCATGTCCATCCCTGTGTCCGTCCATCAATCTATCCATGGATCCATCCATCCACATCCATCCATCCCCATTCATGTCCATCCCTGTGTCCGTCCACCCATCCATCCATCCATCCATCCATCCATCATCCATCCATCCCTTCATCCCTCCATCCATCCTTCCCTTCCTCCATCCGTCCATCCATCCATCCATCATTCCCTCATCCATCTGTGTGCATCCATCCATCCATCCATCCATCCATCCATCCATCCATCCATCCATCCATCCATCCATCATCCATCCATCCATCCATCCATCCATCATCCATCCATCCATCCATCCATCCATCCATCCATCCATCATCCATCCATCCATCCCCGTGTGTGTCCGTCCATCCATCCATCCATCCATTCTCCATTTATCCATCCATCCATCCATCCATCCATCATCCATCCCTTCATCCCTGTGTCCATCCATCCATCCATCCATCCCCATTCATGTCCATCCCTGTGTCCGTCCATCCATCCATCCATCCATTCTCCATTTATCCATCCATCCATCCATCTGTCCATCCCTTCATCCCTGTGTCCGTCCATCCATCCATCCCTCCATTATCCATCCATCCATCTGTCCATCCGTCCATCCATCACCCCTCCACTCATCCATCCCTGTGTCCGTCTGTCCATCCATCCATCACCTGTCCACCCATCCATCATCCATCCATCCATTCATCCATCCATGGATCCATCCATCCACATCCATCCATCATCCCTCAGTCCATGGATCCATCCATCATCCCTCCATCCATCCTTCCCTTCCTTCATCAGTCCGTCCATCCATCCATCATTCCCTCATCCATCTGTGTCCATCCATCCATCCCCATCCATCCATCCATCCATCCATCCCTCCATCCATCCATTCTCCATTTATCCACCCATCCCTTCATCCCTGTGTCCGTCCATCCATCCATCCATCCATCATCCATCCATTCTCCATTTATCCATCCATCCATCCCTTCATCCCTGTGTCCGTCCATCCATCCATCCATCCATCCCCATTCATGTCCATCCCTGTGTCCATCCATCCATCCCTCCCTCCATTATCCATCCATCCATCATCCATCCATTCTCCATTTATCCATCCATCCATCCCTTCATCCCTGTGTCCATCTGTCCATCCATCCCCATTCATGTCCATCCCTGTGTCCGTCCATCCATCCATCCATCCATCCATCCATCCATCCATCCCTCCATTATCCATCCATCCATATGTCCATCCATCACCCCTCCACCCCTGTGTCCGTCTGTCCATCCATCCATCACCTGTCCACCCATCCATCATCCATCCATCCATCCCCATTCGTGTCCGTCCATCCATCCATCCATCCCCATTCATGTCCATCCCTGTGTCTGTCCACCCATCCATCCATCCATCCATCCATCCCCATCCATCCCCATCCATGTCCATCCATCCCTCCCTCCCCACCACCTGCACCAACCATTCCCATTCCCATTCCCTCTCCCATCCGAGGGGTTTCTCCCTTTGGAAGGCAGCAGCCCCATCCATCCATGACATCCCTGAGGCTCCCACAGCAGAAACCCGGGAAGAACAACCCTGAGCCCCTCTGGCAGTGAGAGACCAGGAGAGAGACAGAGCTCCAGGGCAGAGCTGCAGCTTTTCATCCCCTGCTCCTCCCCACGAGCAGCCAATTCAAAATCCCACACACCAAATTAATTCCATTCCAGGGGAGCTGCAAATACACAGCCACTATTGAGGGTAGGGAAAATTGCTGCGTTCTGTTCCTTTGTCAGCTGGCAGAGAATGACATCTGCAAAAAGGGGGGGAAAAAGGGAAAAAAAAGCAGATTTGGGATCCAGCAGAGCAGAAGCAAAGGAAAAGGAGGGAATTCAGGGAAGGAGCCTCAATCCCATGGACAGGGCAGAGACCCCAGAGACCCCAGAGATCCCTCACACCCCCCAGCTCCTCCCCTTCCGTTTGTTCAGAAATTGGGAAACCCATCCATTTGTTTGGGAATTGGGAAAACTCATAAATTTGTTTGGAAACTGGGAAAACCCATCCATTTGTTTAGGAATTGGGAAAACTCATCAATTTGTTTGGGAGCTGGAAAAACCCATAAATTTGTTTAGGAATTGGGAAACCTATTGATTTGTTTGGAAATTGAGAAAACTCATAAATATGTTTAAAAATTGGGAAAACCCATCCGTTTGTCTAGGAATTGGAAAAACCCATCAGTTTATTTGGGAGCTGGGAAAACCCATAAATTTGTTTAGGAATTGGGAAAACCCATCCATTTATTTGGAAGCTGCAAAAACTCATCCATTTGCTTGGAAACTGGGAAAATTCACCCATCCATTTTTTTAGGAATTGGGAAAACTCACCCATCCATTTATTTGGAAACTGGGAAAACCCATAAATTTGTTTAGAAAGTGGGAAAACCCATAAAAGGGAGAATTTGTAACCTGGAATGCCTCAGGAATTATGGAGGATTTGCACCTGGAATGCCTCAGGAATTGCTGGAGGATTTGTAACCTGGAATGCCTCAGGAATTGCAGGAAAAATGGAGAATTTGCACCTGGAATGCCTCAGGAATTGCAGGAAAAATTCAGAATTTGCATCTGGAATGCCTCAGGAAAAATGGAGAATTTGTAACCTGAAATGCCTCAGGAATTGCAGGAAAAATTCAGGATTTGCACCTGGAATGCCTCAGGAATTATGGAGGATTTGCACCTGGAAAGCCTCAGGAATTACAGGAAAAAGGGAGAATTTGTACCAGAAATCCCTTAGGAATTGCAGGAAAAACTGAGAGTTTGTAACCTGGAAAGCCTCAGGAATTGCAGGAAAAATTCAGGATTTGCACCTGGAATGCCTCAGGAATTACAGGAAAAATGGAGAATTTGCACCTGGAATGCTTCAGGAATTACAGGAAAAAGGGAGAATTTGTAACCTGGAATGCCTCAGGAATTGCAGGAAAAAGGGAGAATTTGTACCTGAAATGCCTCAGGAATTGCAAGGGAGAATTTGTACCTGCAATGCCTCAGGAATTGCAGGAAAAATTCAGGATTTGTACCTGGAATATCTCAGGAATTGCAGGGGAGAATTTTATCTGGAATGCCTCAGGAATTACAGGAAAAAGGGAGAATCTGTAAACAGGAATGCCTCAGGAAAAATGGAGAATTTGCACATGAAATGCCTCAGGAATTGCAGGAAAAAATGGAGAATTTGTACCAGAAATCCCTTAGGAATTGTAGGAAAAATTCAGGATTTGCACCTGGAATGCCTCAAGAATTATGGAGAATTTGCACCTGGAATGTCTCAGGAATTGCAGGAAAAATTCAGGATTTGTACCTGGAATGCCTCAGGAAATATGGAGAATTTGCACCTGGAATGCCTCAGGAATTGCAAGGGAGAATTTTACCTGGAATGCCTCAGGAATTATGGAGAATTTGCACATGGAATGCCTCAGGAATGGCAGGAAAAATTGAAAATTTGCACCTGGAAAGCCTCAGGAATTATGGAGGATTTGTACCTGAAATCCCTCAGGAATTGCAGGAAAAATGGAGAATTTGCACCTGGAATGCCTCAGGAATTACAGGGAAAAACTGAAAATTTGCACTTGGAATGCCTCAGGAAAAATGGAGAATTTGTAACCCGGAATGCCTCAGGAATTGCAGGAAAAATTGAAAATTTGCACCTGGAATGCCTCAGGAAAAATGGAGAATTTGTAACCTGGAATGCCTCAGGAATTGCAGGGGAGAATTTTACCTGGAATGCCTCAGGAATTACAGGAAAAATTGAAAATTTGCACCTGGAATGCCTCAGGAAAAATGGAGAATTTGTACCTGGAATGCCTCAGGAATTGCAGGAAAAATTGAAAATTTGCACCTGGAATGCCTCAGGAATTGCAGGAAAAATGGAGAATTTGTAACCTGGAATGCCTCAGGAAAAAGGGAGAATTTGTACCAGAAATGCCTCAGGAATTGCAGAAAAAAATGGAAAATTTGCACCGGGAATGCCTCAGGAATTGCAGAAAAAAATTGAAAATTTGCCCCTGGAAAGCCTCAGGAATGGCACAAAAAATCCAAAATCTTCACCTGCAATCCCTCCAAACCCCCAAATTTCATCCCAAACCATCTCAGGACTCTCCCAGCTTTCCCCAAACCGTGGATTTGATTGATTTCTTTATTTTTTTTCCTTTTTTTTCCCCTCCCAATGCATCTCCTGTGGTTCCTGACAATCCCTCTGCTATTTCGGGAATGCTCATCCGCAGGTGGAATTTGGATTTCTGTTCCCATGACTGACAACACAACTGCTATTTTCAGCCTCCATTATTATTCCAAAGGTGAGGAATTTATTTCCAGAAAAAAAGAGTTTTTCACACCTTAACAGCAAAAAAAAAATTGGGAAAAAAATATAAAAAATTAAAAAAAAAATCAGAATTTTTCAAAGTTTTGCCAAGTGTCTGCAGCAAAGGGAATTAATGAGCTGGGAGGGTTAAAATGGAATTAAAATTCCTGTTGGGATGGGGAAAATCGATTGAAATTGAGGATATTCCTCAGCACAGGCAGGGAAATGGGGATGGAGGCAGGAATGGGAATGCAGGAATGGGAATTGTCCCCATTTCTGCCACCGGGAGAAATTCCCAAAAATCCATTCCCAGCACCAATACCACCACAAAAATTCCCAAAATTCCATTCCCAGTTCAGCCACTGCATCCTCCCAACAACACAAGGATGAATTCCCAAAATTCCATTCCCAGCTCAGCCACTCTGCCAAACACCATCAGGATAAATTCCCAAAAATCCATTCCCAATAACACCAGGAAAAATTCCCAAAATTCCATACCCAGCTCAATCACTGCACACAAAACCACAAGAATTCCCAAAAATCCATTCCCAATAACACCAGGAGAAATTCCAAAAAATCCATTCCCAGCACCCAACAACACCCAATAAAAATTCCCAAAATTCCATTCCCAGCTCCATCACTGCACCAACACCATCAGGAAGAATTCCCAAAAATCCATTCCCAACAACACCAGGATGAATTCCAAAAAAATCCATTCCCACCACCCAACAACACCAAGAAAAATTCCCAAAATTCCATTCCCAGCTCAACCATAAAAATTCCCAAAATTCCATTCTCAGCTCAGCCACTGTGCCAAACACCATCAGGATAAATTCCCAAAAATCCATTCCCAACACCCAACACCACCACAAAAATTCCTTGGAGTCACACCTTGTCCTCCATCCCTCTGAAATTCCCAAAAATCAACTCCCAGCTCAGCCACTGCACCCAATAACACAAAAATTCCCAAAAATTCCATTCCCAGTTCAGGCACTGCATCCTCCCAATAACACCATGAAAAATTCCCAAAATTCCATTCCCAGCTCAATCACTGCACCAACACCATCAGGATAAATTCCCAAAAATCCATTCCCAATAACACCAGGAAAAATTCCCAAAAATCCACCACAAAAATTCCCAAAAATCCATTCCCAATAACACCAGGATGAATTCCAAAAAAATCCATTCCCAGCACCCAACACCACAAAAATTCCCAAAATTCCATTCCCAGCTCAGCCACTGTGCCAAACACCATCAGAATAAATTCCCAAAATTCCATTCCCAACACCAGGAGAAATTCCCAAAAACCCATTCCCAGCTCAACCATAAAAATTCCCAAAAATCCATTCCCAGCACCCAATACCACCACAAAAATTCCCAAAAATCCATTCCCAATAACACCAGGAGAAATTCCCAAAAAATCCATTCCCAGTTCAGCCACTGCATCCTCCCAATAACACCAGGAAAAATTCCCAAAATTCCATTTCCAGCACCCAACAACACCACAAAAATTCCCAAAATTCCATTCCCAGCTCAGCCACTGTGCCAAACACCATCAGAATAAATTCCCAAAATTCCATTCCCAACAACACCAGAAGAAATTCCCAAAAATCTATTCCAAATAACACCAAGGTAAATTCCCAAAATTCCATTCCCAGCTCAATCACCAGGATAAATTCCCAAAAATCAACTCCCAGCTCAGCCACTGCACCCAATAACACAAAAATTCCCAAAAATCCATTCCCAGCACCCAAAAAAATCAGGATAAATTCCCTGGAGCCTTTCCTTGTCCTCCATCCCTCTGAAATTCCCAAAAATCCATTCCCAGCTCAACCACCAGGATAAATTCCCAAAAATCCATTCCCAACAACACCAGGAAAAATTCCTGAAATTCCATTCCCAGCTCAGCCACTGTGCCAAACACCATCAGAATAAATTCCCAAAATTCCATTCCCAGCACCCAACAACACCACAAAAATTCCCAAAAATCCCAGGAAATCCCAGGAAATCCCAATAAATCCCAATAAATCCCAATAAATCCCAGGAAATCCCAGGAAATCCCAGGAAATCCCAGGAAATCCCAATAAATCCCAGGAAATCCCAATAAATCCCAATAAATCCCAGGAAATCCCAGGAAATCCCAGGAAATCCCAGGAAATCCCAGGAAATCCCAGGAAATCCCAGGAAATCCCAGGAAATCCCAGGAAATCCCAGGAAATCCCAATAAATCCCAATAAATCCCAGGAAATCCCAGTAAATCCCAGGAAATCCCAATAAATCCCAATAAATCCCAGAAAATCCCAATAAATCCCAATAAATCCCAGGAAATCCCAGGAAATCCCAGGAAATCCCAATAAATCCCAGGAAATCCCAGGAAATCCCAATAAATCCCAGGAAATCCCAGGAAATCCCATTAAATCTGCCTGAAAGCTGCAGAATTCCCACAGAACTCATGGATTACAGGAAAAATTATCCCAAATTTCAGCCAGAAAAAATTGATTCCAAATTTTTCCCTGGAAAAATTCCAAATTTTCCAAGGAAATCCTGTGGATCCATGGAAATGCAGCTCACCCACCTGGATCCAGAATTGCTCTCAGCTTTACCAAAAATTCTTTCAAAAAAGAATTAAAAATATTATAAATATTTTGAAATATTAAAATAAAAATATTCTTAAAAAATACCAAAAATTCTAATTAAAAATAAATGAAATAAAGAGCTCCTGAGGGTTTTAGATGGAAAAGTTTGATGAAATTAAACCTAATTATTAAACCCAAAAAATGAAACCCAAAAATGAAACCCAATTATTAAACCCAATTATTAAACCCAAAAAATTAAACCAATTATTAAACCCAAAAAATTAAACCCAATTATTAAACCCAATTATTAAACCCAATTATTAAACACAAAAAATTAAACCAAATTATTAAACCCAAAAAATTAAACCAAAAAATTAAACACAATTATTAAACCCAATTATTAAACCCAAATTATTAAACCCAAATTATTAAACCCAAAAATTTAAACCAATTATTAAACCCAATTATTAAACCCAAAAAATTAAACCCAAAAAATTAAACCCAATTATTAAACCCAATTATTAAACCCAATTATTAAACCCAAAAAATGAAACCCAATTATTAAACCCAAAAAATTAAAGCCAATTATTAAACCCAATTATTAAACCCAAAAATTAAACCCAAATTATTAAACCCAAAAAATGAAACCCAAAAATTAAACCCAATTATTAAACCCAAAAAATTAAACCCAATTATTAAACCCAAAAATTAAACCCAATTATTAAACCCAATTATTAAACCCAATTATCCTCGTGACCACATTTGCTCAGGGGTTTGCAAGAGCCAATTAAAAGGGTAAAACTGGGATTAATTAATGAATTAATAATTAATTAATGAATTAATGATTGGGACAAAGCTCTCTCTCCCAGCTCGGCTTTCTTTATTTTTAATTTCATTTTAATTTGATTTTTTTGGGCTGAATGTGCCAATGGGCAGGCAGGGAAGTGGATTTGTGGGTTTGGTTCTGTGCCTGGAACACTGCAGGAATTCCAGGATATTGGAATTAGAGATTTCCAAAATTTAGGAATTCCAGGATATTGGAATTAAGAGTTTTCAGGAATTCCAGGATATTGGAATTAGAGATTTCCAAAATTTAGGAATTCCAGGATATTGGAATTAAAGGTTTTCACCACTTCAGGAATTCCAGGATATTGGAATTAGAGGTTTCCAAAATTTAGGAATTCTGGGAGATTGCAATTAGAGGTTTTAGGAATTCCAGGATATTGGAATTAAAGGTTTCCACTATTCAGGGATTCCAGGATATTGGAATTGGAAGTTTCCACCACTTCAGGAATTCCAGGATATTGGAATTAAAGGTTTTCATCACTTCAGGAATTCCAGGATATTGGAATCAGAGGTTTCCAAAATTTTAGGAATTTCAGGATATTGGAATTAGAGATTTCCAAAACTCAGGAATTCCAGGATATTGGAATTAGAGATTTTCAGGAATTCCAGGATATTGGAATTAGAGATTTCCAAATTTAGGAATTCCAGGATATTGAAATTAGAGATTTTCAGGAATTCCAGGATATTGGAATTAAGAATTTTCAGGAATTCCAGGATATTGGAATCAGAGGTTTCCACCACCTCGGGAATTTCAGGATATTGGAATTAGAGGTTTCAGGAATTCCAGGATATTGGAATGAAAGGCTTTCAGGAATTCCAGGATATTGGAATCAGAGGTCTCCAAAATTTTAGGAATTCCAGGATATTGGAATCAGAGATTTCAGGAATTCCAGGATATTGGAATTGGAAGTTTCCACAATTCAGGAATTCCAGGATATTGGAATTAGAGGTTTCCACCACTTCAGGAATTCCAGGATATTGGAATTAGAGGTTTCCACAATTTAGGAATTCCAGGATATTGGAATTAAAAGTTTTCAGGAATTTCAGGACATTGGAATTAAAGGTTTCAGGAATTCCAGGATATTGGAATCAGAGATTTCCACCACTCTAAGAATTCCAGAAAATTGGAATTAGAGGTTTCTACAATTCAGGAATTCCAGGATATTGGAATTAAAGGTTTTCACCACTTCAGGAATTCCAGGATATTGGAATTAAAGCAGGATATTGGAATAAAAGGTTTCCACTATTCAGGGATTCCAGGGTATTGGAATCAGAGGTTTAAGGAATTCCAGAAAATTGGAATTAGAGATTTCCAAAATTTAGGAATTCCAGGATATTGGAATTAAAGGTTTCCACCACTTCAGGAATTCTTGGAGGTTTCCACAATTCAGGAATTCCAGGATATTGGAATCAGAGGTCTCCAAAATTTTAGGAATTCCAGGATATTGGAATTGGAGGTTTCCACAATTTAGGAATTCCAGGATATTGGAATTAAAAGTTTTCACTACTTCAGGAATTCCAGGATATTGGAATCAGAGATTTCCACCACTTCAGGAATTCTTAGAGGTTTCCACAATTTAGGAATTCCAGGATATTGGAATTAAAGGTTTCCACCACCTCAGGAATTTAAGAATATTGGAATTAAAAGTTTTCACCACTTCAGGAATTCCAGGATATTGAATCAGAGGTTTCCACAACTCAGGAATTTCAGAATACTGGAATTAAAGGTTTCAGGAATTCCAGGATATTGGAATTAGAGATTTTTATCACTCCAGGAATTCCAGGATATTGGAATCAGAGGTTTCAGGAATTTCAGGATATTGGAATTAAGAGGTTTCAGGAATTCCAGGATATTGGAATAAAAGGTTTCCACTATTCAGGGATTCCAGGGTATTGGAATCAGAGGTTTCCACCACTTTGGGAATTCCAGGATATTGGAATCAGAGATTTCCACCCCTTCAGGAATTCCAGGATATTGGAATTAGAGGTTTCCACAATTTAGGAATTTCAGGATATTGGAATTAAGAATTTTCAGGAATTCCAGGAAATTGGAATCAGAGGTTTAAGGAATTCCAGGATATTGGAATTAAGAGTTTTCACCACTTCAGGAATTCCAGGATATTGGAATCAGAGATTTCCACCCCTTCAGGAATTCTTAGAGGTTTCCACAATTCAGGAATTCCAGGATATTGGAATCAGAGGTCTCCAAAATTTAGTAATTCTGGGAGATTGGAATTAGAGGTTTCAGGAATTCCAGAATATTGAAATTAGAGATTTTCAAAATTTAGGAATTCCAGGATATTGGAATCAGAGGTTTCCACCACTCTAAGAATTCCAGAAAATTGGAATCAGAGGTTTCCACAATTCAGGAATTCCAGGATATTGGAATTAAAGGTTTTCACCACTTCAAGAATTCCAGGATATTGGAATCAGAGATTTCCAAAATTTAGGAATTCCAGGATATTGGAATTAGAGGTTTCAGGAATTCCAGGATATTGGAATTAAAGGTTTTAGGAATTCCAGGAAATTGGAATCAGAGATTTCCACCACTTCAGGAATTCTTAGAGGTTTCCAACCCTTCAGGAATTCCAGGATATTGGAATTAGAGATTTCCAAATTTAGGAATTCCAGGATATTGAAATTAGAGATTTTCACTACTTTAAGAATTCCAGGATATCGGAATTGGAGGTTTCCACAATTTAGGAATT
The DNA here is from genome assembly GCF_028769735.1 of Zonotrichia leucophrys gambelii. Lineage (NCBI taxonomy): Eukaryota > Metazoa > Chordata > Aves > Passeriformes > Passerellidae > Zonotrichia > Zonotrichia leucophrys. Next base: position 4,026,678 of record NC_088197.1, on the reverse strand, counting down.
CCAGAATATTGAATTAGAGTTTTCAGGAATTCCAGGATATTGGAATCAGAGGTCTCCAAAATTTTAGGAATTCCAGGATACTGGAATTAAGAATTTTCAGGAATTCCAGGATATTGGAATTAAAGGTTTTCAGCACTTTAAGAATTCCAGGATATTGGAATTGGAAGTTTCCACAATTCAGGAATTCCAGGATATTGGAATTAGAGATTTTCAGGAATTCCAGGATATTGGAATTAGAGATTTCAGGAATTTCAGGATATTGGAATCAGAGGTCTCCAAAATTTAGGAATTCTGGGAGATTGGAATCAGAGGTTTCAGGGATTCCAGGATATTGGAATTGGAAGTTTCCACCACTTCAGGAATTCCAGGATATTGGAATCAAAGGTTTCAGGAATTCCAGGATATTGGAATTGGAGTTTTCAGGAATTCCAGGATATTGGAATTAAAGGTTTCAGGAATTCCAGGATATTGAATTAGAGGTTTCAGGAATTCCAGGATATTGGAATTGGAGTTTTCAGGAATTCCAGGATATTGAATCAGAGGTTTCAGGAATTCCAGGATATTGGAATTAAGAGTTTTCCACAGTTCAGGAATTCCAGGACATTGGACAATTCCACCTCCAAGCTCCCCACGGGCCCTTCACCCCCACACCAGCTGGGAATTCCGGGGCTCTCCCGGCTCTGCTGCTCCCAAACCCTCTGGAAGCTTCCAGAGCTTCCCTGGGGGCACAAACCCAACCAGAGCACCCCAATCCCACCCTGGGCTCAATTTGGGGCTGGGAATGATTTTATAAAGCGGCAGCTCCGACCCAAAGAGCTTCACCCACCCTCTGCCAGGGGCACTCCCAGTGAGGAAATGGCCCAAAAATCGGGAAAGGGACACCAAAATCAGCAAAGGGACACCAAAATCAGCAAAGTGACACCAAAATCAGCAAAGGGACACCAAAATCAGCAAAGGGACACCAAAATCAGCAAAGGGACACCAAAATCAGCTTTTTCCAATGCACAGAGTGTCCAGCTCTAATGGGACAGGGACAGCCACAATTCCCTCCCAGTGAGAAAACTGTCACCAAATCAAATCAGGAAAGTGCCACCAAAATCAAGAAAGTGCCACCAAAATCAAGAAATTTCCACCAAATCAGCTTTTTCCAATGCACAGAGTGTCCAGCAGGGACAGGGGAGGGAAAGCCACGATTCCCTCCCAGTGAGGAAAGTGCCACCAAAATCAGGAAACTGCCACAAAAATCAGGAAATTGCCACCAAAATCAGCTTTTTCCAAGGGACAGAGTGTCCAGCTCTAATGGGACAGGGACAGGCATGATTCCCAATGAGGAAACTGCCACCAAAATCAGGAAAGTGCCACAAAAATCAAGAAAGTGCCACCAAAATCAGCTTTTTCCAAGGAGCAGAATGTTCAGTTCCAATGGGACAGGGACAGCCACGATCCCCTACCAGCCACCAAATCAGGAAAGTGCCACCAAAATCAAGAAATTGCCACCAAAATCACTTTTTCCAAGGGACAGAGTTCAGCTCTAATGGGACAGGGACAGCCACAATTCCCTCCCAGTCACAATTCCTCCCTTCCAGAGTCAGGAAACTGCCACCAAATCAAATCAGGAAAGTGCCACAAAAATCAAGAAAATCCCACCAAAATCAGCTTTTTCCAATGCACAGAGTGTCCAGCTCTAACAGGGCAGGGACAGCCACAATTCCCTACCAGTGAGGAAAGTGCCACCAAATTAAATCAGGAAAGTGCCACCAAAATCAAGAAATTGCCACCAAAATCACTTTTTCCAAGAGACAGAGTTCAGTTCTAATGGGACAGGGACAGCCACGATCCCCTACCAACCACCAAAATCAGGAAATTTCCACCAAAATCAGCTTTTTCCAAAGCACAGAGTGTCCAGCTCTAATGGGACAGGGACAGCCACAATTCCCTCCCAGTGAGGAAAGTGCCACCAAAATCAGGAAAATGTCACCAAAATCAGGAAATTGCCATCAAATCAAATCAGGAAAATGCCACCAAAATCAGGAAACTGCCACCAAAATCAGGAAATTGCCACCAAAATCAGCTTTTTCCAAGGAGCAGAATGTCCAGCTCTAATGGGACAGGGACAGCCACAATTCCCTTCCAGTGAGGAAACTGCCACAAAAATCAAGAAAATCCCACCAAAATCAGCTTTTTCCAATGCACAGAGTGTCCAGCAGGGACAGGGCAGGGACAGCCACAATTCCCTCCCAGTGAGGAAAGTGCCACCAAATCAGGAAAATGCCCCAAAAATCAGCTCTTTCCAAGGAGCAGAATGTTCAGCTCTAATGGGACAGGGACAGCCACGATCCCCTGCCAACCACCAAAATCAGGAAAGTGCCACAAAAATCAAGAAATTTCCACCAAAATCAGCTTTTTCCAATGGACAGAGTGTCCAGCTCTAATGGGACAGGGACAGCCACAATCCCCTACCAGCCACCAAATCAGGAAACTGCCACCAAATCAAATCAGGAAACTGCCACCAAAATCAGGAAATTGCCACAAAAATCACTTTTTCCAAGAGACAGAGTTCAGTTCTAATGGGACAGGGACAGCCACAATTCCTCCCTTCCAGAGTCAGGAAAGTGCCACCAAATCAAATCAGGAAACTGTCACAAAAACCAAGAAAGTGACACAAAATCAGCTTTTTCCAAGGCACAGAATGTCCAGCTATAATGGGACAGGGACAGCCACAATTCCCTCCCAGTGATCAAATCAAATCAGGAAAGTGCCACCAAAAATCAGGAAATTGCCACCAAAATCAGTTTTTTCCAAGGGACAGAGTGTCCAGCTCTAATGGGACAGGGACAGGCATGATTCCCAATGAGGAAACTGCCACCAAAATCAGGAAATTACCACCAAAATCCCCTTTTTCCAAGGGCCAGTGTCCAGCTCCTTGGAGCCCAGGGCAGGGATGAGAACTGGGGTTCCTCGTTAGCCCAACGGGTACAGAATCAGAAATTCCCATCAATTTGTTTTATGGGATGTTTTTAGATTTTGGGGGTGTTTTTCTCATTTTTCCCCCCAAGAATGGGATAACTGGTGGGTACAGAGCCATAAAAATCACATTAATTTGTTTTATGGGGTGGTTTTCCCATTTTCCCCCAAAAAAATGGGATAAATGGTGGTTAAAGAGTCACAAATTTCCATTAATTTGCTTTATGGGGGGTTTTTAGTTTTTGGGGTGTTTTTCTCATTTTTCCCCCCAATAGAATGGGATAAATGGTGGGTACAGAATCACAAATTCCCATTAATTTGTTTTATGGGGTATTTTTGATTTTAGGGGTTTTTCCCCCCAAAAAGAACTGGATAAATGGTGGCTACAGAATCACAAATTCCCATGAATTTGTTTTATGGGGTATTTTTGGGGTGTTTTTCTCATTTTTCCCCCACAAAAGAACGGGATAAATGGTGGCTATAAAATCCCACAAATTTGTTTTATGGGGTATTTTTGGGGGTATTTTTCCCATTTTTTTCCCCAAAAGAACAGGATAAATGGTGGTTACAGAATCACCAATTCCCATGAATTTGTTTTATGGGGTATTTTTGATTTTAGGGGTGTTTTTCCCCCCAGAAAGAACAGGATAAATGGTGGGTACAAAGTTACAAATTCACATTAATTTGTTTTATGTGGCATTTTTGGGACGTTTCTCCAATTTTTCCCCCACAAAAGAACGGGATAAATGGTGGCTACAAAATCCCACAAATTTGTTTTATGGGGTATTTTTGGGGGTATTTTTCCCATTTTTCCCTCCAATAGAATGGGATAAATGGTGGGTACAGAATCACCAATTCCCATAAATTTGTTTTATGGGGTATTTTCAGGGGTATTTTTCCCTCCAATAGAATGGGATAAATGGTGGGTACAGAATCACAAAATCCCATTAATTTGTTTTATGGAAGGTTTTTGGGATGTTTTTCCCCACAAGAGAATGGGATAAATGGTGGGTACAGAATCACAAAATCCCAATTATTTGTTTTATGGGGTATTTTTGTTTTTTAGGGGTTTTTCCCCAAAAAGAACAGGATAAATGGTGGCTCCAGAGCCACAAATTCCCATAAATTTGTTTTATGATCACAGAGCTGAAACCTCGATGCCTGTGGACGTCCCACACAGCAGGGACACAAAGCCCTGTGGAACCTCTTGGGGATGAGGGCCTGAAGAAAAACCAAGCCATCACCAAAAAGGCCTCGAGTTTGCCAGGATTAACGGAGCTGCTGCCTCCCGTGCTCTGTCACACACCAAATCCCCTTTGGACACATCCACGAGAAGCTCACAGAGCTGGAAGGCGCCAATTTTCCCCTAAAAAAAATCAATTTAGCCACAATAATTTCCCCCAAGCAGCAGCAGAGGTGTCTGAGGGCAGACACAGCTCCAGCCCAGCTGGTTTGGGTTTGGTTTAAGGCAACAGGATGGGAACAAAGCTCAGGTTTGTCCCCAATCTCTGCTTCCCTGCACTTCCCCAACTCCTCAAGGTTCCCAATGCACAGCTCCAAGTGGAAGTGAGGAGCAGGAGACAGATTTTTCTCTCTCTCTCTCTCTCTGCCTTTGTCTGCGGCACCCACTTACCTCCTCTACACCTCAAGAGCACAAAACCCAGATCCTGCAGCCACCCCTCCTTTATGTAACCCACACAATTCCCCGATCCTCCACCACTCCAAGCCACCCTCAACTCGCCGGCGGGAAACAAACAAGTCAATGATGCCATTGCCCAGCTCCCCAATCTCCTTTTTCACCCCCAAAACCTGGGGCTGGTTCATCACGAAATCACCCAACTTGGCAAGCAGCTGGCACCGAGCCATGCCCCTCATGGATTGCCGCTGTCCCTTGTCACCTCGCCCACCCAAAGATGCCCCTCACCACAATTCCTTCATCCAAAACCTCCCAAAAATTCACCAGGGCCCCTCAGTGCACCCCCAAACCCCCCCACGTTATCTCCTCACCCCGATCTTGTGCCAAAATCCCCCCATGGGGACCCTCTGGGGGTCCCTCCGAGCCTCTCATGCCAACCCCCCCCCGCCCTGTGCCAGGCTCCAGCACCCCCAAACCCCCCCAGGACCCCCAAACCTTCCTCAGCCTCCCCCCGGAGCTGCCCCGCGGGTTCTCCCGTCCCACCCCGAGCCCCCCGGTACCCGGAGCCCCCTCCCCATCCCCAGGGATCCCCAACACCCCCAGCCCGCCCTGAGCCCCCCGTCCAGCCCTGCCCGGGCCCCCCACACCCTTCCCGGAGCCTCCCCGCCCTCCCCGGTCCCGCCGCCCGCCTTTACTCGCCCAGACCCCCCGAGCCCCCCGAGCCTCCCCGGCCCAGCCCCGCCGCCCCCCCCGGGCGGAGAGGGGCCCCGGGCAGGGCCGCGCCGAGGTGGAGGCTCGGCCAAGCCGCGGCCTGAAGCAGCCGGGCGTCCCCCCGCGCTGTCCCCGGCCGTCCCGCCCCGTTCCCGGCGGCTCCTCACCGGTACCGGCGGGAGCGGGCGCGGCGGGCGCGGAGCGGAGCCGCCGCCTCAGACACCGCGCGGCGCAACGCACCCTGCTGGCCCGCGGGCGGCGCCGGCCCCGCCCCGCGCGCCTGACGGACAGCGCCGCCAGCCAATGGGAACCCGCGGAGAGCGGCGCGCGGGGGGAGGGCCGGCAGGAGGGCGGGGCTTGGAGCGGCCGCCAAGTTCGGTTGCGGCGGCGGCGGCGCGGAGGGAGGCCGGGGAGGGGGCGGGGCCGGCGGAGGAGCGGCGGGAGGAGCGGCCAATCAGCGCGAGGGGCTGGAAATGGGGCGTGGCTTCATAAGTAGTTCATTAATATTAATAAGATGGGAGGGGGCACGTGGCGGCCGGGGCGCGAAGCACCGTGAGGGGACACCCCGGGACCCCCGGTCTGTGCTCCTCCGCAGCCCTCGGTGCAGCCCCACCGGACCCCGTCCGTGACCCGCTGCGGGGCTTGGAGCCCCCCAAATCCCCCAAACCATCCCCGGGCTCTGCCCAGCTCTGCGTACCGAGGGTCGCGGCCTCGCTCTGCCCCCACCTCGGGGAGCGGCTGCCCCCGGGGACCGAGGGGAAAATCCGCGGGGATGAATCAGCGGCGGGCGGGAGTGACGCTGGCGGCGCGGGAGCGGAAATCACGCCTTGAACCGGGGCTTTGATTCCTCCCGGGCTGCCACAGACACCGGGCGAGCGGGTCCCGGTGGTGCCTGGTCCGCGGGAGTCACCGTGGGGGGACACAGCCACGTCCCCATCGCTTCCCAGCCTGCACGGCCGCACCAGTACGCACCAGTAGGCACCAGTACGCGCCAGTTGCAGCTGCGATCCCAGCAGGAATTGAGGTGGGGAAATGCCGAGCCCAGGCTGTCCCCACCTCGGCGGCGACAGCGCTGGAATCGGGCTGAAAACTCCATAATCCTGTTAACGGGAAGAAGGCTGATTTTCCCCCTAATCCAGTTTGCTCCCGTATGTCCCGGCCCGCCGAGCCCTAATCCGCTTTCCCTGCAGATGGGCAGCCCCGGGAGCCGCGGTGTCCCCCCGGTGAGGGACACAAGGGACAATATTCCAGTGCGAGAAGCGATGCCAGGAGCTGGTTTGAGTCCCAAAATCTGCATTTGCGAAATTGATGGCCGCGGGATGCAGCCAGGACTGCTCGTGGACGGGAATTGGCTGCACCGCGGATCATCCCGGGGCTCATCCCGTTAATTAACGCTCAGGAGCTGCTTTGTTTAACGCCTGGACCCGGGGGAGGCTCCGGGCGCCCGGCAAGGATCATCCCTCCCGGTGCTGCGCTGATGTTTAGGGGCTCAGGATGGGGTTGGGGGGGGCTGCAGGGACCCAGAGCTTCCCTGGCAGCATCCCGAGGGACACCGGGGCTGCAGCAGGACCGGGACCGGAGCGGGCACAGGTCCCCATTAGGTGAGGGGAAATGGGAGGGGACAGAGGGGGCAAAGATGGGGAGGAGGGAAGGGGAGATTTTCTGCCCCCAAGGCGTTGTGGAGCCTCTGGAAGCGCTCTGAGTTTTGGTGTGATGGTGCCACCCCAAATACCTGAGAGTCCTGAGGGGTCCCAGCAGGCGGGGACTGGCACCAAGTGTCCCCATGTCCGTGTGTGCCTGTCCCACTGTCCTGCCCTGGCACCCACAGAGAGTCCCAGATCCCCCCGGGCCACAGAAGGGACACGGGGACAGGAGCAGGGGCCCTGGGCAGTGCCAGGGGGCTGTGACATCCCTGCGGAGCTGGTGCTGTCCCCACAGAGCTCAGAGCATCCCCATGGATCTGTGGCCATCCCACAGAGCTGTGGCTATTGCCACAATTCCACAACCATCCCTGTGGATCCATAACCATCCCTATGGATCCACAACAACCCACATTGATCCACAACAACCCACATTGATCCACAATCATCCCTGTGGATCCATCGCCATTCCTGTGGATGCATCACCATCCATTCCTATGGATCCACAACCATCCACATGGATCCACCACCACCCCAATGGATCCACAACGATCCCTATGGATCCACCACCATCTCTATGGATCCGTGACCATCCCTATGGATCCATGGCCATCCATCCTTGTGGATCCATCACCACCCCTGTGGATCCACAACTATCCCTATGGATCCTTGACCATCCCTAGGAATCCACACCATCCCTATGGATCAATCACCATCCTTATGGATCCACCACAATTTCTATGGATCCATGACTATCCCTATGGATCCATCACCATCCATCCCTATGGATCCATGACCATCCATCCCTATGGATCCATCACCATCCCTGTGGATCCGTGACCATCTCCATGGATCCATGCCATCCCCATGGATTGGTGCCATCCCCACAGATCCCGCTGTCCCCACGGATCAGTGCCATCCCCACAGATCCGTGCCCATCCCCACGGATCCGCTCCATCCCCACAGATCCGTGCCCTTGCCCGTTCCCCGGTGCCCGTTCCCCCCCGTTCCCCCCTCCCCGTTCCCGCTCCCGGAGCCCACGCGGCTCCCGCGCCCGGGGAGCAGCGCTGGTTTCCATGGCAACGGGCGTGATGACGCACGCGCCGCGCTCCCGCCCCCCCCCCCCCCCCCTTCCCGCGGGCACGGGCGGGGACAGCGACAACGCGGGAGCGCGCGCGCGTCACACGTGTCGCACGCACGTCACAGGCGGGCACGCGCGGCACGAGCGGGGCACGGGGCACGCGCGTGTCACACGCACGGAACACGTGCCACATTCGTGTCACACACAGAGGTGTGCACAAACGTCACATTCGTGTCACACACACACACACACACCTGTGCCCACTGTCACATTCGTGTCACACACACACACCTGTGCCCACTGTCACATTCGTGTCACACACAGAGCTGTGCCCACATGTCACACTCGTGTTACACAACCAGAGGTGTGCACACTGTCACATTTGTGTCACACACGTCACATTTGTGTCACATACACAGAGCTGTGCCCACATGTCACATTTATGTCACACACAGAGGTGTGCCCACTGTCACATTTGTGCCCCATACACACCAGTGCCCACTGTCACATTTGTGCCCCATACACACCAGTGCCTACTGTCACATTTGTGTCACACACAGACCTGTGCCCACTGTCACATTTGTGCCACACACACAGAGGTGTGCACACATGTCACATTTGTACCCCCAACACACACCTGTGCCCACCGTCACATTTGTGTCACACACACACCTGTGCACACGTCACATTTGTGTCCCACACATCACATTTGTGTCACACACACACACCTGTGCCCACCATCACATTTGTGCCCCACACACACAAATGTCACACATGTCACACATGCCCACAGCCCTGCACACACACCAACGTGCCTCACACCTGCACACGCGTGTCTGTGGCTGTCCCCAAGCTGTGCACACACACACACACACACACACACACCGTCACACTCACCTCGCCCCCTTCCCGTGCTCCCCCCGTGGCTCCCGCCCCGGCCGGGGGCGGCTCCGGGGGACGCGGGAGCGTTTCTCGTCTCTTTATTGAAGGAAGACTATTTCTAGAATAAAGGCTACATCGTCACCTTGTCCCCTGGGCGCTCGGATCCTCGTGTAAAAAGCCGGGGGGGTGCTGGGAGCTGGGGGGGGGGCTCGGCCTGCCCGGGGACACCCCCTTGGGGACACCCCCTTGGGGACACCCCGGTGGCGGCGGCGGGAAAGGAGCGGGGCCGGAGCGAGGGGACAAACCTCGAGGGGACGAGGGGCTGGTGACAGCGCGGGGACCCCGCTCCGGCCAGGGTGAGGGGGGGGGACAAGCGGGGCTGAGGCAGAGCTGGAGGGTGCCGGGGGTCCCCGCGGGGGGACTCTGAGGACGGGGTGGCACCGAGGGGGTGCGGGGGCAGCGGGGGCCCGGCTGGCTGCGGGGCCGGGGCTCTCCCGCCGGAGCTCGCCAGGATTGTGCTGGGTCAGGACCTCCCGCGGACCCGATGCTTTGTGCTTGGGCTGGCGGCTCCGGCTGCGGCACCGGCTCGGGGCTGGAGGGGGGCACGGGGGGCACCACGATGGGCCTGGGGGGCAAGGGGACCACGGTGCCAGGCTGGGGGGCTGCGGTGGCACAGGGGGCTGGGGGGGGGGGGCCGTGGCACCAGGACGGGGATGGGGGTTTGGGGAGGGGGTCACGGCACCAGGATGGGGCAGGGGGACACGGGCACCGCGCAGGGGCTGCCCCCGCCCCGGGTCTCTGCCCGCAGGAGCAGAGCGCTATGGCGTGGGGACGGGGGACGCGCGGGACTGTCCCCAAAGGGTGACACCGCCATCCCCACGTGGCACCGTCCTTCCCTCCCGCCAGGACCGACGGGGGCCGGGCCCGGTGGCTCCGGTTGTGCTGCGTGCGGGGGGGGTGGTCCGGGTGTCCCCGGTGCTGCCGTGCCCGGGGTGGGGGGGGGTGGCCGCGTGTCCCTCACCTCGGCCCCGTGTTCACCCCCGGCGGCCCCACACAGTCACAGTGATGGCACACGGAGGACGAGGGGACGGTCCCGCTGCGATGCCACTGCCACGTCCAGCCGTGGGCGGGAGGAGGGAACGGGAGGGGGTATCCGGAGTGGGGAGGGGGCGCGGGCCAGTCCGGGGCTCTACATGATGCTGCACTTCCCCTTGATTTTGTCTGTCCTCTTCTGCTTGCTGGAGCGCTTCCCGTCGATGGTGAGGCTGACGTTCCTCCTCTTCTCCAGGTTCAGCAGCTCCTGGAAGAGCTCCTTGACGTTGTAGTTCATCTTGGCCGAGGTCTCCATGAAGGCGCATTTCCACTCCTTGGCCATGGCCTCCCCCTCCCTGCTCTCCACCTCGCGCTGCGTCTCGTCGCACTTGTTGCCCACCAGCATGATGGGGATGCTCTCCACGCTGCCCTTGATCTGCACGATCTGCTGGTAGATGGGCTTCAGCTCCTCCAGCGACTGCTTGCTGGTGACCGAGAAGACCAGGATGAAGGCATGGCCCTTGGAGATGGACAGGCGCTGCATGGCCGGGAACTGGTGGCTGCCGGTGGTGTCGGTGATCTGCAGCGTGCACACGCTCTTGTCGCAGCTGATCACCTGCCGGTAGGTGTCCTCGATGGTGGGGATGTAGGTGTCGCGGAAGGTCCCCTTGACGAAGCGCAGCACCAGCGAGCTCTTGCCCACGCCGCCGGCTCCGAACACCACCACGCGGTAATCGTTGCTCTGCTCCGGCATCTTGGCCCCGCGGTGGCTGCGGGGGCACACGGAGGCGTCACCCCCCAACTCCGGCCGTGGCCCCCCTGAGATGCAGCCCCGGCCGGGAGCTGGGCTCGCTGCCCTTGGGTCGCCCTTGCCGCCTGGGGACGGGTGAGGCTGCCTTGGCTATTTTTACCGGCCGCCCGCCGTGGCCATATGGCCGAGCGCGGCCACCGGCACCGCAGCTGCTGCCCAGGCTGCCGGGGGGGCTCGCTGGGCAGGGACCCCCCCTCAGCCTGCCTGGGCAGTGGGAGCAGCTCTGCAGGGCAGCAAATGGCCCAGGGAGGTCACGGTGGCACCTGGAGCACCCAGCTGGGCTCTGTGGCCGGGTACAGAGGTGCCCTTTCACACGCAGGTTGTGCTGTTGGTGTCCTGTCACCCCTGTCACTCTGTCCCGTGCCATGCCATCCCTCTGCTCTGCTCCCTCCCCAGGGATGTGTTGGGGAGTGCAGGAAAGGAGCGTGGCACAGCCGTGGGTTGCAGGTGGTGGGTAGTGGGTCAGAGCCCCCTCATGCTGCCAAACCTCAGTGCCCACCCACAGGGGACACCTGGACCTGGGCAAGGTCCCCAGTGCCCCCCAGTGATGGGAGATGAGGTGGCACAAAGAGTTGTGTGTGCTGGGCCCTGCTCCCTCAGTGCAGCACCAGCTCTGTCCCACGAGGGTCCCCAGGGTGTGTGGGACCCTCACAGAGCCTTGGGGACATTAAACCCCCCACGGGACAGAGTTTCCAAAGGTGCCCACTCACAGGATGAGTGGGAAGGAGGGGAGGGAAGGGGGCCTGAGCACTGCTGAAGGACTGGCCCCAGCCAGCTCCACTCCTGCCACCCCAGCTCAGGTGAGGGGGACAGCAAAGTGCCCCAGACACCCCCGTACAGCAGCTCCTGCATCCCTGAGCATCTCTGCGGGAAGCAGCCCCTTCCCACCGTCACCCCATCCTCATCCCAGAGCACTGGGGAGTCTGGGCCCCACAAAGCAGCCCCAAACCCCGGGCATGTCCCCAGCCACCAGAGCCAGGCGAGGCTGGCAGCTGGAGGAGCCCAGGAGCTCATCCCACCGTGGGCTCCTTGGATCCCACCACGCTGGGAGCGTCACCAGCGCCGGGGGCTGGGGCTGAGCTGGCGCGTGGGAACGTCCAACCTCGGCCAGGGCTGGCAATGCTCCCACCCTGTCCCCCCGCTCCCATCCCACCTGTGTCACCTGCCTGTCCCACCTGTCCCATCCCACCTGTGTCACCTGCCTGTCCCACCGCTCCCATCCCACCTGTGTCACCTGCCTGTCCCACCTGTCCCATCCCACCTGTGTCACCTGCCTGTCCCACCTGTCCCATCCCACCTGTGTCACCTGCCTGTCCCCCCGCTCCCATCCCACCTGTGTCACCTGCCTGTCCCCCCGCTCCCATCCCACCTGTGTCACCTGCCTGTCCCACCTGTCCCATCCCACCTGTGTCACCTGCCTGTCCCACCGCTCCCATCCCACCTGTGTCACCTGCCTGTCCCACCTGCTCCCATCCCACCTGTGTCACCTGCCTGTCCCACCTGTCCCATCCCACTTGTTCCACCCGTCTGTCCCACCTGTCCACGGCACAGCCAAAAGTGCCCCCGAACTCACAGCCCAGGGGCTGGGCTGGACAGACCCTCACGGAACCGGGGGGATCTTTGGGGTGACCCCACGGCCTGTGCCCGGCAGCACCCCGACCCCAACAGTCCCTGGTGCCCGAGGGTCTGGCACCCTTTGCTCATGGGCAGGGACCACCCGGGACTGATCCTGCACCCCCAGAGCCCCCCAGCACTGGGGGTGACACTGGTGGGGACCCGGGGGTCAGGATGGAGGGCAGGGCAGGGGTGAGGGAGCAGGGGAAGGGCAGGGTGAAGATGGAGAGGCTTGGAAGGGCAGGATGGAGGGATGAAGGGGCAGGAGAAGGGGCTGGATGGAGGTCGGAGGAGCAGAGGAAGAGCAGGGGGGACGAGCATCCCGCTCAGGATGGAGATGGAGCGGCAGAGGAAGAGCAGGACACAGACGGAGAGGCAGAAGGGGCAGGATGGAGGGGCAGGAAGGAGATGGAGGAGCGGGAGAAGGGGCGGGAGGGACGAGCATCCCGCTCAGGATGGAGCCGCAGCGGCAGCAGGAGGGCACGGGCAGATGGCGGGGCAGGCTCGCGGGTCCCCCCGCGCCGCTCCCCGCCCCTGCCGGCAGCACCCCCGCTCCCCGCTCCGGCCGCGCTCCCCCGGCCCCCGCCGCGCCGGTCGCATTGCGGTGCCCGCCGCCTCACCGTGTCCTGCCCGGGATCCGCCCTTGGCTGCGGGCGGCGCGGCGGCCTCAGCGCATGGCCCGGCCCGGGGCGGCCCCGGCGCGGCGGCTCCGCTCCGCCCGGCGCGGCTCGGTGCGGCGGGGTCGGCGGGGCTCGGCGGGGCTGCGGCCGCTGCGGCGGGGCCGGCTCGGCTGGGCGGGCTCGGCTCGCCTCGCCTCGGCTCGGTGCGGTGCGGCCGCCGCAGAGCCGATCCCGCCCCGCCGCCGGCCCCGCCCGCCGCGCCCGCCCCGCCCGGGGCCCCGGACCCCCGGGCCCGGCCCCGAGCGGCTCCGGGACCCGGCAGCGGCGGGACGGGGACACACGGACAGGGATGGGGACACACGGACAGGGACACACGGACGGGGATGGGGACACACGGACAGGGACACACGGACAGGGATGCACACGGGCAGCGATGGGAATCCATGGGATGGAAACACAGGAACAGGGACAGACAGACAGACAGGAACGGGATGGGGACACACGGACAGGGATGGGGACACACGGACGGGGATGCACACGGGCAGCGATGGGAATCCATGGGATGGAAACACAGGGACAGGGACAGACAGACAGACAGGAACGGGATGGGGACACACGGAGAAGAGACTCAAACAGGGTCACACAAACAGGGACATGCGGGGATGGGGACAGGGACACACGGATGGGAACACATGGAGAGAGAGATGGGGACATGTGGGGGTGAGAGTGGACAGCCAGGCAGGGAGACACAGGATGGGGACACACGGACAGGGACACACGGACAGGGACCCCACACGGACCCTGCACAGGTGGGGACTGAATCCACATGAGGAGGGACAGTCAAGGGACCCGTGGATGGGGACAGAGCCCCACAGGTGTGACAGGGGACAGAGGGACAGGACAGACGGACACCAACGTCCCAGCCAGGCAGGGCACAGGTGGCACAGGGTGCTGTGAGCCCCCGTGGCAGCTGGGGGTGGCCTGGGCAGCCATGCTGGGCTTTGGGGACACAGAGGCCACGGTGCCACCCCAGCACAGGATCAGGAGCTTGTGACAGCGCAGGGCCTGTGTCACACACTGGTGTCACCTGCTCATGGCAGAGCCCCAAAACCCTTAAGGGGACACACTGGGGGTCCTGGCGGGGCTGTGGGACACTCAAGCAGTGGCTGAGCCCTCCCCCAGTGCCTGAACGGGAGCAGAAGTGCCCAGGGTGACCATGCCCAGCTCTGTGTCACACCACTGGAGGTGACCGATGGGGTCCCTGTCACAGCCGGGGTCTGCTCCTGCCTCCCCCCCGCCCCACTCCGGAGTGGCAGCAATTAAAATCCGCAGCCTCTATTAATAGCAGCCAGCGGGCACCGGGCCACGGTGGCACCCACGCGCTGGCACCGCGTCCCCAAGGGAACGGGGAGGGCACGGGAGGGGGCACGGGGACATCGGCCCGCCCCGCCCTGCGAGGTGACAATGCCAGGGGGGGTGGTGGCAGCCTCAGCCCCCCCTCCCGGCGCGCTCGGAGCCGGCCGGATCCTCCTCGTTAGAGGGAATGAATGAGCTCCCCTTGATCATTTTCCTGCGGCTCCTCCTCGTTCCATTGAGCCGCAGCTCCCCGCCAGGCCTGACGCAACGGGGCGGCCGCTCACGCAGGGCTGAATCACGGCGCTGCCGAGCGGGGGGTGCTGGGGGGGTCCTGGCCCCCGCCCCCGCCCTCAGCGGGGCTCTGGGGGGCTCATGGATGCCCGGGGAGGGGGCTCAGCCCACGCTGGAGCCGGGCACGTGTGGATGCCGCGTGAGCCGGACGCGGAGCAGCCATGGGGGACATCAAAAAAAAAAAGCGAGTGACAGCGAGGGGAGAAGGGCAGGGAATTTATTGGGAGCAGCAGGGCCTCCTCCTCTTCCTCCTCCTCCACCCTGTGGCAGCGGGATGAGGATGGGGGAGCTCAGCACCCCCTGGCACTTCACAGCCCCCCATCCCAAAGCGCAGCAGGAGGAGGGTGTGGAAGGGAGGTGACAGCCCAACAGGGGACACTCAGCACCGTGTCACCTCCCCCTAGGAGAGAGGTGAAACAGCCCCGAGGCTTCACCACGCCGAGGCAAATCACGTTCTCCTCTCATCCTGCTGCTTTGTGTCATGCCAGGCCCAAAATAACCTCCCTCCACACCCCCCCCTTTCCACTCCAGGTTTTCAAAGGAAGATTAATTGACTCGGGGATGTTGCAGCAATTAAACTAACGAGCCCCAGGATCTGTCAGATGATGCTCAGCTGCCTCCATATGCTGCAGCTGGGCCACCGCGGAGGCTCCGCGCCTCCTTCCCGCTGCCGGCGCTGCGCCATCCCCACAATTCCATCAGCGCTCCCAGGGCCCGGCCCGGCTGCTGCAGCAGCCAAAGCTCCGGGTAATTAAAATGCAGCCCCTGCCTGAGCCAGGCTGTGTTTCACAGCTGGGAGGGAGCACAGGCCCAGCTCCAGCCTCTGATCCCAGCTCCTCGCTCCCAAAGGCAAATCCAGCAGGATCAGGGGCTCCTCGTCCTCTCAGCATCATCTCCAATCACCACCCCAAGGGAGGTGATTCCATTCCTTTGGAAACCTGGAAAAGCCTTGGAGCAGCCCCTGATGGGAGCAGCTCAGCCCCCCTGATTGCAGAGATTCCATTCCTTTGGAAACCTGGAAAAGCCTTGGAGCAGCCCCTCTGATTGCAGAGCACTGAAAACACAAAGAGTTTGCCCCAAAACACAGCCAGGCTGTTTCACAGCTGGGAGGGAGCACAGTCCCAGCTCCAGCCTCTGATCCCAGCTCCTTGTTCCCAAAGGCAAATCCAGCGGGATCAGGAGCTTCCCAGGGGCTCCTTGTGGCTCTCAGCATCATCTCCAATCACCACCAGAAGGGAGGTGATTCCATTCCTTTGGAAACCTGGATTTGCCTTGGAGCAGCCCCTGATGGGAGCAGCTCAGCCCCCCTGATTGCAGAGCACTGAAAACCCAGAGTTTGCCCCAAAACACAGCCAGGCTGTTTCACAGCTGGGAGGGAGCACAGTCCCAGCTCCAGCCTCTGATCCCAGCTCCTCGCTCCCAAAGGCAAATCCAGCAGGATCAGGAGCTTCCCAGGGGCTCCTCGTGGCTCTCCACTCCTCTCAGCATCATTCCATTCCTTTGGAAACCTGGATTTGCCTTGGAGCAGCCCCTGATGGGAGCAGCTCAGCCCCTCTGATTGCAAGATCCATTTCCTTTGGAAACCTGGAAAAGCCTTGGAGCAGCCCCTCTGATTGCAGAGCACTGAAAACCCAGAGTTTGCCCCAAAACACAGCCAGGCTGTTTCACAGCTGGGGGAAGCACATTCCCAGCTCCAGCCTCTGATCCCAGCTCCTCGCTCCCAAAGGCAAATCCAGCGGGATCAGGAGCTTCCCAGGGGCTCCTCGTGGCTCTCAGCATCATCTCCACTCCTCTCAGCATCATTCCATTCCTTTGGAAACCTGGATTTGCCTTGGAGCAGCCCCTGATGGGAGCAGCTCAGCGCTCCTGACTGCACAGCACTGAAAACACAAAGAGTTTGTCCCAAAATATCAGTGCTGGGAATTGTTACTGCCCGTTTCCTGCAAGCTCATGGATTCCAGGCTCTGGATAAGGTGAGGATCTGCTGCATCCCTGGAAGTGTCCAAGGCCAGGCTGGACAGGGCTTGGAGCACCCTGGCACAGTGGAAGGTGTCCCTGCCCATGGCACTGGACAGGCTTTAAGGTCCTCCCCAGCTCAAACCATGCTGGGATTCATCCTCTGATTTTCAGAGGTTTTCCTTAGGGAATGCTCAGCCTATGGGCACAACACTGAGAAGGAAGCAGGGTAGAGGGGCCCGGCCTCATTTCTTCCATGAATCCCTGGAAAAGCTGAGCTCCCCCAGCCCCAGGTGGGGCACTGGAAGCTGTGTGGAGGCAGCAGGGCCTGGAAGGCCAGAGCCCCACAGGGATGTTATTTTTGGCAGCTCTTACAACCAGGTTTTACTCCCAACTAAGCCAGCGAAAGCAGCTTAGTGCAGCCTGGCAATTCCTGCTCTGCCTCCACTCCTGGCTGTTCCTCAGCTCCTCCTCGGAGCCTCCGGAGCGTGGCCGAAGGGAGGGAGGGAGGCACACACACATTCCAGGAGCTCTTGGGAGCAGAATTTACCCAGATCCTCAACGTTTGTGTCCGCTAATCCCTGCAGCCGCTCGGGCAGGGACAATCCCTCGGGATATTCCTCACTCTGAGCACACGGGAAGAGATTTCTCCTCCTGCAGGTCATCACGGAAACTCCGCCCGGCTTGGGCTGTTCCAGCGGTGAAAGGGGCGGCTCCTCCCGGCGCCGTGGGAGGGGAGAGGTGAGGTTTTGCTCCTTTGGCTTCCTGAGGCTCCCGGCTCACCACGGCACGAGCACCAGCCCGGCCAGCGCGGCGTAACCCAGCACCAAGCACAGCACCTTGAGCAGCCGGTGGCTTTTATCCTCCAGCTCCTTGGCCAGGATCTCGAAGAAGGTGACGAAGAGGAAGGTGCCGCCGGCGACGCCCTGCAGCAGCAGGGAGGCGATGCCGCCCGCGGCGCTGCGGCTGCTCTCGATGCCCATGCCCACCCCGATGCCCAGCGGGATCATCAGGCACACGGCCACCGCCAGCTTGGCCGCGTCCCTCAGCGCCAGCGACGCCTTGGCCATGCTGATGCCCAAAGCCACGGCCACCAGCGTTTCGTGCACGGCCACTCCCAGGAACAGACTGACCACTCTGCTGCCGTCCTCCTGCAGGCCCAGCGCCAAGCCCTCGAAGATGGAGTGGGTGCAGAGGGCAAAGACCAGCCCCAGCAGGCGGCGGGGCCCGCAGCGCGCCAGCTCGGGGAGGTGCAGGCCGGGCGGGTGCAGGCCGTGCTCGCCGTAGGGCGCGCGCCCGCGCGGCGCCGCCATGAAGGGGCTCTCGTACTCCGAGTCGCTGCCCGCGTCCGAGCCCGCGTTGAACGTCTCCAGGTCGATGAAGGACGGCTTCTCCTTCTGCAGGCTCAGGAAGAGCTGGTCCACGAAGACGGAAAGGAAGAAGCCGACCATCATGATGGTCTCGGCCACCGGGTAGTCCGTGCTCACGTTGTTCTGCCTGAGCACCTCATCGAGCTGGAGGGGAGGAAAAGATGCACCCTTAATCCCTCTGGAGAGAACCATTCCCACAGGGAATCCATCCCTTAATCCCTCTGGAGAGAACCATTCCCACAGGGAATCCATCCCTTAATCCCTCTGGAGAGCACCATCCACGGATCACCCTTAATCCCTCTGGAGAACCATTCCACAGGAATCCATCCTTAATCCCTCTGGAGAGAACCATTCCCACAGGGACATCCTAAACCCTTGGAGAACATTCCACAGAATCACCCTTATCCTTGGGAGAACCATTCCCACAGTGAATCCATCCCTTAATCCCTGTGGAGAGAACCATTCCCACAGGGAATCCATCCCTTAATCCCTCTGGAGAGAACCATTCCCACAGGGAATCCACCCCTTAATCCCTCTGGAGAGAACCATTCCCACAGGGAATCCATCCCTTAATCCCTCTGGAGAGCACCATTCCCACAGGGAATCTACCCCTTAATCCCTCTGGAGAGAACCATTCCCATATTTCCACAGGGAATCCATCTCTATCCTTCTGGAGAGAACCATTTCCACAGATCCACAGTGAATCCATCCCTTAATCCTTCTGGAGAGAACCATTCCCACATTCCCACAGTGAATCCACCCCTTTATCCTTCTGGAGAGAACCATTCCCACATTCCCATCAATCCACAATAAATCCAGCCCCTTTATCCCTCTGGAGGGAACAATTCCACAGATCCACAATGAATCCACCCCTTTATCCTTCTGGAGAGAACCATTCCCACATTCCCATCAATCCACAATAAATCCAGCCCCTTTATCCCTCTGGAGGGAACAATTCCACAGATCCACAATGAATCCACCCCTTTATCCCTTTGGGGAGAACCATTCCTACAGATCCACAGTGAATCCACCCCTTTATCCCTCTGGAGAGAACCATTCCCACAGGGAATCCATCCCTTAATCCCTCTGGAGAGAACCATTCCCACAGTGAATCCATCTCCATCCTTCTGGAGAGAACTATTCCCACATGGACACAGTGAATCCATCCCTTAATCCCTGTGGAGAGAACCATTCCCACATGGACACAGATCCACAATAAATCCACCCCCTAAACCATTCCTACATTCCCACAGATCCACAGTGAATCCATCCCCTTTATCCTTCTGGAGGGAACCATTCCCACATTCCCATCAATCCCCAATAAATCCAGCCCCTTTATCCCTCTGGATGGAACAATTCCACAGATCCACAATGAATCCACCCCTTTATCCCTCTGGATAGAACCATTCCCACAATGAATCCACCCCTTAATCCCTCTGGAGAGAACCATTCCCACAGGGAATCCATCCCCTAATCCCTCTGGGGAGAACCATTCCCACAGTGAATCCATCCCTTAATCCCTCTGGAGAGCACCATTCCCACAGGGAATCTACCCCTTAATCCCTCTGGAGAGAACCATTCCCACAGTGAATCCACCCCTTTATCCCTCTGGAGAGAACCATTCCCACATTCCCACAGTGAATCCATCTCTATCCTTCTGGAGGGAACCATTCCCACATTCCCATCAATCCACAATAAATCCAGCTCCTTAATCCCTCTGGAGGGAACAATTCCACAGATCCACAATGAATCCATCCCCTTTATCCCTCTGGATAGAACCATTCCCACAGTGAATCCACCCCTTTATCCCTCTGGGGAGAACCATTCCCACAGATCCACAGTAGAATCCATCCCTTTATCCCTTTGGGGAGAACCATTCCCACATGGACACAGATCCACAATAAATCCACCCCCTAAACCATTCCTACATTCCCACAGATCCACAGTGAATCCATCCCCTTTATCCCTCTGGACAGACCCATTCCCACATTCCCATTGATTCACAGTGAATCCACCCTTTATCCTTCTGGGGGGAACCATTCCCACATTCCCACAGTGAATCCACCCCTTTATTCCCCACAAGAGACAGGGACACTCCATCAATCCCCAATGCTGCCACATCCTTGGACAGCACCCTTGGCAGGGCACAGTGAATCTCTGCCTTGCTGTTTGATCTCACACCCCACAGCCTCCTCTGCATCCCAAAAACCTTCACTTCCTCCGTGGACAGAGGCAGGAGATGGGCACAGCTCCCCTTGGTGAGGGCCTGGGCACAGCAGAGCTGCTCCAGTGGGCACAGCCCCCTAAATCCACTCCCAGCTGAGCAGGAGGTGGGCACAGCTCCCCTTGGTGAGGGCCTGGGCACAGCAGAGCTGCTCCAGTGGGCACAGACCCCTAAATCCACTCACCCTGGGTCCCTGCAGGCTCAGATTAAGGCAGGAGTGGGCACAGCTCCCCTGGGCACAGCAGAGCTGCTCCAGTGGGCACAGCCCCTACAGCTGGGTCCCTGCAGGCTCAGATTAAGGCAGGAGTGGGCACAGCTCCCCTGGGCACAGCAGAGCTGCTCCAGCAGGCACAGCCCCCTAAACCCACTCCCACCTGGGTCCCTGCAGGCTCAGATTTGGGCAGGAGGTGGGCACAGCTCCCCTCAGTGAGCCCCTGGGCACAGCAGAGCTGCTCCAGTGGGCACAGACCCCTAAATCCACTCACCCTGGGTCCCTGCAGGCTCAGATTTGGGCAGGAGTGGGCACAGCTCCCCTGGGCAAAGCAGAGCTGCTCCAGCAGGCAGAGCCCCCTAAATCCTCTCCCACTTGGGTCCCTGCAAGCTCAGACTGAGACACGAGGTGGGCACAGCTCCCCTCAGTGAGCCCCTGGGCACAGCAGAGCTGCTCCAGCGGGCACAGCCCCCTAAACCCACTCCCACCTGGGTCCCTGCAGGCTCAGATTAAGGCAGGAGGTGGGCACAGCTCCTCTTGGTGAGCTCCTGGGCACAGCAGAGCTGCTCCAGTGGGCACAGCCCCTACAGCTGGGCCCCTGCAGGCTCAGATTGGGCACTGCTCCCCTGGGCACAGCAGAGCTGCTCCAGCGGGCACAGACCCCTAATTCCCCTCCCAGCTGAGCCCCTGAAGGCTCAGACTGAGCCAGGAGGTGGGCACAGTTCCCCTGGGCACAGCCCCTACAGCTGGGTCCCTGCAGGCTCAGATTTGGGCAGGAGGTGGGCACAGTTCCCCTTGGTGAGGGCCTGGGCACAGCAGAGCTGCTCCAGTGGGCACAGCCCCCTAAATCCATTCACCCTGGGTCCCTGCAGGCTCAGATTAAGGCAGGAGTGGGCACAGCTCCCCTCAGTGAGCCCCTGGGCACAGCAGAGCTGCTCCAGCGGGCACAGCCCCCTAAACCCACTCACCCTGGGTCCCTGCAGGCTCAGATTTAGGCAGGAGTGGGCACAGCTCCCCTCAGTGAGCCCCTGGGCACAGCAGAGCTGCTCCAGCGGGCACAGACCCCTAAATCCACTCCCATCTGAGCCCCTACAAGCTCAGACTGAGACACGAGGTGGGCACAGCTCCCCCTGGTGAGCCCCTGGGCACAGCAGAGCTGCTCCAGAGGGCACAGCCCCTACAGCTGGGTCCCTGCAGGCTCAGATTTGGGCAGGACACCCCCAGACCCACCTTGCCCCGGACGGCGGGCAGCAGCGCGTTGAAGCACGTGGCCAGGAAGACGCCGCCCCCGAAGGAGTTCCAGAGCGCCAGCAGGCGGCGGGAGCGCTGAGCCTTCTCGTGGTCGGCCTCGATGAGGCGCACGGGCAGCAGCGCCCCGGCCAGCAGCAGCACGCAGATGCCCAGCAGGCACAGCACCTTGGCCACCACGATCCTCATCGTGCCCCGCAGCCGGGCCCCGAGGGGACGCTCTGGGTGTGCTCAGAGCGGGGACATCGGCCTGGGTGGGACTCGGGGGGAGAGGGTGCCTGGGGATGGGGAGAACACAGGGAATTTTCCTGTATGAGCTGTGGGAAGTGGCAGGGAAAAGTTCAAACTGGATTTAAAAGGAGTTTGAAAGCACTGGAATTGTGGTCACTTCAAACGTGGAGGTCTTTGAGGCCAAGCCCTGTCCTGGGACACTTCCAGGGATGTGGCAGCCACTGGGAAATTCCTGACAGGGCCTCCCCACTCTCCCAGGGAGGAATTCCTTCCCAAAATCCCATTTATTCCCTTCCCAACATTCCATCTATCCCCTTCCAAAAATCCCATCCATCCATCCCAACTCTCGCACCAATCCCACATCCCCCATCCCCTCCCAAATCCCATTATCCCCTCCCAAAACCCATCCCCCTTTCCAAATCCCATCCCTCCCAAACTCCATCTATCCCCTCCACAACATCCCACTCATTCCCTCCCAAATCTCATCTATTCCCTCTCAAAATCCATCCCACTCTCCCAAATCCCACCTCCTCCCAAAATCCATCCATCCCTTCCCCAAAATTCCATCTATGCCTCCCCAAAATCCCACCCATCTTCCCCAATCCCACATCCTCCCAAATCCATTTATTGCTCCCCAAAATCCCACCCATCCTCTCCCCAAAATCCCATCCATCCCCTCCCCAAAATCCCATTTATTTCCTCCCCAACCTCTCACCCATCCCAGCCCCTGGCAATGGGGAGAAGCCATTCCTCATGTGCTGCCACCCCAATTCTTTGTCTCTAAGGGACAAAGAGAGGAATTCAGAGCCCATCAGGTGACACTGACTCACTGCAGGTGTGACCAAGCCCAAAATCTGGGTCCAGGCACAGCCACGCCTGTGCCAGGGCAGAGGGAAGGGATAAAATCCTCCTTTTCCAGAGCTCACACCTCTGGAACACACCTGGCTCCTCTCAGAAACCCTTTAACCTCAGGTTTTTTTCCCTTTTCCCCCCATATTTAACCCAAACCTGCCCCCACATCCAGCATGAATGGGGCTGGAGCAGCCCTGAGGGAAAGGAAGCCCCAGGAATATCTGGGGAACTCCTCACCTGCTCCTCCTGCACACCTGGGCTGTGTCCCCAGCCCCAAAACTGAACCAAGGGACCAGCTCAGCTCCTGCTCGGGTCACTGCCTCAAAATGAAGCATCCAAGCGATGAAAAATATTCTATAAAGCAGGCAGGGCTCTGTGGGAGGAGAAACAAAGGGGTTCCTCATTTGTGAGCCTCTAAATCCCAATGTTTCTGTTAAAAACTGGCTCTTCCAAGCTCTTTGAGGCTGTCCCATCGCTTTTAGAAAGGGGGTGATGGGGAAGGGGCTCCTCCCAGCCCACCCTGAGCCCACCTAAAGGGAGCAGAGATGAGGAAGGGGTGTCAGGAGGGTGGTGAGCAGCTCACATGGGCAGAGCTCAGCTGGGAAGACCCTCAGAGGGGGTCGGGGTCTGCTCTGAGCCCCTCAGGATGGGGAAGGGGCTCATCTCCAGCCCCTCACAGACAAATGGGGAGCGTCAGGATGGGGAGGGGGCCCAGCCCCTCACAGGAGCCCCTCAGGATGGGGAAAGGGTCCAGCCCCTCATGAGGAGGGGACCCCAGTTCCCCCCACAGGACCTTGGGGCCCCCCCTGACCCCTCACCCCCAGAGCGGGCCCATCCCCGGCTCCTCACACCAAGGCCGGGCTCCAGCCCCTCACACCGCCCAGCCCCTTCCCCCGCAGCCCTGGCTCCCCCAGCCCCGCTGTGACCCCGGGGTCCCCGGCGAGACCCCGCCATCCCCTCACGACCCCCTCGGCCCCGTTACCCCGGTAACCGCCCCCCCCCCTCACTCACGGCCGGCCCCGCTCGCTCCCGGCCCGGCCGCCCCGCATCGCCCGCCCACGGCGCCCTCCCATTGGCTGAGGCGGAAAAGTTGATTTGTGATTGGTCGATAGAGGTGTCAATCAACGCACCCATAGCACGGCGCGGGGGAAGCGGCGATTGAGTTCCGCGGGAAACGCGTCCCGCAGCGCTGGGTTCCGGGCCCGGGATTACCGGAAAACCGGGAAAAACGGGAATGGGAAAACCGGGAATCAGGAAAAAACTGGGAACCGGGAACGGGAAAACAATCCCTGGAACAGCGTCCACCACACCCACACCCCTTGCTCCTGCCGTTCTGTGATTAAACCGCACCAATGGCAGCTGTGGGGTGCTGCAGGGAGACCTGAGGCCTACCTGAAAATTCCCTAAAATTCCCTAAAATTCCATAAATCTCCTTTTTTTTTTTTTTTTTTTTTTTGGTGCTGTCAGGTCAGGAATTTTTGGGAAATCCAGCCTGGAGTTCAGGGGCAGCTCCAGGCAGGGCAGGAGGAATTCCCTGGAAAATCTCACCTGGAATTCAGGGCTGGAAAATCCCAACTTACAAAAAAATATTAAAAAACGGATCAGGAAAGAGCCAGGAGGGTGAGGGAAAGGAAACAGCACAAAATGAGCTGAAAACAGCAGGAAAGCAGTGCCATGGTTTCCATATTTTTGGATAATTCCAGAATATTTTCATTTCCAGCCTGAAATTCCTTTGGTAGGGCTACAAAAAAAAAAGCAGGTGGAGAGAAATTAAAAGCAATTTAGGGAAGGTGAAGTGGAGGGAAAAATAAAAGTTTTCTAATTTTTGTGCTGTAGGAATGCGCAGGAGGAGAATTCCTGCTGGGAAGGACAAAAAAATTGGGGAAAATGGGAATAAAATGTGCCCCCAAACAGACCCTGAGCCCACAGAAAGTTCTGGAAAATCACCTGAGCACGCAGGGATAACAACCAAAGTGTCCAAATGGTTTTTATTCCTCACGAGTGACACGAACCACATGAATTCCACGGAGCCTCGACCAAAAAAAATCACTTTTTTTCCATGATTTTTTCCGTCTCCCCAACGTTCCAGAGGGGCTCCTCATCCCCCAGGAGCCAAAAATTGGATTTAAATCCATTTTGGATTTTAAAAAATTCCCTCTGGTTTCCCCCAGCTGGGATTTTGAGGTGGCTCCAGGAGCTTCTCCCTGCCCAAATCCTGGATTTTTGGATCCAAAGGGGGATTTTGGATTCATTCCACCCCCAGCCCAGCCAGGCTGATCATTGACATGCAATTAAAAAAAAATCAAAATAATTCAGAAAAAACTCCTTTAAACACACTAAAAACACCTTCACTCCCTCCCTGCTCACATTCCATGGGAGAAATCCCCATTTTTGCCAGAGTTGCTGAACACTCAAATAGGATTTTCCAGGATTTTTTGGGATTGGGGAAAAAAACCCCAAAAAATGCCTGGGGGAGGTTCAGCCCTGACTCCCCCGTGGATCCTGGAGAGAGGGAAGCAGCAAAATTCCCAAAAAAATCCCAGAGATGGAAAATCCCAGGAATTCCAGAGTGGGGATGAGCAGGGACTCAAACACTTCTTGGAAGTGGCTCCCAAAGGGAAAATTGGGGCAAAAAAAAGAAGAATTTGCTTGGAAATGCTCCAAAAACCAAAAAAAAAATTGGGAATAAAACCCCTCCCCCAGGCAGCAAATCCTGCAGGGATTTGGGAATTTCCCAACAGAATTCTGAGTTCAGCTCTGCTGGGGCTGCCAGGAAAAAAACCCCAAAAAATAAACCTGAAAAAGGGAAAAAAAGGGGAAAAAAGGGAGGGAAATGGGAATTCTCAGGGACATGCAGGTCTCGGGAAGATTTGGGAATTTTTGTGGTTTTTATCCGTTGGAGTTTTGGGTTTTTTCCCCCTCTTGGACACTTCCAAGTCAAGAATTGGCAACACGGAGGTGGCTCCCAGCTGGAAAAGCAAATTCTGGAATTTCCAGGGGCTGTGGAGAGAGGGAAAACAGGAAATTCACCTGGGGAAAAGGGAATTTCATCAGTTTAATATAAATAATTTATTTCTATTCATTTTATTTTAATTTAACTTATTTATTTTGACTTTATTTCATTATATTTCAAGCTAATTTATTTTCAAATTATTTTCTTTTATTTCAGTTGATTTTCATTTTATTTTTATGTAATTTCAAATTATAATTTCATTTTATTTCAATCAAATTTAAAATTTATTTTTCAATCAAATTTTTGTTTTATTGTTATTATTTACTTATTACTATTATAAATATAACACTAATATATTAACCTGTAAAATGACATAATATATATTTATATAATTATTTTACTTATTATTATTTAATTTTTATTATTTTATTTATTTGAAATTTTATTTAAATTTAAATCCATTTTTATTTTAACTTCTCATTATTTTATATTCAAATAAATACAATAATTTAAATTGCTTCAATTATTTTAATTACAATTATTTTATTCTTATTTCAGTGATTTCAATTTTAATTCAATTCAATTTTTTCATTCTTTTCCATTCACACATTTTATTTTAAATTTTGATCTAACTTAATATTAATGGAATTTCATTTTATTTTTATTTATTTAATTTAAATAATTTAAATTTAAATTTTTTAGAATTTGAAATAGAAATTTAAAACTGTATTTGACTCAAACTGCTGTTATCAATTCCTGTATTGAATCAGTCAATCAATCAATAATCAATGGCACTGATCCTGCCCCACCTCACTCCTGATTGATTAGAACTGGAGTTACCAATTCCTGTATTCAATCAATCAATCAATTAATCATCAATGATTGATCCTGCTCCACTTCACTGCTGATTTACTCAAACTGACATTATCAATTCCTGTACTGAATCAATCAATCAATAATCAATAGCCACTGATGCCTGCCCCACCTCAGTCCTGACTGACTCAAACTGGAGTTATCAATTCCTGTACTGAATCAATCAATAATCAATCAATAACCAATGGCCCTGCTCCTGCCCCACCTCACTCCTGAATTATCAATTCCTGTATTCAATCAATCAATCAATCAATCAATAATCAATGATTGCTCCTGCCCCACCTCACTGCTGACTGATCAGAACTGGATTTATCAATTCCTGTATTGAATCAATCAATCAATAATCAATCAATAATCAATCAATAACCAATGGCCCTGCTCCTGCCCCACCTCAGTCCTGAATTATCAATTCCTGTATTCAATCAATCAATCAATCAATCACCAATGCCCCACCTCACTCCTGAGTTATCGATTCCTGTACTCAATCAATCAATCAATCAATCAATCAATCAATCAATCAATCAATCATCAATGGTTGCTCCTGCCCCACCTCACTGCTGACTGATCAGAACTGGATTGATCAATTCCTGCACTGAATCAATCAATCAATAATAAATCAATAACCAATAATCAATCCCCACCTCACTCCTGAATTATCAATTCCTGTATTCAATCAATCAATCATCAATGGTTGCTCCTGCCCCACCTCACTGCTGACTGATCAGAACTGGATTGATCAATTCCTGCACTGAATCAATCAATCAATAACCAATCAATAACCAATAATCGATGCCCACCTCACTCTTGAATTATCAATTCCTGCACTGAATCAATCAATCAATAACCAATCAATAAGCAATAATCGATGCCCACCTCACTCCTGCTGCTCCTCGTTGCTGGCGCTCGGGGTCCGGCTGCGGATTTGGCTGCGCAGCTGCTCAATGAGCTCCGGGTTCTGCTGCTGCATCTGCTGCGCAAACTGCTGGCCCCTGGGGACAGGGGGACACGGGGACATTGGGGACATCCAGGGGACAGGGACACATGGGGACATTGGGGACATTGGGGACATTGGGACAGCAGGGACACACACAGGGACACACACGGGGACATTGGGGACATCCAGGGGACAGGGACACACAGGGGACACTGGGGACAGCAGGGACACATGGGGACATTGGGGACAGCAGGGACACACAGGGACATTGGGGACAGCAGGGACAGCAGGGACACACAGGGGACATTGGGGACAGCAGGGACACCCAGGGACAGCAGGGACACCCAGGGGACACACAGGGGACAGCAGGGACACCCACA
Organism: Zonotrichia leucophrys gambelii; assembly: GCF_028769735.1. Taxonomy (NCBI): domain Eukaryota; kingdom Metazoa; phylum Chordata; class Aves; order Passeriformes; family Passerellidae; genus Zonotrichia; species Zonotrichia leucophrys. The sequence goes on along the minus strand of NC_088197.1, from coordinate 3,998,808 downwards.
GGGACACACACAGGGGACATTGGGGACACCAGGGACAGCAGGGACACACAGGGACACCACAGGGACACAGGGACATCAGGGACACACAGGGGACAGCAGGGACACCCACAGGGACACACAGGGACAGCAGGGACATTGGGGACACCTGGACACAGGCAATACCCTGGGACATTCCCAGCCCTGGATCCAGGATTGTCCCCAGTCCTGGCCCGAGCTGCCCCCAATCCTGTTCCCAGCTTGTCCTCAGTTGTTCCCAGTCCTGTCCCGGCCCTGTCCCCAATTGTCCCCATCCTTGTCTCCCAATCCTGTCCCCAATCCTATCCCCCAGCTGTCCCAGTCTGTCCCCAGTCCTGTCCCCTGCTGTCCTAGGTGTCCCCAGTCCTATCCTCCAGCCTTGTCCCCATCTCTGTCCCCAGTCTCATCCCAGTCCTGTCCCCCAGCCTTGTCCCCAATCCTGTCCCCAATCCTATCCCCATCCTTGTCCCCCAATCCTGTCCCCAATCCTATCCCCCAGCTGTCCCCAGCCCTGTCCCCCAATCCTGTCCCCAATCCTATTCCCCAGCTGTCCCCAGCTGTCCCAGTCTGTCCCCAGCCTTGTCCCCAATCCTATCCCCAGCTGTCCCAGTCTGTCCCCATCCTGTCCCCAATCCAATCCCCAGCTGTCTCCAGGCTGTCTGTCCCCCAGATGTCCCCAGCCCTGTCCCCCAGTCCTATCCCCCAGCCATTCCCAGCCATCCCAGTCTGTCCCCATCGTGTCCCATCGTGTCCCCAGGTGTCCCCACTCACGCCTGGATCAGGCTGGCCAGGTCGTTGGTGGAGGGGCTGCTCCCGGTCGCTCCCATGGCGTTGTGGCCTCCCGAGATCATCCCCGACATTCTGGGGAGGGAAAAAGGGCTCAAAACTGGGGAAAAATCCCCAAAAAATCACCTGGGGATGGGCGGGAGCAACTTCCCATCCTGGGGATCTCGGAATTCCCTGCAGCAGCTTTTCCTGGGTTGGCTGGAAAGAACTAATTAAGCTGAGCAATTAATAAAATTATCATAATAATGTTGATGTTCCCAGATTTATGGAATTCCAGCCCTGCTCTGCCTCCCTGGATTCCCTCCAGGTGGGAATTCCCAATGGCACCACGGAGAGGGAGAAGCCAAAGGGAGCTGAGCGGTCTCATCCCAAAAATCCAAGGATTTGGGGGCTCCAGAGGGTCTCTCCCTCCTGCCACGCCCTGCAGGGATGCTCAGGAATGGATTCAGAAATTTATCCATTTTCTTCAAATATTGGGAACTGCTCCTCTCAACCATCCAGGAATGGGAATATTCCCATTACAACCAAGCTGGGAAATTCCTGAAATCCCATAAAACTGCAGCAGAACCAATTCCAGGGCCATGATCCATCTCCCCCAGGAACAATTTTATTCCAATCCCTCTCCCAGCACTTTCCAGAGCACCCAAACCCCCCAAGCTCAGGGAACTGGTTCTGAGCCCCCCCTCAACATTCCTGGCCCAAATTCCCTCCTGCTCCCACTGGGAAAGGCCAAACCCAGAATTCCAAGAGGGAATAAACCCAGAATTCCAAGAGGGAATAAATAAAAGTGGGATCCAACTCACAGCTGTTGTACTTGGGGGTTGTTCATGAGGTTTGAGGCCTGTGGGGAATAAAAACAACACCCGGGTGAGGCAGCAGGGACGGGGTGGGATCAACCCCAAAGGGAAGGTGGGAATGTTTGGGAATCCAGGAAAAGGAGGAAAATGGCAAAAAGGAGAGAGAATGCCAAGCCCAGAGCAGAGCAGGCCCTGCCACAGCCTGGGAAAAGCCTGAGGAGAAATTCCCAGCTCTGTGTGAGCTGAAGGGAGCAGCGACAGCTTTCAAACAGCCCCAGGGAGCGGGGAAAGCTTCCAGAGGGGCTCCATCCCAGGGAATCCCACCCAGGGGAGCCCCCATCCCAGGGAGCCCCGGGATCTGCAGTCACCATGCTCATGAAGCCGGGGTTGTTCAGCAATCCGGCCAAGTCGAACCCTCCGGGGCCGCTGGTCTGGAAGGGAGAAACCAGAGCTGCTGTCACTGCCCGTTCCCCATTCCCATCCCTCATTCCCCAAACACCATTCCTCATTCCCCATCCCTGTTCCCAATTCCCCATTCCCATCCCTCATTCCCATCCCACATTCCCCATTCCTCATTCCCCAAGCCCCATTCCCAATTCCCCATTCCTCATTCCCATCCTTAATTCCCCATTCCCATTACTCATTCCTCATTCCCATTCCAAAAATCCCATTCCTCATTCCCCATTCCCATTGCTCATTCCCCATTCCTAATTCCGAAACCCCATTTCCCATTCCTTATTCCCCAAACCCCATTCCTCATTCCCATCCTTCATTCCCCATTCCCATTCCAAAATCCCATTCCTCATTCCCCATTTCTATTTCCAAACCCCATTCCTCATTGCCCATCCCTGTTCCCAATTCCCCATTCCTCATTCCCATCCTTCATTCCCCATTCCCATTGCTCATTCCCATTCCAAAATCCCATTCCTCATTCCCCATTTCTACTTCCAACCCCCATTCCTCATTTCCCATCCCTGTTCCCAATTCCCCATTCCCATCTCTCATTTCCCATTCCCACTGCTCACTCCCCATTTCCCATTCCCAATCCCCATTCCCATTCCAAAACTCCATTCCTCATTTCCCATTCCTCATTCCCCATCCCCGTTCCCAATTCTTCATTCCCATTTCCCCATTACCCACCCCTCATTCCCCATTCCTCATTTCCCATCCTCATTCACAAACCCCATTCCCAATTCCTCATTTCTCATTCTCCATCCCCATTCCCCATTCCCAAACCCCATTCCTCATTCCCATCCCTCATTCTCCATTCCCAATTCCCATTGCTCATTCCCCATTCCCAAAACCCCATTCCTCATTTCCCATCCCTGTTCCCAATTCCCCATTCCCCTCTCTCATTCCCCATTCCCACTGCTCACTCCCCATTTCCCATTCCCCAATCCCCATTCCCCATTCCAAAACCCCATTCCTCATTCCCCATCTCTCATTTCCCATTCCCCAATCCCCATTCCCACTGCTCATCCCCATTTCCCATTCCCCAATCCCCATTCCAAAACCCCATTCCTCATTTCCCATTCCTCATTCCCCATCCTTCATTCCCATTACCCACCCCTCATTCCCCATTCCTCATTTCCCATTCCCTACTCCTCACTCCCCATTCCCCCATCCTCATTCCCAAACCCCATTCCCCATTCCTCATTTCTCATTCTCCATCCCCATTCCCAAACCCCATTCCTCATTCCCATCCCTCATTCTCAATTCCCCAATTTCCATCCCCCATTCCCATTGCTCATTCCCCATTCCCACTCCAAAACCCCATTCCTCATTCCCAAAATCCCATTCCTCATTCCCCATCCCTGTTCCCAATTCCCCTTTCCCCCATTCCCCTCTCTCACTCCCCATTCCCACTGCTCACTCCCCATTTCCCATTCCCCATTCCAAAAGCCCATTCCTCATTCCCAATTCTTCATTCCCATTTCCCCATTACCCACCCCTCATTCCCCATTCCTCATTTCCCATTCCCCCATCCTTATTCACAAACCCCATTCCCAATTCCTCATTTCTCATTCTCCATCCCCATTCCCCATTCCCAAACCCCATTCCTCATTCCCATCCCTCATTCCCATCCCTCATTCCCCATTCCCACTCCAAAACCCCATTCCTCATTCCCAAAATCCCATTCCTCATTTCCCATCCCTGTTCCCAATTCCCCATTCCCATCTCTCATTTCCCATTCCCACTGCTCACTCCCCATTTCCCATTCCAAAACCCCATTCCCATTCCCCATCCCCGTTCCCAATTCTTCATTCCCATTTCCCACCCCTATTCACAAACCCCACTCCCCATTCCTCATTTCTCATTCTCCACCCCCATTCCCCATTCCTCATTCTCATCCCCCATTCCCAAATCCCATTCCCCATTCCCAGGGCTGCCAGAGCCAGTGAATCCCAGCAGGAATGGGATTCCATTCCCAGCCTGGCCTTGGGCACTGCCAAGGATGGAGCATCCCCAGCTGCTCTGGGAATTCCATCCCATTCCCTCCCCACCCTCCCAGCCAGGAATTCTTCCCCAAAATCCCACTCAAATCTCCATTTTCCCATTTTAACCCCATTCCCTGTGTCCTGTCCCTCCATCCCTTGTCCCAAATCCCCCTCCAGCTCTCCTGGAACCCCTGGAAGTGACTCCTTGGAGCTTCTCCAACCTTTCCTTGGGACAATCCCAACTTCTCTGGGAATTCCATCCAAAGATTCCTTCCCATTCTCCCACCCAACCCTGCCCTTCTCCTGTCTCTCCAGGCTGTTGGAAAAATCCTTCCCCATTTTTTTTTTTGGAGGATCCCAAATCCAACATTTAAACCCTGACAGGGCGGGAAGAGTCTCTGGAAAATCCCAGAGATTCCTGCTCATCCCCTCAGCTCTGCCCTGGAAAAAAAAAAACCTTGGAAAAATTAAAATCCCCCTCAAAACGATCCATAAAGGACATTTCAGCCCATTCCTGCCAAACCTCCAGGTTTCTTTTGGGGAAAAAAAGTTTTCTTTGTGTGCAAATCCAGTTATCCCCATCAACATAGAATTAAGAAATAAATTTTCAGGAAATCAAAATTCCAGTAGAAAAGAAAATAAAAAAAATCAAAGTTACAGAGGAATTATTTGGTCATTTGTCTTATCTAACTGCTGTTCCACCAACCTCCTAAAAATTGAAAAATGTGAAATTTTTCTCCACCCTAAAAAGCCAAAATAGCAGGAATTTCATCATGGTGGAACAAACTGATAAAATCCTTGTTCTGGGAAATGAAAATTTTGTGTGCAAAAAAAAAAAAAACCACCTTTGGTGCAATGGGGAAAACAAAAAAAAACAAAAAAAAAGCTGAATTTTGGAGATATTTGATCACAAAAGTGTGGAAATTGCTGTTGCAAAACCCTGCTCCTGCTCTTTTAACCACAATAAATTCCCAAATTCCACAACTTACTGGACTGGGAGTCTCCTTCATTTTCTGTTCAGCTATTTTGAGGTTGGATTTGTACGTTTCGTTGTCCGGATCCAACTCCAGAGCTTTTTTGTAGTAAACAACGGCTTCTGTGTGTTTGTTTAAGCTGGACAGGGCCAAGCTGGGAAAAAACAGAAAATTCAAAGTCATTGAAAGGTTTTTTGTCACCTATTTTAATCCAATTGTTGTCCCCCACCAACTTTCTTAGAATTGAAAAATGTGAATTTTTTTTTCTCCACCCTAAAAAAACCTAAAACAGCAGGAATTTTTCATAGTGGAACAAACTGATAAAATCCTTGTTCTGGGAATTGAAAATTCCAGCAGGAATGGTGGGAAGAAAATAAAAATCAAAGTCACAGATGGATTTTTTTGGGCACTTTTTAAATCCAGTTATCCCCATCAACATAGAATTAAGAAATAAATTTTCAGGAAATCAAAATTCCAGTAGAAAAGAAAATAAAAAATCAAAGTTACAGAGGAATCTTTTGGTCACTTGTTTTATCCAACTGCTGTCCCCACCAACTTTCTTAGAATTGAAAAATGTGAATTTTTCTCTACCCTAAAAAGCCGAAACTGCAGAATTTTTTCATGGTGGACCAAACAGATAAAATCTTTGTTCTGGGAATTGAAAATTCCAGCAGGAATGGTGGAAAGAAAATTAAAATCCAAGTCACAGATGGATTTTTTTGGGCACTTTTTAAATCCAGTTATCCCCATCAACATAGAATTAAGAAATAAATTTTCAGGAAATCAAAATTCCAGTAGAAAAGAAAATAAAAAATCAAAGTTACAGAGGAATTATTTGGTCATTTGTCTTATCGAACTGCTGTTCCATCAACCTCCTAAAAATTGAAAAATGTGAAATTTTTCTCCACCCTAAAAAGCCAAAACTGCAGAATTTTTTCATGGTGGACCAAATGGATAAAATCTTTGTTCTGGGGAGTGCAGGGCTGCAGAATTCCCAAGGAAAGGTGGAAATAAAAATCAAAGAGGAATTTTTTTGTCACTTGTCTTATCCAACCATTGTCTCACCAACCTCCTAAAAATTGAAAAATGTGAATTTTTCTCTACCCTAAAAAGCCGAAACTGCAGGAATTTTTTCATGGTGTACCAAACGGATAAAATCTTTGTTCTGGGGAGTGCAGGGATGCAGAATTCCCAAGGAAAGGTGGAAAGAAAATAAAAACCAAAGAGGAATTTTTTGGTCACTTGTCTTATCCAACCATTGTCTCACCAACCTCCTAAAAATTGAAAAACGTGAAATTTTTTCTCCACCCTAAAAAGCCAAAACTGCAGGAATTTTTTCATGGTGGACCAAACGGATAAAATCTTTGTTCTGCGGTGTGCTGGGATGCAGAATTCCCAAGGAAAGGTGGAAATAAAAATCAAAGTGGAATTTTTTGGTCACTTGTCTTATCCAACCATTGACTCACCAACCTCCTAAAAATTGAAAAATGTGAATTTTTGTCCACCCTAAAAAGCCAAAACTGCAGAATTTTTTCATGGTGTAACAAACGGATAAAATCTTTGTTCTGGGGAGTGCAGGGCTGCAGAATTCCCAAGGAAAGGTGGAAATAAAAATCAAAGAGGAATTTTTTTGTCACCTGTCTTGTCCAACCATTGACTCACCAACTTCCTAAAAATTGAAAAACGCGAAATTTTTTTCTCCACCCTAAAAAGCCGAAACTGCAGGAATTTTTTCATGGTGTAACAAACGGATAAAATCTTTGTTCTGGGGAGTGCAGGGCTGCAGAATTCCCAAGGAAAGGTGGAAATAAAAATCAAAGTCATAGATGGGTGTTTTTTGGGGGAATTTTGAAATCCAGTTGTCCCCATCAACTCTCTTAGAATTGAAAAACGTGAATTTTTTCTCCACCCTAAAAAGCCGAAACTGCAGAATTTTTTCATGGTGGACCAAACTGATAAAATCTTTGTTCTGGGGTATGCAGGGCTGCAGAATTCCAAAATTCCAAAAACCAAAGAGGAATTTTTTGGTCACTTGTCTTATCCAACCATTGTCTCACCAACCTCCTAAAAATTGAAAAATGTGAATTTTTCTCCACCCTAAAAAGCCAAAACTGCAGGAATTTTTTCATGGTGGACCAAATGGATAAAATCTTTGTTCTGGGGTGTGCAGGGCTGCAGAATTCCCAAGGAAAAGTGGGAATTGGCCCAGGAGGAGGCTGCTCACCCCATCCTGCCGTAGGCTTTGCTGTAGCTGGGGTCGATGCCGATGGCTCGCTCGCAGTCCCGCACGGCTCCCGCGTAATTCCCCAGCTTGCTGTAGGCAGCAGCTCTGGAAAAAACGGGAAAAATCCACAATCTCCTGCATTGCCAAGCAAATTGGGTTCTGGTTGTTATCTGGATGGCAGTTTTCCTTATCTCTTCCACAACATCTGCTGATAAGAGGCTGTTGAATGTCGCTGCATGGGTGATAAGAGCTGCAGCATCCCATTGGGAGATGTGAGGCCAGAGGGAGGAGCCAAGCATTCCTGCCTGGATATAATCCTGAGATTTCAAACATTCCTACCTGGATATAATCTGGAGATTTCAAACATTCCCACAATCTGAGATTTCAAACATTCCTACCTGGATATAATCTGAGATTTCAAACATTCCTACCTGGATAGAATCCTGAGATTTCAAACATTCCTACCTGGAAAGATTCTGAGATTTCAAACATTCCTACCTGGATATAATCTGGAGATTTCAAACATTCCCACAATCTGAAATTTCAAACATTCCTACCCTGGATACAATCTGAGATTTTAAACATTCCTACCTGGATATAGTCCTGAGATTTCAAACATTCCTACCTGAATATAATCCTGAGATTTCAAACATTCCTACCTGGATATAACCCTGAGATTTCAAACATTCCTACCTGGATAGAATCTGAGATTTCAAACATTCCTACCTGGAAAGATTCTGAAATTTCAAATATTCCTAACTAGAAATAATCCTGAGATTTCAAACATTCCTACCTGGATATAATCCTGAGATTTCAAATATTCCTACCTGGATATAATCTAGAGATTTCAAACATTCCTACCTGGATATAATCCTGAGATTTCAAATATTCCTACCTGGATATAATCCTGAGATTTCAAACATTCCTACATGGAAAGATTCTGAGATTTCAAACATTCCTACCCGGATATAATCCTGAGATTTCAAATATTCCCACAATCTGAGATTTCAAACATTCCTACCTGGAAAGATTCTGAGATTTCAAACATTCCTACCTGAATATAATCCTGAGATTTCAAACATTCCTACCTGGATATAATCTGAGATTTCAAACATTCCTACCTGGATATAATCCTGAGATTTCAAACATTCCTACCTGGAGAGATTCTGAGATTTCAAACATTCCTACCTGGATATAATCTGAGATTTCAAACATTCCTACCTGGATATAAACTGGAGATTTCAAACATTCCCACAATCTGAGATTTCAAACATTCCTACCTGGATAGAATCTGAAATTTCAAACATTCCTACCTGGAAAAATTCTGAGATTTCAAACATTCCTACCCAGATATAATCTGGAGATTTCAAACATTCCTACCCTGGATATAATCTGGAGATTTCAAACATTCCCACAATCTGAGATTTCAAACATTCCCACTGGATAGAATCTGAGATTTCAAACATTCCACCTGGATTATTAATTCACTGAGATTTCAAACATTCCTACCTGGAAAGATTCTGAGATTTCAAACATTCCTACCTGGATAGAATATGAGATTTCAAACATTCCTGCCTGGATACAATTTGAAATTTCAAACATTCCTACCCTGGATCAATCTGAGATTTCAAACATTCCTACATGTCTGAGATTTTCAAACATTCCTACCTGGTATAGTCTGAGATTTCAATATTCCTACCTGAGAGATTCTGAGATTTCAAATATTCCCACAATCTGAGATTTCAAATATTCCTACCTGGATAGAATCTAGAGATTTCAAACATTCCCACCTGGATACAATTTGAAATTTCAAACATTCCTACCTGGATATAATCTGAGATTTCAAACATCTACCTAACCTGGATTACATTACTGATATTTTCAAGCATTCCTACCTGGATATAATCAAATTTAAGTTCAAAATCTGTTTCATCCCGGAATTGCAGAGAGACACAAAAACCTCCCTCCTTCCACTGCTGACTCTGCACACACAACTCCCTTCACTCTCCACGAGGAGCCTCCAGCTCCTCATTCCACCCTGAATTCCCAGCACATCCCACTCTGCATGGAAGCAGACCCCATTCCCTGGCATCCCTCATTGATAAAGGTCTGATAAAGGTAATTTGCACACCCACATCCCACCCAGAGATCCCAGGATGCACCAAAACACGGCACAATCCCACAATGAGCAAGAAACTGTTCAAAAACTCCACAGAATCGTTTAAAAAATGGGATTTTTGGGCCTCCAGCTCCTCATTCCACCCTGAATTCCCAGCACATCCCACTGTGCATGGAAGCAGATCCTATTCCCTGGATCCCTCATCTCTCCAGCATCTGATAAAAGTTCATTTCCACACCCACATCCCACCCAGAGATCCCAAAACACGGCATGATCCCACAATGAGCAAGAAACTGTTCCAAAACTCCACAGGATTGTTCCAAAAATGGGAATTTTGGGCATTCTTGAGCAGGGGGAGCTGCTCAGTACCTGTTGCAGAAATAAACGGCGTTGGCTGGGTTTAACTCGATGGCTTTCCCATAAAAAGACACGGCAGCCTCGAAGTTTTCTGCCTTCATTTGGTCATTTCCTGATGGGAAAAAAATGGGAAAAAAAAACTGGGATAAACCAAAGCAAAGGGCTGGATCCATGGAAATAGCACAGGGAAGAGGTTTGTCAGTGTGGGGATTGCTGGCTGGAAATTCCCCCATTCCCAATCCTGAATCCCAAAAACCACCCCAGGTGCTGCACCCACACCCATCCCATTTTTTCCCCAGGAAAAAGAGCAGGAAGGATGGATGCTCTGCTCCAAACCCCACAGGATTTTTGGGATAAAAATGCCACTGATCCAACAGCAAAACCTCTCCACATTCCTATAGCCCAAGAGGAGCCGGAGGCAGGAATAAAAAAGAAAAGAGAAAAGGGAGAAGAGAGAGAAAAGGGAGAAAAGGGAGAAAAGGGAGAAAAGGGAGAAAAGAGAGTAAAAGAGAGTAAAAGAGAGTAAAAGAGAGTAAAAGAGAGTAAAAGAGAGTAAAAGAGAGTAAAAGAGAGTAAAAGAGAGTAAAAGAGAGGAAAATGGGGAATGCGGCGGAATCAGAACAAAAAAGTGGAAACATATTCCAGGAAAAAGAGAAGGAAGGATGGATCGAAAACCACAGGAGGGAAAAAGAGAGGAAAAAGGAAAACTCACAGATAAGCAAGGAAGAAGGAGGAAAGAAGAAAGAGAAAAGAGAGGGAAAAGGAGAAAAGGGGAAAAAGGGAAAGAAGAAGAGGAAAAGAGAAAAAAGGAAAAGAAAAGAGAGAAAAGAGAGGAAAAGAAAAGAGAGGAAAAGAGAGGAAAAGAAAAGAGAGGAAAAGAGAGGAAAGAGAGAGAAAGAGGAAAGAGGAAAAGAGAGAAAAGAGGAAAAAAAGAGGAAAGAAAAGAGAAAGAGGGAAAAGAGAGAAAAGAGAGGAGAAAGAGAGGAAAAGAGAAGAGAGAAGAGGAAAGAGGAAAAGGAGAAGAAAAGAGAGGAAAAGAGAGGAAAGAGAGGAAAAAGAGAAGAGGAAAAGAGGAAAAGGGAAAGAGAAGGAGAAAGAGAGAAAAGAGAGGAAAGAGAAAGAGAGGAAAAGGAAAAGAAAAGAAAAGAGAAAAAGGAAAAGAGAAAAAGAGGAAAAGAGAAAGAGGGAGAAAGAGAGAAAGAGAAAAGAGAAAAGAGGAAAGAGGAGGAAAAGAGGAAAAGAAAAGGAGAAAAGAAAGAGAAGGAAAGAGGAAAAGAGAAAAGAGAGAAGTTAGAGAGAAAAGAGAAAAAAAGAGAAAGAAAAAGAGAAAAGAAGAAAAAAAAAGAGAAAGAGAAAGAAAGAGAAAAGAGAAGAAAAGAGAAAAAGAAAAAGGAAAAGAGAAAGAGAAAGAGAGAAAGAGAAAAGAGAAAAGAAAAGAAAAGAAAAAAAAAGAAAAAAAAAAAAAAGAAAAAAAAGAAAAAAAAAAAAAAAATAGAAAACATTCCCTTTTTTCCTCCAATTCCAGCTGCCAGGGAATTGAGATTTAATCCCAATTAGCACCAAACCCTCGTTATCCAGCAGCTCCAGGGGTTTGGTACCTTCAGTCTTGAGCCTTTCAGCCTCAGCCACGTCATCTTCTGAGGGGGTGACGGGCTCCGAGCTCGTCCTGGAGCGCTCCAGCTCCTTCCAAGGAGAGGCACAAGCTGAGCTGAGCATTCCCACAATTCCCACCAATTTCCCCAGCCCAAAACGTTCCCCTCCCACACTCTCTGAGGGGAGCAGCAGCCTCCTGGAAAATCCAGAAGAATTCAGGGAAAAGGGGAAACATCCCAGGGCTCTCACTCACCTTCCCTGCCACGGCTTCAAATATTTCGGGGAGGGTCTGGGACACAGCCAGGCTTTGGTCTTCCATGGAGACCCCAAATGCTGTTTCCAGGCACTGGATGGCCACTGGAGAAGGAGAATCAGGTCATTAATTAATAAATATTCATCTCTCAAAAAAAAAAAACCAGGAAAAAAACCCCAATATTTCCACCACACCAGATGGGATTTTTGGGCTGTATCCTCAGATTTTTCAAAACTCAGAGCTGGGCAAAGCTTCCCTCTGGGTATCCTGGATGGAGTCAGTCCTGATTCCCATTCCCTGAGGGATTCTCCCTCATCTTTTAAAAAATCAGGAAAAAATCCCAATATTTCCCCCACACCAGATGGGATTTTTGGGGCTGTATTTTCAAATTTTGCCAAAAATCAGAGCTGGGCAAAGCTTCCCTCTGGGTATCCTGGATGGAGCCAGTCCCAATTCCCATCCCCTGAGGGATTCTCCCTCATCTTTTAAAAAATCAGGAAAAAAACCCAATATTTCCCCCACACCAGATGGGATTTATGGCTGTATCCTCAGATTTTTCAAAATTCAGAGCTGGGCAAAGCTTCCCTCTGGTTATCTTGTATGGAGTCAGTCCTGATTTCCATCCTCTGAGGGATTCTCCATTATCTCTCAAAAAAAACAGGAAAAAAACCCCAATATTTCTCCCTCACCAGATGGGATTTTTGGGGCTGTATTTCTAAATTTTGCCAAAATTCAGAGCTGGGCAAAGCTTCCCTCTGGGTATCCTGGATGGATCCAGTCCCAAATTCCCACTCCCTGAAGGATTCCTGGGGTTGGAAGTGAATCAGGCTGGGGCTGCTGTAGCATTTCCACAGCTGGGGAATGTGGGAATGGCCCAAAATTCCAAATATTCCCCTCACTCTGGGAACCCTGAGCCACCTCCTCCCTCCTCAGGCTTGGGAAGCTGCTCCCAGGGAAAAACAGAGCCTTCCTGCCACATTTTTCATCCCAAAAAATATCCCACTCCCAGCAATGTCCCCCCCACCCCACAGCCACGCTCCTTTCACCACAACAAACCCAGGGCTAAACCTTAATCCCCTTAAGGAAACCTTTTAAGATCCCTGGCCCTTTAAAAAGGTCTGGAAAAAAAACCTTGAGGAATGATATTTTGGGCAGCAAAAGAGGAGAAACAACTCCAGGAGCACAAAAAGTTTCTATGGAGCCACAGAATTCTCGTTTCCCATCCCCACAGAGCGCTCCCAGCTTGGCCTGGGTGAACCCTCTGAGTCTCCAAGCAGGGATCAGGGAGGATTCTGAGCCCAGGTACATCCAGCTAAGCTGCTCTTGGCAGAGATCAGAGGCCACACAAGCCACCAGCATCCCCTGGATAAATCCCAAAAGGAAAAAAAAAAAAATCAACCCCAAAATTCCAGCGAGGTTCGGCACCGGGAGCAGCCCAGCCAAGCCAGGCGTAGAAAATCGGGGAAAAAAAGCAAAATTCTCCCAAATTTTGGCCTGACAGAGGCAGATCCACCCACCTTCCAAACTCTCCTGAGCATCTGGGGACATGCTCCCGTTCTGGAGCTGGGTGTGCAGGAACTGGATGATGGAGAAGGCCAGACGCTTCTGGTCTGCCATGCTGGGCTCCACCGCTCCTGGCTTCCCAAAAAATCCTGCACAGACACAAACCGGGCATTGAAACACCAAAAGGGAAAAAGGTTCTGCTGCTGCTGCCCCTCAGGGAGGTGCTGAGGAGGTCAGGATGGATTTGGAGTTGGTAGGAACTCCAGAATATTCTTGGTTTTCTTTAGGAATTCTCCAGGTTTGGATTCGCCCTCTGCTTGGCACAACCACGCCAAGGGAAGCACCCAGGGGTGTTGAAATCCCTGGAACCCACCAGGAATAAAAACCTCCCAATTTTCTTGCTCCTTAAACCAAGGGCCAAGAGCAGGAGGAATTTTGGAGGAATTTGGTGGCCCCAAACCAGAGCCAGGAGCAGGAGGAATTCACAAGAAGAATTTCACAGCTTCAAAGAAGAGCCAAAAAGGAATTTGGTAGCCCCAAACCAGAGCCAAGAACAGGAGGAATTTAGAGGGATTTTGGTGGCCCCAAAGTAGAGCCAAGGAGGAATTTGGTGGCTCCAAACCAGAACCAAGAGCAGGAGGAATTTAAGATGAATTTGGTGGCCCCAAAGCAGAACCAGGAGGAGGAGGAATTTAGGAAGAATTTGGTGGCCAAAGCAGAGGCAGGAGCAGGAGGAATTTAAGATGAATTTGGTGGCCCCAAAGCAGAACCAGGAGGAGTTTAGGAGAAATTTGGTGGCCCCAAACCAGAGTAAAGGAGGAATTTGGTAGCCCCAAAGCAGAACCAGGAGCAGGAGGAATTCAGGAGGACTTTGGCAGCCCCAAACCAGAACCAGGAGGAATTCGGGAGGAATTTGGTGGCCCTAAAGGAAAACCAAGGAGGATTTTGGTGGCCCCAAAGCAGAGCCAGGAGCAGGAGGGATTTAAGATGAATTTGGTGGCCCCAAAGCAGAACCAGGAGGAGTTTAGGAGGAATTTGGTGGCCCTAAAGGAAAACCAAGGAGGAATTTGGCGGCCCCAAAGCAGAGCCAGGAGGAATTCAGGAGGAATTTGGTGGCCCTAAACCAGAGCCAAGGAGGTATTTGGTGGCCCCAAACTCGATCCAGGAGCAGGAGGAATTCAGGAGGACTTTGGCAGCTCCAAAGCAGAACCAGGAGAAGTTCAGGAGGAATTTGGTGGCCCCAAACCAGAGTAAAGGAGGAATTTGGTGGCCCCAAAGCAGAGCCAGGAGCAGGAGGAATTTAGGAGGAGTTTGGTGGCCCCAAAGCAGAGCCAGGAGCAGGAGGAATTTAGGAGGAGTTTGGTGGCCCTAAAGGAAAACCAAGGAGGATTTTGGTGGCCCCAAAGCAGAGGCAGGAGGAGTTTAGGTGGAATTTGGTAGCCCCAAAGCAGAGCCAGGAGCAGGAAGAATTTAGGAAGAATTTGGTGGCTAAACCAGAGCCAGGAGCAGCAGGAATTTAGGAGGAGTTTGGTGGCCCTAAAGGAAAACCAAGGAGGAATTTGGTGGCCCCAAAGCAGAGCCAGGAGGAATTCGGGAGGAATTTGGTGGCCCTAAAGGAAAATCAAGGAGGATTTTGGTGGCCCCAAAGCAGAGGCAGGAGGAGTTTGGCAGCCCGGGCAGTGCCAGCCCGTCCTGGCAGGGCACAGGGAGGGAAATCCCAAAGCACGGAGAGCCCAACCAGCAGCACCCGGGGCTGGGAATCCCCAGAGCAAACTCCCCGCACTTTAACTGGGTTTGTAGCACAGCCAGGCTCAGTTAACGGAGACACGAGCTCCGTTTAACGCGAGCCCACCGGAGCTGAGCCGGTCCCGTCCGCCCGGAGCAGCACCGGGCCCGCCTGGCTCGCGTTCCCCGGCAGCCCCCGGACACACCGGGCAGAGAGGGGAAGGCGCCGCTCCCCGGTGTCCCCAAAGCCCCGCGAGCACCGCCCGGACCCTGCCCCGGTGGAAACAACCGGGGATCCCCGGTTACCGGTGCGCTCACCGTGATCGGGACGGGTGACCCCCGAGCCTGGCACCGGCAGCACCGGAGACATACAAGTCCCAACGGAGGGCACAGCCCGCTCCTGGTACGTCCCGTCCCGTCCCGTCCGGTCCCGCCCCCCCAGGCCCCGGTGCACCCGGTACCCCCCGGTGCAGCTGCCCCCATGCGGAACAGAACGGTGGGCAGCACAGCCCGGCACCAGCGGGTCCGGAGGCGGAGGGGTCCCGGCGGCGAGCCGCTCCCGGTGCCCCCGTCCCGCTCCCGGTGTCCCCCGGTCCCCCCGCGCTCACCGGACACTCGCCTGGGCCGGGCGCGCTCCCGCACTGCGCATGCGCCGCGCCCGCCGCGCGCCGGCTCCGCCGCGGCCCCGCCCCTCCCAATAGCACAAGAATGGGCGTGGCCTATGGAGGAAGCCCCGCCCACACCGGTACCATAGAGATGCTGCGTTGTCACGGCAACGCGCGGGGGCGTTGCCATGGGAACGGGCGGGCGGGACCCGGGGATGCTCCGCGCCCGCCCCGGGGCCGCTCCCGGCCGGCTCTGAGGGTCGCGGCGGGGATGAGCCGCCCCCGCCGGCCGGTCCCGGTGCGGTGCGGTGCGGGCGGCAGCGGCCCGGTCCTCCAGGCTCCCAGCATGCCCCGCTCTCCCGCCCGCCTCTCCGGTCGGGGCACATGCTCGGTGCGTGGGGCCGGCCCGGTTTCCTCCCGGCCTCGTCAGCAGCGTGGGGTCTCCCGGTATCCCCGGCACAGCCGACATGGCCCCTCCGACAGGTACCGGCGGGATGGGGGGCGCGGGGACACCGGGGAGAGCTTTGGGGCGGTGGGACCGGACCGGGGGCGGCGGGACCGGACCGGGGCCGGCAGGACCGGACCGAGGGCGGCCCCTCAGGCCAGTCGGGGTCTCCTGTGCCGCCAGGTCACCTCTGTCCCCTAGCAGGACAGCCTTGGCAGGGACACCGGGCCGGGCACGGGGTCGGGTTTCGGTGAAGCATTTCCCAGCCCCGGGAGGGCTCGGATCTCCCGGGACATGATCCCACCGCCAATCCCCAACGCTGGGGCCCTCCCTGGAATTGTGGCCTGCAGGGAATGTCGTGGACAGCCAGGCCCCGCGTCCCTTGGCCAGCCAGCTGCGCTGGGACCTGACGGCCGAGCAGATCGAGGCCATGGCGGCCGAGCTGACCGAGAGCACCAAGCTCGTGTACGACCGCGTGGGAGCCCAGGAGCGCGGCGAGGTCTCGTACGAGAACACCCTGAAGGCTCTGGCCGACGTGGAGGTGGAATACACAGGTGGGGAGGCTGATCCTGCCGGCAGCGGTGGGGTGGGATGGATGCCGGGATGTGGCGTTGACATGGTCTGGACAGACAGACAGACAGACAGACTGACAGGATTCTCTCTGTCTCAGGTTTTTGCTAGAGTGCTGTTCTTGGGGCTTTCTGCAGGGATGGCAGCAGGGAATGTTCTTGTTTTCCTCCGTGGAATTGCCTCAGGACAGGGCGTGGTGGATTTTTGGGGAAGTGGGTGTAGGAAGGGATTGTCCCACTTTGAGATTTAAGGAGACAGGGAATGCTGCTGCCATCAGAAATCATGGAATTCCTTGAGCTGGAAGGGAGCATTGAGCCCTGCACAAAATTCCCCAAACCTCCTGTGCTGGCAAAGCTGTTGGGGGCTCACAGGCACAGAATTCCTGTGGATTTTATGAGGATTTTGGTGGGAATCCAGCAGGTGGATGTGCTGGGCAGCAGGAAAGGGACCAAAGGGAGCAGGAGCTGCTGCCATCAGGAATGATGGAATTCCTCGAGCTGGAAGGGAGCATCGAGCCCTGCACAAAATTCCCCAAACCTCCTGTGCTGGCAAAGCTTTTGGGGGCTCATAGATACAGAATTCCTGTGGATTTTAGGAGGATTTTGGTGGGAATCCAGCAGGGAATGTGCCATCCCTGCTATCAGGAATCATGGAATTCCTCAGGCTGGAAGGGAGAAGCTGGAGAAGCACAGAGATCAAAACAATTTTTATTTGCTGCTCATGTGTTTTGGAACACATGGAATATGTTAAATTATTTACCTGAAAGAATTTGATTAGATTCTAGTGTGAGTGTTTGCTTTTTTTAACCAATCCCTACAAGCTGTTTCCTGACAGGAGACAGCCACGAGATTTTGAGTGTTTTTACAATTTCAGTTTAGAGTCGTGTAATATAGTATAAAATAATAATACAGTATAATAAAGTGATTAATTAGCCTTCTGATATCACAGAGCCAGGGGTGTTGCCTAATTTTACAATAGTGGGAGGCTCTGAGCTTGCCCAGAGCAGCTCTGGCTGCCCCCTGGAAGGGTCCAAGGCCGGGTTGGAGCCACCTGTGGGAGATGTCCCTGCCCACAGCAGGGCTGAGCTTTGAGGTCACTTCCACTCCCTCCCACGATTATTCAGATTTTTGGATTTTATTTTATTATTTTTTTTTTTTTAGCTCCGTGCTGTCACCTGCTTTTCTCTCCCTGTGGCTGCCAGCAGAATGTTGGTTTTATTCCCAGTTTAATGTTTATACAGCAGGGAACCAGCACAAAGAACAGATTTGGAAAAACAAATGAACCCAAGGGCAGCCCTTTGGCAGCTGCTCTGCCAAGGCTGTCCTGGCTTTCATGTGTCACCAGTGGGAACAAAAGCAGAAAAGATCCAAGAAACTCTCACCTCCTTCCTCACTTTTCCCTGGGGCAGTGGCCAAATGTCTCTCCATGGGCCTTGTTTCCTGCTGGGATATTTTTGGGAGAGTCAATCCTGGTGTGATTTTTTGAGAGAATAAATCCCACTGGGATTTTTTTTTTGGGGAATAAATCCTGCCATGATTTTTTGGGAGAGTCAGTCCTGCTGGGAGTTTTTGGCAGAATAAATCCCACTGGGATTTTTTTGGAGTATAAATCCTGCTGGGATTTTTTGGGAGAATAAATCCTGCTGGGATTTTTTGGAGAATAAATCCTGCTGGGATTTTTTGGGAGAATAAATCCTGCTGGGATTTTTTGGCAGAATAAATCCTGCTGGGATTTTTTTTTTTTCGAGAATAAATCCCACTCTGATTTTTGGGAGAGTCAACCCCACTGGAATTTTTTTGGGGAGAATAAATCCCACTGGGATTTTTTTTTTTTCGGGAGAGTAAATCCTGCCAGGATTTTTTGGAGAATAAATCCTGCTGGGATTTTTGGTAGGGTCAAATTTTTTGGGAGAGTAAATCCTGCTGGGATTTTTTGGACGGTCAGTCCTGGTGGGAATTTTTGGGAGAGTAAATCCTGCTGGGATTTTTTGGGAAAGTCAATCCTGCTGGAATTTTTTTGGACAGTCAGTCCTGGTGGGAATTTTTAGGAGAATAAATCCTGCTGGGAGTTTTTGGGAGAATAAATCCTGCTGGGAATTTTTGGGATAGTAAATCCCACTGGGATTTTTTGGGAGAATAAATCCCACTGGGATTTTTTGGAGTATAAATCCTGCTGGGATTTTTGGGAGAATAAATCCTGGTGGGATATTTTGGAGAATAAATC
Organism: Zonotrichia leucophrys gambelii; assembly: GCF_028769735.1. Classification (NCBI taxonomy): domain Eukaryota; kingdom Metazoa; phylum Chordata; class Aves; order Passeriformes; family Passerellidae; genus Zonotrichia; species Zonotrichia leucophrys. The sequence goes on along the minus strand of NC_088197.1, from coordinate 3,980,181 downwards.
CTGCTGGGATTTTTGGTAGGGTCAAATTTTTTGGGAGAGTAAATCCTGCTGGGATTTTTTGGGAAAGTCAATCCTGCTGGGATTTTTTTGGACAGTCAGTCCTGGTGGGAATTTTTAGGAGAATAAATCCTGCTGGGAATTTTTGGGATAGTAAATCCCACTGGGATTTTTTTGGAGAATAAATCCTGCTGAGAATTTTTGGGATAGTAAATCCCACTGGGATTTTTTGGGAGAATAAATCCTGCTGGGAATTTTTGGAGTATAAATCCTGCTGGGATTTTTTGGGAGAATAAATCCTGCTGGGAATTTTTGGGATAGTAAATCCCACTGGGATTTTTTGGGAGAATAAATCCTGCTGGGAATTTTTGGGAGAGTAAATCCCACTGGGATTTTTTGGAGTATAAATCCCACTGGGATTTTTTGGGGTATAAATCCTGCTGGGATTTTTGGGAGAGTAAATCCCACTGGGATTTTTTGGGAGAATAAATCCCACTGGGATTTTTTGGGGTATAAATCCTGCAGGGATTTTTGGGAGAATAAATCCTGGTGGGATATTTTGGGAAAGTCAATCCTGCTGGGATTTTTTTGGACAGTCAGTCCTGGTGGGAATTTTTAGGAGAATAAATCCCGCTGAGATTTTTTTGTGCAGTTTTGGTGGTTTATTTGCAGCAGGGTGACAATTCAGGTGGCCCCTCCTCGTGACACCTGGGCTGCTCGAGCTCTCCCACCTGTCTGGGGCACAGAGCAGCCTCATCTTCCTCCTCTCCGCGTTCTTTTTTCCTAAAATAATAAGGAAAAAAACTAATTCCTCTTGCTCAGCAGGAGGAGTGTTGATCTCAGCAGGGCTGTCAGCACTTCCCTGGCTGAGCTGCCTGTTCAGCTTCTCCTGGAGAGGGGATCCAGGTGTCTGGAGAGCACCTGGAGTGCTGCTCCTGGAGCTTCTGCAGGGATGGCAGCAGGGAATGTTCTCCCTGCTTTCCTGCCCTGTGGAATTGCATCAGCACAGGGCGCACCTGGGCCGTGGTGGCTTTTTTGGGGAGGTGTCTGTGGGAAGGGATTGTCCCACTCGGAGCTTTAAAGGAGACAGGGAATGCTGCTGCCATCAGGAATGATGGAATTCCTCAAGCTGGAAGGGAGCATCAGGCCCTACACAGAACTCCCCAAACCTCCTGTGCAAAGCTGTTTGGGGCTCACAGGCACAGAATTCCCGTCGATTTTAGGAGGATTTTGGTGGGAATCCAGTGTGTGGATGTGCTGGGCAGCAGGAGCTGTTACCATCAGGAATGATGGAATTCCTCAAGCTGGGAGGGAGCATCAGGCCCTGCACAGAGCTCCCCAAATCTCTTGTGCTGGCAAAGCTTTTGAGGGCTCACAGGCACAGAATTCCCATGGATTTTAGGAGGATTTTGGTGGGAATCCAGCAGATGGACATGCTGGGCAGCAGGGAAAGGACCAAAGGGAGCAGGAGCTGCTGCCATCAGGAATGATGGAATTCCTCAAGCTGGGAGGGAGCATCAAGTCCTGCACGGAGCTCCCCAAACCTCCTGTGCTGGCAGAGCTTTTATAGGCTCACAAACACAGAATTCCCGTGGATTTTAGGAGGATTTTGGTGGGAATCCAGTGTGTGGATGTGCTGGGCAGCAGGGAAAGGACCAAAGGGAGCAGGAGCTGTTACCATCAGGAAATTTTTGAATTGCTTGAGCTGGAAGCATCAAGCCCTACACAGAACTCCCCAAACCTCCTGTGCAAAATTGTTGGGGGCTCACAGGCACAGAATTCCCGTGGATTTTAGGAGGATTTTAGTGGGAATCCAGTGTGTGGATGTGCTGGGCAGCGGGGAAGGAACCAAAGGCAGCAGGAGCTGCTGCCATCAGGAAATCTTTGAATTCCTTGAGCTGGAAGCATCAAGTCCTGCACAGAACTCCCCAAACCTCCTGTGCAAAGCTGTTTGGGGCTCACAGGCACAGAATTCCCATGGATTTTAGGAGGATTTTTGTGGGAATCCAGTGTGTGGATGTGCTGGGCAGCAGGAGCTGTTACCATCAGGAATCATGGAATTCCTCAAGCTGGGAGGGAGCATCAGGTCCTGCACAGAGCTCCCCAAATCTCTTGTGCTGGCAAAGCTTTTGAGGGCTCACAGGCACAGAATTCCCATGGATTTTAGGAGGATTTTAGTGGGAATCCAGTGTGTGGATGTGCTGGGCAGCGGGGAAGGAACCAAAGGCAGCAGGAGCTGTTACCATCAGGAATGATGGAATTCCTCAAGCTGGGAGGGAGCATCAAGTCCTGCACAGAGCTCCCCAAACCTCCTGTGCAAAGCTGTTTGGGGCTCACAGGCACAGAATTCCCGTGGATTTGAGGAGGATTTTAGTGGGAATCCAGCAGATGGACATGCTGGGCAGCAGGGAAAGGACCAAAGGGAGCAGGAGCTGCTGCCATCAGGAAATTTTTGAATTCCTTGAGCTGGAAGCATCAAGCCCTACACAGAACTCCCCAAACCTCCTGTGCAAAGCTGTTTGGGGCTCACAGGCACAGAATTCCCGTGGATTTCAGGAGGATTTTGGTGGGAATCCAGTGTGTGGATGTGCTGGGCAGCAGGAGCTGTTACCATCAGGAATCATGGAATTCCTCAAGCTGGGAGGGAGCATCAGGTCCTGCACAGAGCTCCCCAAATCTCTTGTGCTGGCAAAGCTTTTGAGGGCTCACAGGCACAGAATTCCCGTGGATTTTAGGAGGATTTTGGTGGGAATCCAGCAGGTGGATGTGCTGAGCAGGACGGGAGGTGGATGTGCATCCCGCCTCTCCCTTTGTGTGTGTGTGAGGGGAGGCAAAGGCTCTGGGGCTGCCAGCCTGGCCGTGGGTGTTCACTGGGACATGGAGCCATCATCCCTGTCCCCTTTTTGTCCCCCCAGTCCGTAGGAACATGCTGGACTTCCCCCAGCACGTGTCCCCCTGCAAGGCCATCCGCGCCGCCAGCACCGAGGCCGACAAGAAGCTCTCGGAGTTTGACGTGGAGATGAGCATGAGGCAGGACGTGTACCAGAGGATTGTGTGGCTCCAGGTGTGTCCTCTGCCTGCTTGGAACCCCCTGGAATTCCAGCAAATCCTTTTCCTTCATCCCAGAGCTGAGGAGGGAAGGGGAGGGAGCGCGGTGGGGTCACGGCAGAGTGGCACAGCTGGAAGTGAGGGAATTTTTTGGGATGGGGAATTTGGGATTGAGGGCTCTGCCCCCTCACTCAGAACCTCGATCATCCCCTTTGTTGGTAAATCCAACCCCCCTGAGTGTTGATGCCCCCCAAAATGCTGACATGGCACAAAGGTGATGTGTTTAAAGCAATTTGGGAGGAATCCCTGCCCTGAGGTGACGCAGGAACCTCTGCACCAAACCAGAGCCTTCCCTGGGGCTTTTCCATCTGCTGCTGGGTCTCGGGTGGTCCCAGAGCTCGCACTGGGAAGGAGCTTCCTGCAGCTCCCTGAGGAGAGGAGGTTGGTTTTGTTTTCCAGGAGAAAGCAGAGAGTGCTTCCCTGAAGCCTGAGGCAAAGAGGTACCTGGAGAGGCTGATCAAGCTGGGGAAGAGGAACGGGCTCCACCTCCCCGAGGAGACACAGGAGGTGAGAGCACGGAATCCTGGAATGGTTTGGGCTAAATGCACCTTAAAGCCCATCTTCCACTGTCCCAGGTGGCTCCAAGCTGGCCTTGGACACTTCCAGGGAAGGGGCAGCCACAGCTCCTTTGGGAAATCTGTGCCAGGGCCTCTGCATCCTCACAGGAAGGAATTTTTTTTCCTAAAATCCCATTTAATCCTATTTCCTGCCAATCTGAATCCATTCCCCCTGTGGCAGGGCTCAGGGCAGGGTGTGAGGCTCAGGTTTGGGTTTTGGCCCCAATTCTGGTGATTTTGGGTGATGTCTCCAGCCCCCCCTTTTTCCTTTCCGTTTAAAGGGTGATGTTAACAAAGTGGGAGTTGAGGAATTCCTGTGGAGGTGAAATTGGGGAATTATCAAATCCCCACATGCCAAGGGCTGAGCTGCTCAGGGGCCTCCCTCTCTTACCATGCACCAGCAGAGGAGCTCAAAACTGGGTTAAAACCAGAAGAAAATGGGAAATAAGGAGGGAGGAGGTTGTTAGTGCAGCACCTGCAGCTCCTGAGGCAGCAGGGAACAGGCAGGACCTGCTGAGGTGGCTGAGCCCTGCCAGGTGTGACCCCAGGGAGCCTTTCTGGGCTGCTGGCTCACCACCATTAATTGTGCACCATCATTAATTGGGCTGGCTCAGAGCTGGGCAGCTCAGCAGGGTGGGAACACAGCCTGAGTGCCCCCCCAGCTCTGATTTCTCTCCGGTTTTTTTTTGCATTTTGAAGAAAATCAAAGCTATCAAGAAGAAGCTGAGCGTGCTGTGCATCGACTTCAACAAGAACCTCAACGAGGACACCACCTTCCTGCCCTTCTCCAGGGAGGAGCTGGGTATGGAATGCTCACACTGGATGGTCCCAGAGCATTCCTGCAGAATCCAGGGCTCAGCCCCTGCCTGCTCTTTTCCCAGGGGGGCTCCCTGAGGATTTCCTGAACTCCCTGGAGAAGACAGAGGATGGGAAGCTGAAGGTCACCCTCAAGTACCCACACTACTTCCCCCTGCTGAAGAAGTGCTACGTGCCCGAGACCAGGAGGAAGGTGGAGGAGATGTTCAACTCCAGGTGCAAAGAGGTCGGTGGGACTGACCCAGGGCACCCAGGGAAAGATTTGTCTTCCTTTCCACACCGCTTCCCTTCTCCCCTGTGTGATATTTTATGAGCAATCGCTTCACCAGGATTTTTCATTAAATATGAAAATTCTTCTCCTGGGAAGCTTCAGCTTCTCTGTTTTGCTGGTTTAGAATGTGATTTAGAGAATTGTTTATTAAGCACGTAAATTGTTTTAATTTAATGGCCAGTCACAGCCAGCTGTGTCGGACTCTCTGAGTCTGTCACGGGTTTTTATTATAATTTTTTTCTAACTTTCTGATATGTTCTTTCTCTTTCTTTAGTATGGTTTTGGTATATGATTTTATAATATAATACAATGCGATATAATATGATATAATTTACCTATATTGTATTATTATATATTAATATATATTAATATATAATATATATTATATATTTTATATTATATATAATTTATATAATATATTAAAATATATTATATATTTATAAAATATATAAATAATAGATGTGTATATCTTTATATAAATATACAATATATTTATATTATATTGTATAATAATATAATATATTATATTATATATTTTATGTTATATAATATAATGTAATATAACATAATATAATTAACACAATACATTGCAATATAATACAATATATTACAATATAATAAATATAATACAATGCAATATAATAAATTGCAATATAATATAATATAATATATTTAATAATAAATCAGCCTTCTGAGAACTTGCAATCAAATTCCCATCTCTCACCTTCTCCTGGCACCCACAACAGCACCACACACGTACTTCACTCTCTGCCTTGCAGGAGAACTGCCTGATCCTGAAGGAGCTGGTGGACCTGAGGGCTCAGAAGGCCAATCTGCTGGGCTTCAGCACCCACGCTGACTTTGTGCTGGAGATGAACATGGCCAAGAGCAGCCAGACGGTGGCCACGTTCCTGGGTACGTCCTGGGGCCGAGCAGGGACATCCCGAGCAGGATGTGCTGCTCTGATCCCTGATCCCTGATCCCAACCCTGCCTGCCTTCCCCAGATGAGCTGGCCCAGAAGCTGAAGCCCCTGGGGGAGAAGGAGCGGGCTGTGATCCTGGACCTGAAGAAGAAGGAGTGCGAGAAGCGCGGGCTGGACTTCGACAACCGCATCAACGCCTGGGACATGCGCTACTACATGAACCAGGTGGAGGAGACCAAGTACAGCGTGGACCAGAACCTGCTCAAGGAGTATTTCCCCATGCAGGTGGTCACCACGGGCCTCCTGGCCATCTACCAGGAGCTGCTGGGCCTCACCTTCCACCTGGAGGAGAAGGCTCAGGTGTGGCACGAGGACGTGCAGCTCTACACCGTGAAGGACGCGTCCTCCGGCGAGACCATCGGCAAGTTCTACCTGGACCTGTACCCACGGTGAGACCTGGGGAGAGGGGAAATGTGGGAGCAGGAGGAGCAGAGCCTGAGGAGGAGGAGGAGGAGGAGGAGGAGGAGGAGGAGATTCCTGCTCCCAGCTGTGTAGAGTGGAGGGAGCGCCATGTGCTGAGGCAGGGATGTCACCGAGGGCGGTCACTTGGGGCTCCTCTGAGGAGCACAATGGGTGATGCCATGGCCGTGTGTGGCTTTTGGAAGGATCCTGAGCCTCCTGTCCCTCTCCAGGGAAGGGAAGTACGGCCATGCTGCCTGCTTTGGCCTCCAGCCCGGCTGCCTCCTGCCGGACTCCAGCCGCCAAATCTCAGTGGCCGCCATGGTGGCCAATTTCACCAAGCCCACACCGGACGCCCCTTCCCTGCTGCAGCACGATGAGGTGGAGACCTATTTCCACGAATTTGGGCACGTCATGCACCAGCTGTGCTCTCAGGTGAGGCCTCCCTGCGCTGGCACAGCTTGGGGCTTTTCCCCCATCCCGTTTTTCTGTGGAATTCCGAGCTGGCCGTGTCCCCCAGGCGGAGTTTGCCATGTTCAGCGGGACACACGTGGAGAGGGACTTTGTGGAGGCCCCGTCGCAGATGTTGGAGAACTGGGTGTGGGAGAAGGAGCCTCTGCTGCGCATGTCCAGGCACTACAAGACTGGGAGCCCCATCCCGGATGAGCTGCTGGAGAAACTCATTAAATCCCGGCAGGCAAACACAGGTGGGAGGGATTGGATGTCCCTTGGGTGTGGGGACAGGAAGGGGACACTCAGTGACCTGGCTGGGGACAAAAAAGGCTTTTCCTTGCTTGCTGTGGTGCTGGGGGTTCTGAGGGGATGGGGAGAAGGAACCCCTTTGTCCCTTTCACATGGTACATCACGCTTTCTCTTCCCGTGCATGTGGGAAGAGAGAGGGTGATGTGGCACATGAAAGGGACAAAGAGGTGCCACCCAGCCTACCCTGCTGTCACCTGCCTCAGTGTCAGCATCCCAGCCTCAGTTTCCCTCCTCCTCCTCTTCCTCCTTTTGGGAACAGGGCTCTTCAACCTGCGCCAGATCGTCCTGGCCAAGGTGGACCAGGCTCTGCACACCCAGACCAAGGCTGACCCCGTGGAGGTGTTTGCCCAGCTCTGTGAAGAGGTGCTGGGTGTCCCTGCCACCCCAGGTACGCCGTGCCACCCTCCTGTCCCTCTCGCCCTGTGAGTTCCTCCCGTGTGGGTGGGGACAGTTCCTGCTGGCTCTGGGAAAAGCAGAGCTGGAAAGTTCCTCCCTTTGTGCCCTGGGTTGTGTGAGCAGCTGGGACAGCACTGGAGGGATTTTTTTCCATGGGGAGGAGTGGAGTCCCTTTTGAGCCCTTTTGTCCCCTCAGGTACAAACATGCCAGCCACCTTTGGCCACCTGGCTGGCGGCTATGATGCTCAGTACTACGGCTACCTCTGGAGCGAGGTGTACTCCATGGACATGTTCCACACCCGCTTCAAGCAGGAGGGAATCATGAACTGCAAGGTAGGGATGGCAGCATTCAAAACACAGAATCACAACAATGATTCTGTGCAGGTGCTTTTATTGAAGAGTTCTGGGTGTCAGGGGTACAAACCCAAATCTGACATGTTCCTCCCAAATTTTGGGATGAACATCTTTTTATATTTTTATATAATTTTCATGTTGATTATTAAACTTATATTGTATATATAGATTTCAGCCAAGCATGGCTCCTCATGGACCCCCTTAAATTTCTAACATAGTTTCTCACGATTCTTCTTATGAATATACAATAATTATATTTAATTACTAAACAATCATCACATCTAACAATTATATATATATATATATATTTATATTTACATATGTATACATATATATGTATATATATATATATAATATATATGTATATATACACATATATATATACATATATATACATATATATGTATATATACATACATATATATACACACATATACATATATATGTATATGTGTATATATACAATATACAATATATATGTATATATACAATACATACACATATATATAATTTATTAGTAAAATTATTATATATTTATATATCATTATTATAGTTATTATTATTTTTATGTTTATATATTAACAATTATATATATGTATATATATGTATATGTAAATATATGTGTGTGTGTATATATATGTGTATATATATGTATATGTATATATATATGTGTGTGTATATATATATGTGTATATATATATAATATGCTGCTTACACAGGTGCAATAATCTGGCAAAACACAAAGCCTGACATTTTCAGAGTCCATTTTAAACATTTTTCCAGGACCCCACTATCAGGGGCAGGGTTCTGTGTGCATGCCCAGGGTGGGTGTGCCAGCCCTGCCCATATGTGTGTGTGTGTGCCCACAGGTGGGCATGGATTACAGGAAGTGCATCCTCCATCCCGGTGGCTCCGTGGATGCTTCAGACATGCTGAGGAGGTTCCTGGGCAGGGAGCCCAAGCAGGACGCCTTCCTGGCCAGCAAGGGACTGAAGGTGGAGAGCAACTCGGTGCCTTCAGCCTGAGAGGTGCTGCAGGGCCCTGGCAAGGGGGAAAATCTCCTGCCCAGCACCTGCCCTCGCCTGGTTCCTGTCACCAAACACCCCTGCCTGGAGCTGCCCCTCTGAGCCCCTCCTGAGGCTCTGTGGTGACACTAAGGTGACCTGCCCTTGTCACCCCAGGGTTTTGTGGGTCACCCCCATCAATTGGCTGAACTTTGAACCTGATTTCTGCACAAGGGTGAGTTTTGGCCTCGTTTGGAGCCGGGGAGGAGGGGGAGAGGAGTTCCCAAACTTGAATCTTTGTTTTTAAATCCCTTCTCTTTTAAGAAGCCTCGTTGTTGTTGTTGTTGTTGTTGTTGCCACCTTGGCTTGGTTTGTGACACAGCTGTCACCAGGGCAGGGACAGCCCTGCTCTCCCCATCTTTGGGCACCTCTTGGCTGTGCAGTAAAGATGGGGAGATCCCAGAGCTCCAAACCCACAGGGAATGAACTGGAACATCCTGCCCTGAACCCCTCAGGGACCTTCCTGCCTGGCAGGGGGACAGAGGTGGCCGGTGCAGGTGTTCCAGAACAGGGGGTTGGGGACCTCTGTGGCCTCTGTGTCCCATCTCAGGGTCATCCCAGGGGCTCAGGCTGTGGCAGCCGAGGGTGTTGCTGTTGCTGTCAGCTCCTGGGACAGGGCAGGGTTGTGTTTATGACTGAAAACACGGAGCTGACAGCTTCAAACAACACAAATGCCGGGATAAAAATATCCAAAATATCCCCTGGGCTCCCTGCCAGGCCTTGAGCTGCCGGCCACAGGGAGGGGCAGCAGCCAGCCTGGGCTGTGCCACCTGCCCCAGGCTGTCCCCAGCGTGCCCCAAGCCAGCCTGGGCTGTGCCACCTGCCCCAGGCTGTCCCCAGAGTGCCCCAAGCCAGCCCAGGCTGTGCCCAGCGTGCCCCAGGCTGTCCCCAGCGTGCCCCAAGCCAGCCTGGGCTGTGCCACCTGCCCCAGGCTGTCCCCAGTGTGCCCCAAGCCAGCCTGGGCTGTGCCACCTGCCCCAGGCTGTCCCCAGCGTGCCCCAAGCCAGCCTGGGCTGTGCCACCTGCCCCAGGCTGTCCCCAGCGTGCCCCAAGCCAGCCTGGGCTGTGCCACCTGCCCCAGGCTGTCCCCAGTGTGCCCCAAGCCAGCCTGGGCTGTGCCACCTGCCCCAGGCTGTCCCCAGTGTGCCCCAAGCCAGCCTGGGCTGTCCCCAGCGTGCCCCAGGCTGTCCCCAGTGTGCCCCAAGCCAGCCTGGGCTGTGCCACCTGCCCCAGGCTGTCCCCAGCGTGCCCCAAGCCAGCCTGGGCTGTCCCCAGCGTGCCCCAGGCTGTCCCCAGTGTGCCCCAAGCCAGCCTGGGCTGTCCCCAGCGTGCCCCAGGACCCTGCGTGGCACAGGGTGTTGTGGCACAAGGTTCCTGCCCCTGTCTGGGGTGGCTTCCTTGGGGGCTGAGGAGCTTCAGGGTGACCTGGGATTTGTGTCCCACCCCTCCCAGCCTCGGGTGCATTGTGTGAGGCCATCTGAGGGCTGTGGGATCCATCCCTGCCACTCTGCCATGGTTTGGGGACACGAGTGACAGCTGAGTGCCCCAGCTCACTGCCACCATCCACCACTGCAGGCTGTTCCCTGTCCTTTGTCACCAGCGCTGGGACAAGGCTCCCCCCAGTGCAGACAAAGTCGTTGCTGTCACCTCTGTCCCCCAGGCCCCGCTGGTGACACAGGAAGGTCGGTGACAACCCTGGTGACACCCCCTGGGCGGGTCCAGAAGCGGCTCCTTGGTGCTTGCTGGGGCCACCTCGAGCATCTTGTCCTTGTCCCCTCCCCTCCGTGTTTTCTGGCCCTGGGTGTTTTTAGTGTCCTGTTTTACTGAGCTTTCAGCGTTTCCTCCGACTCTTCTCTCCAGAGAGAGAGAGAAGTGAAGCTGAACAGGGAAACCACGCACTTTCCTCCCTCTGTCCCCTCTCCTGTGTCCCCACTGCCCCTGGGGGTGACCTGGCACCTCTCCAGTCCCACACCAGGACATGGAGCTGCACCTCCCCATCCCCATCCCCATCCCAGGCTGGCAGGGAAGAGAGAGCTCCTTTTTATTTTGGTGGTTTGGATTTTGGGGGTTGTTTTATTCCTGTTAACAGTTTTAAAAGGCAAACTGGTGTGTGTGTGTGAGTGTGAGTGTGTGTGAGTGTGCGCTGTCCGTACTGCTCACGTCCCACCCCCTGCTTGTTTCCATGACTGGATTTCTGGATTTTAGACGGTTCCCAGCACTAATAAAGGTTTTCCTCCGCAGATGTTGGGGCTCAGCTCCTTTGGGCAGGGGTGACAGGGACACAGCACCGCAGCATCCAGCACAGGGGCTCCTGTCCCACGAAGATGGGCACGGAGTGGCAGGCGCGGGGTGGCAGCGTGTGGGGTGTGAAACCCTGGGGAGGGACAGGTGGTGACCCCCATGTGTCCCTCAGTGTCCCTTTGTGTCCCTCAGTATCCTCCTGTGTCCCTCAGTGTCCCTCCGTGTCCCTCAGTGTTCCCCTTGTCCCTCAGTGTCCCTCAGTGACATGCCATGTCCCCCCATGTCCTCCATGTCCCCCCGTGTCCCCCATGTGTCCCTCAGTGTCCCCCTTGTCCCTCAGTGTCCCCGTGTCCCTTAATGTCCTTCAGTGTCCCCCTTGTCCTTCAGTGTCCCTCTGTATCCCTTAGTGTCCTCCCATGTCCCTCAGTGTTCCCCTTGTCCTTCAGTGTCCCTCTTGTCCCTTTGTGTCCCTCAATGTCCCTCAGTGTCTCCCTTGTCCTTCAGTGTCCTCCTTGTCCCTCCGTGTCCCTCAATGTCCCCCATGTCCCTCAGTGTCCCCCATGTCCCTCAGTGTCCCTCTTGTCCCTCAGTGTCCGTTAATGTCCCCCGTGTCCCTCAGTGTCCCCCGTGTCCTTCAGTGACCCCCATGTCCCTCAGTGTCCCTTTGTGTCCCTCAATGTCCCTCGGTGTCCCTCAGTGTCTCCCTTGTCCTTCAGTGTCCCTCAGTATCCTCCCATGTCCCCCATATCCCTCCATGTCCTCCTGTGTCCTTCAGTAACCCCTTGTCCCTCAGTGTCTCTCAGTGTCCCTCAGCGTCCCTCATGTCCCTCAGTGTCCCCCATGTCCCTCAGTGTCCCTCAGTGTCCCCCTTGTCCCTCGTGTCCCTCAGTGTCATGCCATGTCCCCCCGTGTCCCCCATGTGTCCTTCAGTGTCCTCCTTGTCCCTCCGTGTCCCTCAGTGTCCCCCATGTCCCTCAGTGTCCCTCAGTATCCTCCCATGTCCCCCGTGTCCCTCCGTGTCCTCCTGTGTCCTTCCGTGCCCCCTTGTCCCTCAGTGTCCCTCGGTGTCCTGCCGTGTCCCTGTGTGTCCCCCCATGTTCCTCAGTATCCCTGTGTGTCCCCGGTGTCCCCCAGCCCCGCACCTGTGTGAGGAAGGGGTGCTGCAGCAGCCGTGCGGGGCCGGGCCGTGCCGCGGGCTCCCGCTGCAGCATGAGGGCGATGAGGGCGCGGGCAGGGCCGGAGAGCCCCGGGGGCGGCGGGTACCGAGCGCTGCGGATGCGCCGGAACAGCTCCGGCCGGTGGCGGGCCTGGAACGGGGCGTGCCCGGTCAGCGCCGTGTACCTGCGGGAGAGCGGCGGGCCTGTGCTGCCTCCGGTGTCCCGGCCTTCCTCCATCACCCCTCTTCCTCCCTCCGGTGTCCCGGCCTTCCTCCATCACCCCTCTTCCTCCCTCCGGTGTCCCCGCCTTCCTCCATCACCCCTCTTCGTCCTTTCTGTCCTCTCTTCAGCCTCTCCATCCTCCTTCCAGCTCTGCTGTCCTCCCTCCATCTCCCCCTATCCCACCCTCCCTCCATGTCCCCTTAACCAGTCCTCCCTCCATCTCCCCTTGCCCTCTCCATTTCTCCCATCCTCCCTCCATCTCCCCTCATCCTCCCTCTGTCCATCTCCCCTTAACCAATCCTCTCCCCATCTCCCTTCTTTCCATCCTTCCTCCATCTCCCCTCATCCATCCTCCCTCCCTCCATCCGTCTCCCCTTATCCCACCCTCCCTCCATCTCCCTCATCCTCCCTCCATCTCCCCTCTCCTCCATGTCCCCTCATCCCATCCTCCTCCATGTCCCCTTATCCCACCCTCCGTGTCCCCTCATTGCATCCTCCCTCCCTCCCTCCATCTCCCCTCATCCATCTCCATCTCCCCCAGCCCCTCTCACACGGCACACCCCAGTGCCCAGACATCCGCGGGCTCCGCGTGTCCCCTGCGCTCCAGCACCTCCGGGGCCAGGTACGCTGGTGTCCCACAGAGCGCCCTGAGGTGGGGACAGTGGCGGTGACCCCTGGGGACACGGATAAGGTGAAACCCCCTCCGTGCATCCCCCCAGCCCCGCTGGTGTCCCACAGAGCGCCCTGAGGAGGGGACAGCCGCGGTGACCCGTGGGGACACAGATAAGGTGAAACCCCCTCTGTTCATCCCCCCAGCCCCGCTGGTGTCCCACAGAGCGCCCTGAGGTGGGGACAGCGGCGGTGACCCCTGGGGACACGGATAAGGTGAAACCCCCTCTGTTCATCCCCAGCAGCCCCACGGGTGTCCCACAGAGCGCCCTGAGGTGGGGACAGCCGAGGTGACCCCTGGGGACACGGATAAGGTGAAACCCCCTCCGTGCATCCCCCCAGCCCCACGGGTGTCCCACAGAGCGCCCTGAGGAGGGGACAGCGGCGGTGACCCCTGGGGACACGGACAGGGTGAAACCCCCTCCGTGCATCCCCCCAGCCCCGCTGGTGTCCCACAGAGCGCCCTGAGGTGGGGACAGCCGCGGTGACCCCTGGGGACACGGATAAGGTGAAACCCCCTCCGTGCATCCCCCCCAAGCCCCTCTCACCCCCAGCGCCGCCCGGGCGGTGCCGCCCGCTGAGCCAGCCCCAGGTCCCCGATCTTCACCCGCATCCTCTCCGTCACCAAGAAGTTACCTGTGCGGGGAGTGACGGGAATTGTGTCACCCTCGGGCCACCCTGGGGACACCCCCGGGTCCCCCCCAGCCCCACGCACTCGGTTTGAGGTCCCGGTGCACGAGGCCGTGGCCGTGCAGGTAGCGCAGGGCCGAGAGCAGCTGCCGCAGGTAATAGCGAACCTCGGGCTCCGTCAGGCGGCCCCGCGCCCGCAGGATGGCGGCGAGGGACTGCGGACAGAGGGACAGCGGCTGGGGACAGAGGGACAGCGGCTGGGACAGAGGGACAGCGGCTGGGACAGAGGGACAGCGGCTGGGACAGAGGGACAGCGGCTGGGGACAGAGGGACAGCGGCTGGGACAGAGCAACAGCGGCTGGGACAATGAGGAGGGACGCGGCTGGGACAGAGGGACAGCCGCTGGGACAATGAGGAGGGACTGCGGACAGAGCGACAGCGCTGGGGACAGAGGGACAGCGCTGGGACAGAGCAACAGCGGCTGGGGACAGTGAGGAGGGACTGTGGACAGAGGGACAGCGCTGGGGACAGAGGGACACTGGGGCTGGGGACACTGAGGAGGGACTGGGGACAATGGAGGGGGACGGGGGATGGAGTGACATGGACAGGGACAGAGCAAGGCACAAGGCTGGGCCCTGCTGAAGCCCAGGACTCAGGGGGCTCAGTTTTGGGGTGTAGGGGCTCAATTTTGGGGTTCAGGGCCTCGGTTTCAGGGTTCGGGCTGAGTTTTGGGGTGTTTAGGCTGAGTTTCAGTGTTCAAGGGCTTGGTTTTGGGAGTGTAGGGACTCAGTTTTGAGGTGCAGAATTTCAGGGTTCAAGGGCTCGGTTTCGGGGTTCAGGAGCCCGGTTTCGGGGCGCAGGTCTCACCCCCCGGCTGCACAGCTCCAGCAGCAGGTAGAGGTGCCCGCCGTCGGCGAAGTGCCCGTGCAGGCGCACGATGTGCGGGTGGCGCAGGCGACACTGCAGCTCCCGCTCCCGCTCCACCTGCACCGACAGCAGCCCGGCAGCCCCGGGGGGACCCTCAGGGACCCTCGGGGACCCCCGGCACTGAGCCCGCGGGGACTGGAACCCACCCAGACAACCGGGGAGGGGCATGGGAGGGGCTGTGCGGGAACACACGGGCACTGTCCCCTCTCCCCGGGCACTGTCCCCCCGCACTCACCCTGTCCCCCACGCCCGCGGCAGCCAGCCGGGCTCTCGGGATCACCTTCGCCGCGTAGCGCCGGCCACTTGTCACCTCTGTCACCTGGTAGCAGCGGCCGAAGGTGCCCTGCGAGTCAGCCCGTGGGGTTGGGGGGCCCACCCAGGTGTGGGGCTCGGAGCCCCAGGGACCGGAGCTGCTGGAGCTCAGCCCCGTGCCTCAGTTTCCCCTTCCCCAGATGGATCGGGACCCTCGGGGGGTGCGGGCGTGTGATCCCCCCATGGTGCCCAGTGGGGAGGGGGCGCTGGGGGCAGTTCAGGGGGGGCAGTTCAGGGGATTTACCTCTCCCAGGAGCCGTCCCCGCTTGTAGAGGGTCCCGCTGCCTTCATCCCTGAGGTACCAGCCCGGGGGGGGCTCAGCCCCTGCGCTCCCCGGCTCCATCCTGCCCGCTCTGTTCGGCACCGGGGACACCCCGAGGGACACCGGACACTGTAACCCCTTCAGCTCCGGCTGCGGGTGTCCCTGGCGCCCAGGGGTGCTGTGTGCCCCCCCCGCACCCCACACCCACCGCTCTGTGCCCCCGAGCCCCCTCAGAAAACCCCGGTCACGAAGCCGAGACCCCCGCGGGGGTCCCGGCCCTCGGGGATGCGCAGCACCGGAGGGTCCCGGATCGGGATCCAACCGTGCAGGGAGGTCCTGGCGCCTCCTCCCCTCCTCCGCTGGGGCTGGGGGGGTCCCGGGGGGGCGCTGATGTTGTTTTACAGCCCCCAGGAGGCCGCCCCCCCCACCCCGACCGCCGGAGCTCCGGGCCCCCAAGGGTTAACGGGCGGCCGGGGAGGGCTGGGCGCACCTTTGGGGCTGGATATTAATAACGCGGCGGGGAGGGACGGCAGGCGAACGGGGAGGGTGTGTGTGTGTGGGGGGGGGGGGGGCGGGAGCCTCGCCCGGCCCCCCCGGAGCTGCGCAGGCGATGCCCGCTGGCCCCGGGTCCCCCCCGCTCCCCGCCGCCCGCACGCCGAGCCGGGACGGAGCCGCCGGGACGCGGCCGACCAGGGGCGGCATGGCCGGGAGGGGCCGTGGGGGCGGCTCGGACCCCCGCGGGGGACCCCACGCTGCCGGGTAAGCTCCTGGTTTGTGCTTTAACCCTCGCGGACCCCCCCTGCACCGCGATTCCGCGCCTTCCCGCAGCTCCTGCGGGGAAACTGAGGCACGCGGTGCCCCCCGCGCTGCCAGCGGGGTTTGGGCATCACCCACCGGGCATCGCCCGAGCCTCGGCGGGGTCCGGACGATACAAACACCCCCCTGGAGAGGCGGCAGCGCGACCCCCGGCCCTTGCCCTGTCCTGCTGGGGGCACCCACAGCCGGGGGCTGCCCGCGACGGGACGGAACCGGCCCAGCCGGGGATTCCCCGACACGGGGATGGGACCCCCGCACCCCCCGCACCCTCCCGGCGCCTCCCTCACCCCCGGGCTGGGCGCTTTGGGGGCGCTGCACGATCGGGCGCTGTGGGGGCCCCCCGCTGCCCCCCACCCTGCTCGCCCCACGGCGGGGCCGGATCCGGATCGGGGAGCGACGCGGGAGCCCCGGCGAGCAGGTCTGGTCCTGCCCCGGCAGGCAGCGATCCCGGCCCGGCGCCCGCCGCGGGGCCCTGGGGGCGGCGGGGCCGTCGCCCGTGCCGGGGCCGGGTGGGCACGTGGGGGGGACACCCCGTGTCACCACCCACCCTGTGCCACCCAGCCTGTGTCACCCACCCTCTGTGACCCACCCCGTGTCACCCACCCTGTGTCACCCACCCCGTGTCACCCACCCTCTGTGACCCACCCCGTGTCACTATCCACCCTGTGTCACCCACACCGCGTCACCCACCCTCTGTGACCCATCCCGTGTCACCCACCCCGTGTCACCACCCT
Organism: Zonotrichia leucophrys gambelii; assembly: GCF_028769735.1. Lineage (NCBI taxonomy): Eukaryota > Metazoa > Chordata > Aves > Passeriformes > Passerellidae > Zonotrichia > Zonotrichia leucophrys. The sequence goes on along the minus strand of NC_088197.1, from coordinate 3,963,504 downwards.
GTGTCACCACCCTGTGTCACCACCCCGTGTCACCCACACCGTGTCACCCACCCAGTCTGTGTCACCCACCCCGTGCCACCACCCTCTGTGACCCACCCCGTGTCACCACCCACCCCGTGTCACCCACCCCGTGTCACCCACCCTCTGTGACCCATCCCGTGGCACCACCCCGTGTCACCCACCCAGTGTCACCCCCCCGTGTCACCCACCCCGTGTCACCCACCCTGTCACCCACCGTGTCACCCACCCCTGTGACCATCGTGTCACCCCTCACCCCGTCTCACCCACCGCGTATCACCCACCCCATGTCACCTACCCAGTGTCACCCACCCCGTGTCACCACCCAGCATCACCCACTGCGTGTCCCCCACCCGCCTGTCCCCGCTGGTGGCACCAGACCCCACATCCCCTCCCTGGGGTCTGGCCTTGCCCCCCTCACCCCCATCCCCTCTCTGTGGTCCCGGGGGTGTCTCGGTGGTGTCCCCACCTCGGTGGCCGTGCTGGGCTGGGGGACAGCCCGGTGTCACCCCCCTGTCCCCGGGCTCAGGGCTCTCTCTCTGCCCCGCAGGTGCTGGCGGCTGCTGCTGCTGGCCTGGCTCAGCCTGGTGGGCACAGCGCAGGTGAGGGGGCTGGGGGGCACCTGAGGGGGTCTATGGCACCCCCTGGGCTCCTTCATCCCACCCCAGCGCTCACCATCACCTTCCTCACGCAGGACCCAGCCCTGGGGACACCAGCGAGGGTCCCCGAGCCCCCAGCCCCTGCTCGGCCCCAGGGGACCTGGGCGTCCTGGGGACCCTGGAGCTCCTGCTCCAGCTCCTGCGGGGACGGGGTCGCCCTGCGCAGCCGGAGGTGCCTGCGGTGAGTGGGGGACGGGGCAGCACTGACCCCCCCGGGATGTCCCCAACTCCCAAACCCCTCCGGCACGGCCTTGTCACCACCTCGTGTGCACAACCCAGATGCCACCAGGCAGCGCCAACCCTGTGGTGGCTCGGTGGCATCGTGGCCCTGGAGCTGGGGGTTCCCTGTGTGGGACCAGGGTGCCACCATCCCTGTGGTGGCTCGGTGGCATCGCGGCCCTGTGGGGGACACGGAGGTGACACTGCTGTCCCTGTGCCCGCAGGAGCAGCGAGGAGCAGCCGTGCCCGGGGGACCCGCGGCAGTACCGGCTCTGCCAGCTCCAGGTGAGTGCTGCGGCACGGACGGGGCTGTGCCCGGTGCCCGTGGCCGCTCCATCCCGGTGCTCCCACAGGGCTGCCCCGCCGGTTCCGTGCCTTTCCGGGCCATGCAGTGCTCGCTCTACGACAACCGGCCCGTGCTGGGCACCTCCGCCCGCTACCGCTGGGTGCCCTTCCACGGAGGTGAGTCCCGCCGTGCTGACGGCACCACCGGGGGATCCCGGCCGTCCCCGGCATCACCCCAACCCCTTCCCCCCGTGCTCCGGCAGCCCCAAACCTCTGCGACCTCAACTGCCTGGCCGAGGGACACAATTTCTACTACAGCTTCGGCCGGGTGCTGGACGGGACGCGCTGCAGCCCCGGCTCCCCGGACCTGTGCGTCGGCGGGCGCTGCCTGGTGGGTGTGAACGGGACTGGGACCCCCCTCGGGACCCCCCAGGCCCGACCCCCGCGCTGAGGGGGGGTCTGCGCTCCCCACAGAGCGTGGGCTGTGACGGGATCCTGGGCTCGGGCCCCGACGCCTGCGGGCACTGCGGCAGCGGCCACGGCTCGTGTGTGCTGGTGCACCGGCTGTTCCAGGGCTCCGACCCCTCCTCCGGTGAATGAACCATTGCCCCGGCCCCCTCCATGGGTGAATGCTTTGGCTCTTGGCTCCCCTGTCCTCCTGTCCCCACCCGTGTCCCCAAGGCGTGGCCTGGGTGCCCCATTGTCCCATCCCCTGTCCCCCATCCCGAGGGTCTCTGGTCCCTTCACTTAGGGGGGTTAACTCATTGCAGAGGGGTCCTGTGTGGGGTCTGTGATGTCCCCAGGGGTGTCCAGAGTCCCTGTGCCCACATGTCCCTGATGTCCCAGCACGTGGGGCCCAGCTGGGTCAATGCTCCAGCCCCGGGTCCCCTCTGTGCCCGTCCCCTCCCTCTCTGTCCCCCCGTGGTGCCCCCTGGGCCCTGCCCAGGCTCTGCCCTGACTCTGCCCCCCCTCCATCCCTCCCCAGGGTATTTGGGATATGTGAACGTCACCAAGATCCCGGCAGGGGCCACCAACATCAAAGTGACGGACAAGAGCCGCAATTACCTGGGTAGGACCTGAACTGCCTCGGTCCCAGTCCCTCCCAGTGCCTCCCAGTGCCTCCCAGTTGGCCCAGGCCGGTGCCAGCTGTGTGTGCGGGCAGGGCAGGGCAGGGGTGGCCGTGTCACGCCGCGCCGCCCCATGTTTGTCCCTTGTTTGTCCCTTGTCGTGCCGCGCCGCTCCCTCCCTCGGATGCTGTTTTGAGCATCGCGGGGTCACTGAACTCCCAAGCGCTCGGGGCAATTTTCCAGAGGCCGCGGCCGCGTTTTGGGAAGGGCTGCGCTGGAGCGGGGCCAGGCGGCCGCTGCAGCACCGGGACAGGGACCTCCATCCCCACCCCCGTCCCCTTTCCCCTTTCCCATGCAGCCGGAGCCCCTTCCCCCCTCCCAGCCGGGCTTTGGGGGGGCTCGGGGCTGGTTTTGCACACCCGGCTTGGGCTGCGGCTCGGGCTCGGAGCCAAGATCCGACAGGAACGCGGATTCCCGGAGCCCCGAGCGCGGCTCCCGGCCCACGGGAGAGGCCTCCGGAGGGGACCGGGCCGGGGGTCCCGGGGGCCGTGCGGGGCTCGGTTGAGCGGAGCCGCTCCGTCCCGCAGCGCTGATGGCGAGCGACGGCCGCTACGTCCTCAACGGCGACTGGGCCATCGCATGGCCGGGGCCCTACGAGGCCGCCGGGACCCTCCTGACCTACAACCGGGCCCCCGACGGCACCGAGAGCCTGGAGGCGCCCGGACCCACCCTCGAGGACCTGCATGTGATGGTGAGGACAGACGGACACGGCGCTGGGGACAGGAGCCACCCCCGTTCCCACCGTCCCTCCCAGCCCCTCTCGTGTCCCCCCATCCCCTCCAGGTGCTGCTGCAGGAGCCCAACCCCGGCATCGAGTACCAGTTCTGGCTGCCCCGCGGGCACCCGCAGCTCGGCCGCGGTGACACGAGCGCCCTGCGGCAGCCGCAGCCCCGCGGGGCCGGCAGCCCCCCGCCCCCGGAGCCCCCGGAGCCCCCGGAGCCCCCGCAGCCCCCGCAGCCCCGGGGCTTGGCCACGGAGCCACCGCCGAGGAGCCCCCCGGGCCGCAGCCAGGATGGGGATGCCGCAGGTACATCCTCGGGGGTCCCCACAGCACCCCCAGGCCCCTGCTGGAGCATCCTGGGCTGCCCAGGTGGGGGGATACCATAAAAAACACCCTAAAATCCCTCGCCAGGGCTCTCAGGAGCCCCGTGTGACCCTCTCTGGGGTGTGGGCTCTCAACTTCCTTTCCCAAGGGTGTGTGAGGGGGATTTTGGGGGTCAGGAGTCCCCTCTGCCCCTAAATTGCTGCAGCTTTATCCCCGCAGGGCGCTGCGGGAGGTGCCGCCCGGCCAAGGGGCGCTCGCAGCGCATCCGGCACTTCTGCCAGAGCGACTTCGGTGAGAGCCGGGCCGGGAGGGGCCCGGGGGCGGGACAGGGACAAGGACATCGCCAGGGACAATGCCGAGGACATTGCCAGGAGCGGGAAGGAGCTCAGGGTGATACTGAGGGCGGTGCTGGGGACAGGAATGTGCTCAGGGCGATGCCAGAGGCGGTGCGGGGATGGAAAGGGGCTCAGAACGATGCCAGGGGTGATGAGAGGGATGGGAAAGGGCTTGGAGTGATGCCAGGGACGATGCCAGGGATGGGAAGGGGCCTTGAGTGCTGCTGGGACAGGAAGGGTCTCGGGCGGCTGCCGGTGACACAAAGGGGCTCCGGGTGATGCTGGGGATGGCAGAGATTTGAGGTGCTGCCAGAGGCCATGCCACGGGTGGGAAAGGGCTCAGGGCGATGCCAGGGGCAGGAAAGGGCTCAGGGTGATGCCAGGGCCAGGAAAGGGCTCAGGGCGATGCCAGGGGCAGGAAAGGGCTCAGGGTGATGCCAGGGACACAAAAGGGCTCAAGGTGATGCCATGGGCAGGGAGGCCTCAGGGTGATGCCATGGGTGGGAAAGGGCTCAGGGTGATGCCCAGGGCCAGGAAAGGGCTCAGGGCGATGCCAGAGGATGGGAAAGGGCTCAGGATGATGCCAGGGCCAGGAAAGGGCTCAGGATGATGCCAGGGGCAGGAAAGAGCTCAGGGTGATGCCAGGGGGTGGGAAAGGGCTCAGGGTGATGCCCAGGGCCGGGAAAGGGCTCAGGGGGATGCCAGGGGCAGGGAGGCACTCAGGGTGATGCCATGGGTGGGAAAGGGCTCAGGGTGATGCCAGGGACACGAAAGGGCTCAAGGTGATGCCATGGGTGGGAAAGGGCTCAGGGTGATGCCAGGGCCAGGAAAGGGCTCAGGGTGATGCCAGGGGCAGGAAAGGGCTCAGGGTGATGCCAGGGGCAGGGAGGCGCTCAGGGTGATGCCAGGGCAGGAAAGGCACTCAGGCTGCCCCATCCTCCCCCCGCAGTGTTCCACGGGCGGATCCTGGCGCGCCGCGTGGTGGGGCGGGAGACGCGCTACGAGGTGGCGGTGGAGGCGCGGTACCGGCAGCGCTTCCCGCTGGTGGCCCGGGAGTACCTGTGGGTGCCCAGCACCTGCGGCTGCCCCGCGCTGCTCGAGGGAGCCGAGTACGTGCTGATGGCGCGGCGCCACGTGAACCACGAGCACACCCTGAACCGCATCCTGCTGCCCCCCGACGGCTACGCCCGGCCCTGGACGGCCCGCGAGGCGCGGCTGGTGCGGGAGGCGGCGCGGCACTGCCCGCACCCCCGGCCGCCCTGAGCCCGGCCCCGCGGGCACCGCCGGGCACACCGGGGCTCCCACCGGGCACCGAACCCTTCCCGTGCCCCCCTCCCCGCTATGGATCCCCCCACTCATCGCGCCGTGCTTGGGGTCCGTGTGGCAGCGGGGCGGGGGGGTGGTAATTTATTGGTTTTTTGCAGGAAATAAATTGTTTATCCTCTCGCTGGCTGCGTGTTCCTTGCTGGCTGGAGATGGCCCAGGGGGGTCCTCCCTTTTCAGGGGGGGGGTTCTCTGTGGGCGGGGGGGCTCCTCTGTGTCCCTCCCTTTTCAGGGGGTCCCCGTGGGCAAGGGGGGCTCCTCAGTGTCCCTCCACTTTGGGGGCTCCCGTCTGTGTCCCCATGAGCAGCGGGGCCTCCTCCATTACCCTCTATGTCCCCATGAGCAGACGGGGCTCCTCCGTGTCCCTCCTTTTTCAGGGGGTCCCCTCTATGTCCCTCTACTTTGGGGGATCCCCTCTCTGTTCCCATGAGCGGGGGCTCCTCTGTGTCCCCATGAGCAGGGGGGGCTCCTTCCTGCCCCTCCACTTTGGGGGGTCCCCTCTGTCACCCCATGAGCACGGGGGCTCCTCTATGTCCCTCTCTTTTCAGGGGGTCCCCTCTGTGTCCCCATGAGTAGAGGGGGCTTTTCTGTGTCCCTCCACTTCAGGGGGTCCCCTCTGTGTCCCCATGAGCGGGGGGGCTCCTCCACGTCCCTCCACTTTGGGGGTCCCCTCTGTGTTCCCACGAGTAGAGGGGGCTTTTCCTGTGTCTCTCCACTTTAGGGGGGTCCCTCTCTGTGTCCCCATGAGCAGGGGGGCTCCTCCGTGCCCCTCACTTTGGGGGTGTCCCTTCTGTCACCCCATGAGCAGGGGGGCTCCTCCTATGTCCCTCCACTTGGGGGGTCCCTCTGTATCCCCATGAGCAAGAGGGGGCTCCTCCATGTCCCTTCTGTGTCCCCATGAGCAGGGGGTCCCCTCTGTGTCCCTCCACTTCAGGGGGTCCCTTTTGTCACCCCATGAGCAGGGGGTCCCCTCCGTGTCCCTCCACTTTAGGGGGTCCCTTCTGTCACCCCATGAGCAGGGGGTCACCTCCGTGTCCCACCCTTTTCAGGGGGTCCCCTCTGTGTCACTCTACTTCAGGGGGTCCCCTGTGTGTCCCCACGATTGGGGGTCGCTCCGTGTCCCCGCTCCGAGCCCCTGAGCCGTTCCCAGCCCGTGTCGCCGTGTCCATGGCTCCGTGCCAGGCTCTGCCTGCCGGGGTCGGGGCCCTCTCGCTTATCTCCCTTCCGCCGGAGCCCGGCGTGTCCCCCCCGGCCGTAACCCAACCCTGGGGCTGGTGGCGGCCACCGCGGGGCCCCTGTGGGGACAGGATGTGATCAGGGGGGCTCTGGGGCTCTTTGCCCGCTCGGGGGTCCCTTGGGGTGGGCTCGGAGCCGGTGCCAGGGGAAGCTGAGACCCCTCAGTGTGGCTGGGGACTGTCCCCAAACTCGGCAGCTGCCAGCCCAGGAGGGTCCTTGGCACATCGGGTGGCACCAGCAGGAGCCAGAAATGAGCCGCGGGAGCAGCTGGGGAGCCCAGAGCTGAGCCCAGCTGGTGCCAGTGAAGTCTGAGTGATTCCAGGTGGAATTTGGGCTGCAAAGGCGCCTCCACCCTATAAAACCCTCCCTCTCACACCCACCCCACGGTTAATTTGGGGCTGCTGACGAGGGGGGATTGTCCCTGGCCATGGCGGGTTTGGGGGCCACCCCACGCACGAAGAAACCCCCGAGGGAGGAGCAGGGGCTCCGCACCCCGAGGGCTGCGCTTCGTGCTCGGGCCGAGAGCCGGCACCGAGAGGGGGAGAGCGGCCAGCGGGGGTGGGCGCGGGTGCCCGGCTCGCCCAGCACGCCCGGCAAGGGGCGCCTGGTCCGGCGGGGACCCGAGGGGAGCCCCGGGGACAGCGGTGAGCGCGTCCGTGCCCGCGGAAATCCCTGCGGGGTACAAGGGAAAGCCCGGCTGCCCTGCATGTGCTGACGGGACCCAAAATCCTGCTTGGGGCACGGGGAAATCCCTGCTCGTGGGGACCCAGAATGATGCCAGGGATGATGAGAGGAATGGGAAAGAGCTTGAGGTGGTGCCAGGGATAATGAGAGGCCCCATGCTGCCCTGGATGTGCTGATGGGACCCTCCTGCCCCACAGACCCTGCGGGACCCCCAGAACCGCCCGGCCCCGAGGGCTTCTACTTCTCGGGGCTGCCCGAGCTGGAGCATCAGGACGCTGCTGGCCCTGCAGCCCCCAGCCTGTGAGTGTGAGGGGGGGTCCCCATAACCCCCCAATATGTGTGGGGGTCCAGCAGCCCCCCCAGCAGCGCTGACCCTCTGTTTTCCCCCTCCAGGCCGAGCCCTGGCCCTCTGACCCCAGCGAGGGCACGGAGGGGACGGAGGAAGCTGCAGCACACGCTGGTCCTGGAGCTGGTGAGCTGGGGAGGGGTCTGGGGGGGCTCTGCAGGGGCTGGGGCTGACCCTGACCCTGTTCCCAGGATGGGACCCTGCTCTACTCCTCGCTGCTCGCCCACGCGCAGAAGGACGCCACGGCCACCTTCACCACCGACTTCCAGGCGAGCTCCTACAAGGTGGGTGCTGAGCTGTGATGTGGGGCCGTGGCTGAGGTGGTGGCTCTTCACTGCCACCCCGTGTGGCCTCGGTGCCAATGTCGCCTGTAGCTGAAGGGCTCTGGAATGCCATGGGTGAGGGGTCCTGCTGAGGGCACTGAACCCCCCTTGGGGCTCCCCTTGCTGTCAGGATGGGGGTGCTGGAGGTTTTCCAAGATGCTGTTCCCTCCCAGGTCCATGTGAAGCTGCGGCCACACGTGCAGGAGTTCTTGGAGAGCGTTTCCAAGATCTATGAGGTACCCAGAGCCCCCAGGGTCTGTGGGGTGACCCCTGAGGGGTTTGGGGCGACTCGAGCAGCCCATGCAGGACCTTCACCCTTTCTCTGCCAGATCTTCATCTACACCACTGCCAAGAAGGACTATGCCAAGAAGCTCGTGGAGGTGCTGGACCCCAGGAAGAAGCTGATCAGGTGATGGTGCTGGCAGTGCCCTGCTGGGCACCCCTGTGTGCCAGGGCAGGCTCCCCACGGCTCTGTCTCTCTGCCAGGCACTGCCTCTCCCAGCAGGACTGTGTCTGCTCCCAGGGCTGCTACTGGAAGGACCTGACCCAGCTGGGCAGGGACCTGGCCACGATGGTGGGCCTGGACCACACCATGCAGGGCTTCCCTGCCCAGGTAGGGCAGTGCCACTCCTGGGGGATTTGTGTGTCCTGGTTGGAGCTGTGCGGGGTCCAACCCTCTCCCTGTCCCCTCCCCAGGCTGACAACTGGATCCAGGTGCCACCGTGGTCTGGGGACCCTGAGGATGAGGAGCTGCTGCGCCTCATCCCGGTGCTGGAGCAGCTGGGACGGGCGGTAGGATTTGGGGAAGGGGAGGTGGGAAAGGGAGGTGGGGATGGGGACAGGTTGGGGACATGGGGATGGGGATGAGAGTGATATGGGGATGGATGGACCCAGGAAGGGGGCACAGGGCATGGGGATGGGGACAGGAAAGGGGACGTGGGGATGGGAAGGGGAGAGGATGGGGACGCCGGGATGGGGGATATGGGGAAGGGGATGTGAGGATGGGGACAGGAAAGGGACATGGAGAAGGGGATGGGGATGTGGGGATGGGGACAGGAAGGGGATGCGGGGATGGGAAGGTGACAGAAAAGGGACACGGGGCTGGGGATGGGGACATGCGATAGGGGACATGGAGAAGGGGATGTGGGGATGGGAATGGAAGGGGACAGGAAGGGGATGTGAGGCTGGGGAAGGGGACACGGGGACAGGCACTCTGGCACCGCCATCCCCTACCCCCTCTGTCTCTCCCCGTGCAGGAGGACGTGCGCCCCGAGATCCAGCGGCGCTTCCAGCCCCTCCAGCTGCCCACTGAGGGTTAGGCCAGGATTGGGAGCACCTCCTGGACCGGCTGTGCTTGGGGGCATCCAGCCCCTCATCCTACAGACCTGGGCTGGATGCCAGGACTCTCCCTTGGTGTTTGCAGGGGTCCCAGCTCATCCCTGGGGGTGCCCCCGAGGAGAGCCCCTGCCCTTGGAGACAAACTCCATCCTGGCTCCCTCCTCCCCCTGCTCTGGAAGGTCCAGCCAAGGTTCTCACGGGTCATTCATTATAAGCTTTGGAGAAATGTCTGGCTCTGCCTTAATTCCCAAAACTCTTCAGCTGAACAAACACACAGTGATGGGGATGGGGGGGGGACACAAACCACACCTCCCCAGTGTCCTGGGGCAGCCCAGGGTGCTGGCATGGGGCTGGTGCTCCACAGCTCTCCCTGTGCCATCCGTGCCTGGTGCCACTGTGCCAGTCCCCGTGGGACAGAGTGGCTGGGGGTGCAGCCACACCAGGACCCCTTTTAAGGCCTAAATCTGCTGATGAACAGGAACTGGGGACTCTGGGCTGGACTGGAGGCCTCGGCTGCCTCTGCTGTGCCGGAAGCCACACGGGTGCAGCTGTTTGGGGACATGTCACAGCTCGTCCCTCTGCGCCTGGGAAAGGGCACAGGGCTCTGCCCCTCCGGGAATGTCCCTGTCCCCAGGGGTGTGGGAGGAGCCACCACCGCTGTCCCCTCGCACAGCTGGGAAGGGGAATCCATCACTGTCCCCTCACAGGCGCTGCTGGGAAGGGGAATCACCCTTGGAAAGGAAAGGCAACAACGGGTTTATTTGGGAAGGCAGGAAGCGTCCCTGCCCTGTCCCTGGTGTCACACTGTCCTCCTGACCCGGGGACAGCACAGGGCACCTTTGCCAGCTCGGAAACCCACCCTGTAGGTGGGGTAGAGCACCCCTGCCAGAACCAGGCTGCTGCAGGCCAGGACGGTGACAACCACCAGGTCCCTGCGCAGCCTGGCCGGGCTGGGGGAGCCCTCTGCCGGCTCCTGGCACGTGTGGGTGATGTCCTGGAAGGTGTGGCCCGAGGGACAGGACGTGCAGTTGTTGGCCCAGGAGCCCTGGCAGGTGTAGCAGGAGGGGTGGCAGCTGGCACACACCAGGGCAGTGCCCCTGGGGCCGGCACTGCGGCTCTGGCCGTAGTAGCGCGGGGGGCAGTAGGACAGGCAGGAGCCGTGGTGGATGTACAGGGAGCTGCCACAGTCTGTGGAGAGAGGCTGGGGTGAGGCCCTGGGGAGCAGAGCGATGTCACTGTCCCCACAAAGCCTCGCTCACCCTCACAGGCTCCCTGCTTGTCCCTCCTGAGGCACTCGTCGGTGGCGGTGGCTGCGGAGCGCCGGGCTGGCATGTCCTCATCTGTGCCATGCAGGTGCAGGATGAAGGTGGTCAGCTGGCCTGGGGACAGGAGGGACAGGGGGTGCCAGGTGAGGGATATGGGGCTGGGAAACTTTGGGGACAGGAGGGATATGGGGCTGGGAAACTTTGGGGACATGGGGCTGGAAGCTTTTGGGGCCTGGGGACAAGGAGGGAGAGGGGGCTGCCAGATGAGGGATACAGGGCTGGAAGCTTTTGGGGGTTGGAAGCTTTGGGGCCTGGAGACAGGAGGAACAAGGGGTTGGGAAGCTTTAGGGGACAGGAGGGACAGGGGGCTACCAGATGAGGGATACAGGGCTGGAAGATTTGGGCCCTGGGGACAAGAGGGACATGGGGCTGGAAGCTTTGAGGGCCAGGGGACAAGAGGGACAGGGAGCTGCCAGGTGAGGGACATGGGGCTGGAATCTGTGGGGCCTGGGGACAGGAGGGACACTGGGCTGGAAGCTTTGGGGGCTGGAGACAGGGGGATGCCTTGTGAAGGATATGGGGCTGGAAGCTTTGGGGTTCTGTCCTGCTCCTGGCCCTGTGCTGACCAGGGAGATCCTCAAAGCCAACACAGGAGGGTTCACGGCCAGGAAGGAGAAGCCAACAAATTTCCCATCCAAGGTGGGGAAGGAAGAATGACCAAGCACAGGGTGACCCCAGGAAAAATGGGGCACCCACCTGTGTTCTCAGCATCACCCCTGTTCTCCAGCTGCAGGGTCCAGATCCCCTTGGGGTTCTCATCCCAGAAGTGAGTGGACATGAAGGTCCAGTCCTGGTAGCCGTCCTGGCTGGTGTCGTAGGGGCTGGAGGAGGAGAGCAGAGCTGGGAGTGCCAGCCCAGGGCCCTGCAGGGGCAGGGGGTGACCTGAGGGGTCACCCTGTGCTCTCTCTGAGGGGACACTCCCCATGGCAGGGGTCCAGAGGAGTTTTGGGACTCTCCAGGCCCTGGGGTGGCCGTGGGAGCCCCGGTGCCCGCTCTGTCCTTACCGCACTGTCACCAGCGTGGACGTGGTGCCCATGGGGCTGCTCAGGGCCACCACCAGGTCCCCCCTGCGGCTGTAGCTCAGCGACAGCTGCACCTGGACGTGCTCCAGGGAGCGGATGCTCTTGGAGCAGGAGGAGGCATCCGTGGAGATGACGAGCTTGGAGCTGATGTCCCTGCCCAAGGACAAGCTGCAGGTGAGGGCATTCCCTCCTCTGTGGCCTCCAAGCACAGCAGACCCGCTTTTTGTGTCCCTGTGCCTGTGAGAGGCTGGAGCTGGGGTCACTGTCCCTTACCTGGGGACCTGGATGGCCTGCACTGAACATTTCTCTTGTGGCCGGGTCCCTGTCCATGTCATGGCCTCCTGCACCAGCAGCCCCGCATCCAGCAGCCCATAGCCGTAGTAGTGGCTCACTGGGACACAGGTGACACCAAAAAGGGACCTGTGAGCCCCTCAGTGCCACCAGGGGCTGCTGGAAGGTGTTTGAGGGGCCGAGCCCTGCACTCACCCCTGCGCCCAACGCCATTCTCAGCCCAGTCCTCTGCCTGCAGGTGAGCGGGTCTGGAGGCCCTGATGATCAGGTGCTGCAGGTCACGCCAGGTCAGGGCTGGGCTGGAAACAAGGAGGATGCGGACAGAGGTCTGGGTTGGTTTTTAAGGGGTAGATTTGGCTCTTGTGGGGTGGGTAGAGCAATTATCTGGGCCCAAGCTGATCCCCCATGACCTCCTCCAGTTCCAAAATGGGAGCACGGAGCTCCAGAGGACAGCACTCCCACAACTCTGCACCCCAACCTTCCTGCCTTCCCTCCCCTTTCTCATCCCTGGTTGGGCACCAGCTCTCCCTGGGCAGTGTCCCTGTGTCACCTACTTGGCCTCCAGTGCCAGGGCCACCATTCCTGCAGCCAGCGGGGCCGAGGCCGAGGTGCCCGTGTGTTTGTCTGTGCAGCGGTGGTGCAGGTCTGTGGTCACCTGGAGAGGGACACAGGGGTGTTGGGGAAGATGAAACAGGAAAGCCTGATAAATATGATTGTCTGGCAAAAGATTTTGAGAATATGGGAACTATGAGTGAGATTGAAATGAAAGCAAGCTTTGAGATCCCTCAGTTACTGAACAACAGGAAAACAATGGTGAGGCTGACTGAAGGTGATCCCCTTTTGATCAAACAATCCCCTCTGCTTGCAGACAGGCCCAAGGGTCAGAGCAGACCCTGCTAGCCTGGCAGAAGGGGCCCAAAGAGGAGTTTTTAGGGTTTAAAATGTAACACAGTATGGTAATGTAATGATTCTTATAGGCTGTATGGAAATGCTATAGAATTTGTATATTGTACTAGATTGGTTAGTGAGAATCAGAATATTCAACACAGAAGATTTATTGTATTGTAACAGGAACTTCGCTCTCTTACCCCTTTTACTCTCTTACCTTCTCATCCTCTCTTGTCCCTCTCTTCTCTCAGGCCTGCTCTGGGCTGTGGCTGCAGCTCCCAGCAGGGCCCTGCACCCAGGCCCTTTGCAATAAACCCCAAATTCCAAGACCAGAAGAAGATTTATTGTATTGTAACAGGAACCTCACCCTCTGATCCTCTCTTTTACTCTCTCATTCTCTCTTTACCACTCTCTTTATCTTGCTCTCCCTCTTTGGGGCCTGCTCTGGGCTGTGGCTGCAGCTCCCAGCAGGGCCCTGCACCCAGGCCCTTTGCAATAAACCCCAAATTCCTGACCTGGCTGCAGAGATCTCTCATCTCCATCTGTCCTGACTGTGCCACCCCTGACACTCCTACAGAGGGGTCTCAGGACTCCTTCCAATAAAACTCCCTGGGGCTGGGTACCTTCAGTAAATTCTCCTTTCAGATCCCTTTGAGCTTTTGGGGCTCTACACAGACACCAAGCTACGGCAGACTGGGCCCAGCCCAACCCGTGCTGGGATCTGTGTCTGCCCCAGAGCTGCTGCTGTGACACTCACAATCTGCACCTTGCTGGTGGTCCTGCTGCTGTAGGTGGTGGTGAGGATGGCAGGGCAGCTCTCGCTGTAGAGGGGCCGGTGCCCGTCCCCCAGCACGCTGCCCACCGACACCGTGTAGATGCTGTTGGTGTACCCGTCGCAGTTGCAGTTGTCATAGTTGGTGCCACCATTGCCTGAGGCCCAGATGAAGATGGAGCCGAGCCCACCCCGTCCCTGTTGAAGAGCAGAGGGGGTGAGCAGGGTGTCCTCATGTCCCTGTGTCCCCAAGGGCAGGGCCGGGCTTACTTGGACGACTCCTTTGTGGAAAGCAGCCGCAGCCAGGACTCCAGGCCCATCCACCGTCCTGCCATCATCCTCAGGGCCCCAGCTGGCACTGTAGATGTGGATGTACTGGGGCTGCAGGCTCAGGGCCTGGGCCTCCACTATGTCCATGATGGAGCCGTCCAGCATCCTCACACCTGAGGGCAGGCACGGGACAGCCGTGGCCGAAGGGTGGCAGCACCCAGGAGAGGCTGAGGTGGCTCCGAGGGGACAGGAGCCACACACGTGCCACCCCGAGGGCAGGGCCTGGGGACACCTTGCCAGGCCCCCCCAGAGCTTTGAGCAGCGTTCACATGCCCCTGCCCTAAGGAGATCAGTCCCCCATGGGTCTGTGCCCTGCCATGTGTGCCCTGCCATGAGCCACTTCCCAAAGCTCCTCGTTAAGCCTTTTGTAATTAAGCCCAGGGAGATTTTAACCCCCTTTGCCACTCTCATTTCCACAGCAGAGCCTGAGCCTGCCCTGCTGGGTGCTGGGCTGAGCATCAAACCCCTGATGTGGGGCAGCACCCACCCTGCCACCCCTGTAAAACCCAGAGCACTCTTATGTGGGGCAGTACCCACCCTGGGCACCCTATATGGCCCAGAGCATCCCTAAATGGGGCAGCACTCATCCTGAGCACCCTGTAAATCCCAGGGCATCCCCACATGGGGCAGCACCCATCCTGAGCACCCTGTAAATCCCAGGGCATCCCCAGGTGGGGCAGCACCCACCTTGCTGCCCCTGTAAAGCCCAGAGCAGCTCCCCCTGGGCTCCTGCATCCCCACATGAGCCTGGAGCTCATTTCCATCTTCCCTCCCATGGGAGCAACCTCTCACCTCCGATTTTGGCGTTGTAGGCGACGCCTGCCCCACAGATCCCATTGTTGGCCACAGCTGCCACTTCCCCTGCACAGCGTGTCCCGTGCCTGGGGGGGCACAGAGTGACCCTGTGAGGGGTGGGGGGCCTGGGACAGCCCCCCCAGCGTGGGGAGCTGGGCAGCACCCAGCACTCACCAGTTCTTGTCGCTGTCGCTGTATCGGGGCTGCGGATCGGGGTCGTTGCTGTTGAAGTCGTAACTTGCCAGCGGGTCCTGTTACACAGGGAGGCAGTGGCTGTCCCCAAGGGCCCTGGCAGGGCTGTGACAGCTCGGCACAGGCGCCTGGCACCGAGCCTGCTGCTGGCACTGCCTGCCAGCCCCGGGGACAGCGGGGCCCCTTCGTGCCCGGCTGTGCTGGGAGCTGGAGCTGAACCCAGCCCTGAGAGGGAGGGGAGAACCAGGAGGGGCTGGGGGAGCTGGGAAGGGGCTCAGAGGGAGAAAAGGGGGATCAGGGGGGACGTTGTGGCTCTGCAAAACTCCTTGACAGGAGGGGACAGCCAGGGGGGTCGGGCTGTGCTCCAAGGGGCAACAGGACAAGAGGGAATGGTCTCAGGGTGGGACAGCAGCAGGAATTTCCGCATGGAAAGGGTAGTCAGGGAACAGCCTCAAAGTGGGCCAGTGGGGACAGCAGCAGGAATTTCTGCATGGAAAAGGTGCTCAGGATTTGACAAGAGGGAGCAGCCTCAGGATGGGACAGCAGCAGGAATTTCTGCATGGAAAGAATGCTCAGGGATCAGCCTCAGGGTGTGCCTGGTGGGACAGCAGCAGGAATTTCTGCATGGAAAAGGTGCTCAGGCCTTGACAAAAGGGAACAGACTCAGGATGGGACATGAGCAGGAATTTCCCCATGGAAAGGATGGCCCAGGGAGGTCTGGAGTCCCCATCCCTGCAAGGGCTGGAGGTGGCACTCAGTGCTCTGGGCTGGTGACCTGGCACAGGTTGGACTCTGCGATCCTGAATCCCTTTTCCACCCTCAGTGGCTCTGGGTTCTGCACAGAGGGGTGAAAGCAGCACAGCTTTGCTGTTCCCCTGATAGGTCCCAGTGTTCTGTCACCTGAGGGTGACCCTCGCTGGCCACACAGCCCCAGGAGAGCAGCCAGGAGCCACGGGAAGGGTTGGTTGTGTTCCACACCCCCAGAATTCCCTTCCCTTCCCTTCCCTTCCCTTCCCTTCCCTTCCCTTCCCTTCCCTTCCCTTCCCTTCCCTTCCCTTCCCTTCCCTTCCCTTCCCTTCCCTTCCCTTCCTTCCCTTCCCTTCCCTTCCCTTCCCTTCCCTTCCCTTCCCTTCCCTTCCCTTCCCTTCCCTTCCCTTCCCTTCCCTTCCCTGTGCAGCACAGGAGGCTTTACCAGCTGTACTGGCTTTGCAGCTTGCTGTAATTACACCAATTTGGGGGCTCCAGAGCGTGTACAAGTTCTAACATTTCCTCCTCAGTGTGAGATTACACTGAGGGAGGCTCCAAACTTTGGATGCAGCCCTGGAGAGGCTGAGCTCCCTCTGCACAGTGCCAGGGTGAAGGAATTGACCCTCTGAGCTTTCTCTGCATAATTCCAGGGCTGAGGTGAAGGAATTGACCCCTCAAACTCCCTCCTCACAGTGCCAGGGATGGGATGAAGGCTTTCCCTCCCTTCCCAGCTCCCTGGACACCCCCATATTTACGTAGTTGGCAGCCAGGTCGGGATGATCCTTCTCCAGCCCATCATCCAGCACAGTCAGCACCACCCCCAGCCCCGTGTAGCCTCTGCTCCACGCCGTGAGGATGTTCAGGTCAGGCTGGATGTCGTTGTTCTGGAAAAACAGATTAAATTTGATTGGCAGGGGTCACCTCAGAGTCCTGCTGCCTCATCACTGCCGGTGTTAGATGGGTTTGTGGCCTGAGAAGGGCATTGCCAGTGCTCAGGGAGGGATCCTGCCCCTCTGCCCAGCCCTGGAGGCGCTTCTGGGGTGCTGTGGATGTGGAGTGGGTCCAGTGGAGGGTCACAAGGGTGAGGATGGGGTTGGAGCATCCTGGCAAAGAAAAGCTGAGGGAGCTGGGGCTGCTCAGCCTCGAGAGGGGCCCTGGGTGTCCCTGTGTGCAGAAATGGCACCAGAGGAACCAGGGCAGGGACTGATCCCAGGAATTTCCCCTGCACAGAAGGAAGAATTTGTTCAGTGTGCAGTGAACAGACACAGAGGGGCTGTGGGTTCTCCCTCACTGGGGATATCCCAGAACAGCCCACAGCAATCCTGTGCCCCCTGGGATGGTGCCCAGCAGGGAGGTGGCACTGGATGCACCACTGCTCCCCTCCATGCCGTGACTGGGGTGGGGATTGGGAGGGGAAGGAGCCCATTCTCACCATGTACCACTGCTTGGGGAACCAGGGATCCGTGGGCACCACGCTGGAGCGTGGCACGCCGTGGGCACCTCTCCTGGAGCGCCTCTTCAGCGTCTGCTGCTCAAACCACAGCACCTGGGCACGGAGCAGCGCTGTGGGTGCCAGGCAGGGCCTGCCCACAGCTGTGCCCCAGCTCCCTGTGCCCTGCTCTGTCACAGACATCTTTTATGAAAATCCTTTCCTTAGGATTTTTCCTCCTGAGAAGCTGAGAGGCCTCAGGAACAAAATGTAAACAATGGTTATCTGCTGCTGTGGAATGCAACAGGTAGATTTTTGATTAGCCTATGCTGGTTGTTTCTAATTAATGGCCAATCAAAGTGAGCTGGCTCAGACACAGAATCCATGCCACAAACCTTCGTTATCATTCTTTCCTATTCTATTCTTAGCTAAGCCTTCTGATGAAATCCTTTCTTCTATTCTTTTAGTATAGTTTTAATGTAATATATATCATAAAATAATAAATCAAGGCTTCTGAAACATCAATCCTCATCTCTTCCCTCAACCTGAGACCCCTGTGAGCACCACCACACTCCTCCTCCCTACCTGGGGGTCCCTGGAGAGCCGCATGTGCCACCCCCAGTGCCTGCTCAGGGCTCTCTGCCTGGTGCCGCGGTGGCTGAAGTGGTAGAAGGGCTCTCCCTCCATCACCTGCGGGCACGAAGAGCTGCTCTGAGCTTTGCCAGGGGGCAGCTCTGGAGGTCAGGATGGTAAATTCAACATTGCAGTGCAGGACAGACAGAAAGTGTCACTTGGGGGGACAGAATGGAGTCCTGGGGAGGGGCTGGGTGTCCTATGCATGCTCAGAGGCCGTTCGCTCTGAGGGTGTGGGGATGCTGGCACAGGATTCCCAAATTCCCAGCACGTGTTTGAGAGGAAGTGTTGGATGGGGCTCGGAGCAATGTGGCCTAAGGGAAGATGTCCCTGCCCATGGGATAAGCGAAGGGGACAAACAGTGGCCACACAGAGCGGGTATGAGCGAGAAGATCGGGCCAGGGCCACACGGGGTGAGCTGGGCCAGCCCAGGCCGCACCTGACCCAGGTAGAGCAGCCCGTGCCGGCGGGCCAAATCCCGAGCGTCCCGCAGCCCCGCCGCCACCCGCACAGCCCAGCTGCTCAGGTAGACACGCGGGGGCTTGGCGGGGCCCGGAGAGGCGCTGGCGGCCACCACGAGCAGCGCCACCAGCACCGGGAACAGCGACAGCGCCAGCGCCGGGCCGGGCCCGGGCCGAGCCGCCATGAGGCCACTGCGCGCGTTGCCATGGCAACGGCGTCCGCCCCGCCCCCCGCACGGCCTCGCCTCATTGGCCCGCCTCGATCCCCGCCCCGCCTTCCCATTGGCCACGCCCCTCCGGTTTGCACCGCCCATCTGCCGCTGGCCACGCCCTCCCGCCGCGCTGACCGGGGCCGGGGTCGGGGTCGGGGTCGGACCGGGGCCGCTCCAGCTCCCGCATCGCCGCCATGGCCGCCATGCAGCAGCGCCTGGAGCGCTTCCTCCACAGCCCCGGCCCGATCAGCGACCTGCTGGCGTTGCTGGAAGCCCGCACCGGCGTCCAACGGCTCTACCTGGCCTCAGGTGCGACCGTTACCGCGGGGCCTCCCCGGTTCTCCCGTTCTGCCCCGTACGGTGGGGCGCCTTGGCGGCTGCTCGCCATGGCTCTGGGCTCAGCATGGAGAGGGCAGGCAGGACTGCCCGGGTTTTGGGCGCGGAGCAGGGTCGGGCTGGGAGGGGGTGCCGGGGGTGACATCGCTGTCACCGCACTGTCCCCTCCTTCCGCAGGCACAAAATCCCCAGATCCTAAAGCTCGTAGGGTCCGAGTGTCAGACCCTCGAGACGCCTGGCTCTGATGGGGGGTCCCCATTCTGCGTGAACCCCCAGATTGTGGTGGGTCAGATGTGGCACTGGGGATGGGAGTTTGTCCCCGTGTCCCACCGTGGGGACCGTGGGGACCCGGCCTTTACCCGGATCCCTGTTGTTCATTAATGAGGAACCAGCCGGATTCTCCCCGGGGATCCTCTCCCCTGACCCTCGGCCCTGTGCCCTCTCTGCCAACTTGAACCGGCCTCATCCCCGCCCTCCATATCGAGATTTCATATCAAACCTCCCGGGATGGGCTCGGGGCTTCCCTGTTTGCTGCGTTCCTCCGAGCCTTTGGCCTCCAGGTGTGATTTCCCGGCCCTTCACCTGCAGCAGGGCTGGTGCTCCCACTCTGAGGGGAAAAGTGTCCGTGAAGGAGCACGAGCTGCTGTGCAGGTTGGGTTTGGATGTGGTGCCACTGAAGCAAAACAATCCTGGGGATTTGGTCAGGCTCAGATGTGATGGTAGAACAAGAGTGGACACACCGAAAAGGGATGGTTACACATTCTGGATCCCTGTCCTGGAATGGAGAAGCTGTTGCTGAACTAAAAATTCCCAATTTCTCCCTCTCGTAGCTCTGGAGCAATCCCTAATTTGTGTCTGAACCCATGGGCTGGGGTTTGGAGCAACCTCTGGGCAGCGCCACCTCCAACTTCTCCCCCAGCAAAGCCTCTCCCTGGGCTTTTGCTGTTACATAAATTTCTCTGGGGCTTCAAATCCTGCGAAATCCCTTGTAAGGCTCTTGGGGAGTGAAACCCAGCACTGCCTGGACCTGCCTGCCCTGCTCGGAGGGCGGTTTGGGATCGCTCCAAAGCCGCGCTGCTCCTGCCCGTCTCCCGGAGCTGTGGGTGCCCGGGTCGGGGCCGCAGCTCAGCCCAGGAATGCTGCAGCGAGCAGAGCTGGGATTATCCTCCCTCCAAGCCCGACAAGGACTTTAATTCACCCACACAGGTTAATTCCCAGCTTGCTTGCTGCTGCTGTAGGAGTTTGTTCCGGTGCTGGGCTGCACAAATCGCTCCATCCCAAATATCCCTGAGGTTTTCCTGATGTGAGCAGGGCTATGTCCTGTTTTCCACCCCAAAACCTCTCTGTCCCACCTTCCCCAGCCTCCAGCGAGCGCTGGGCAGGCTCCACCATTAAGCTGCGGCTCGCATTTAATTAATTGAGCGATCTAATTGAGCGGCAGCAGCAGGGCAGCGGGGTTGGATTGCCGCTCCCAGGGGAGCCAAGCCTTGCTGCGGCTGCGGGAGGAGCCCGATCCGGGAGCCGGGCTCGTCCTTGAGCCGCGGCTCGCTCGGGGAATGCCGTGCGGGGGAGACGAGCGGAGCCTTGACTTTGGACCATGGGCGTGTTGTCAGCGTCTCCGGTTCCTGCCGCGCTGGCCCCGCTCCAAGGGCCGAGAGCGCGGCGAGGTTGGGCTGGTAAAAGTCCCATCCGAGCCAGGGGAGGCGACAGACGGTGACAGGAGCGGCTCACGGGTGCCTCGGGGAGGAGCAGGCTCCGCCACGTGCCCCCTTCCATCGGAATTAACGGGGGGTGGTCGTTACCTGTGACCATGTTCACAGAGATTTTCAGGTGAGGGAAGAGACGAAAATGTTGACTCCATGCTCAGAAGGCTCAGAAGGTTTATTATTTTATGATATACATTACATTAAAACTATACTGAAAAGAATAGAAGGAAAGGTTTCATCTCGGAAGGCTGGCTAAGCTAAGATGGAATGGAATGGAATGGAATGGAATGGAATGGAATAGAATAGAATAGAATAGAATAGAATAGAATAGAATAGAATAGAATAGAATAGAATAGAATAATAACAAAGGCAGCTGTCTCAGACTCTCTGTCCGAGCCAGCTGACTGTGATTGGCCATTAATTAGAAACAACCACATGAGACCAATCACAGATGCACCTGTTGCATTCCGCAGCAGCAGATAATCATTGTTTACATTTTGTTCCTGAGGCCTCTCAACTTTTCAGGAGGAAAAATCCTAAGAAAGGATTTTAATGAAAACATGTCTGTGACAGTTACCCCCCGGCACGCCCCATTCCCATTCTCTGGGATGGGAATCCCGCTCAGGACACCCAGCTCAGGGCTCTCCCCTGGTGACAGCGGGCTCCAGCCTGTCCCCTGTCCCCGCAGGCTCCGTGACTTTCCTGGGGCTCTACCTCATGTTCGGCTACGGCGCTTCCCTGCTCTGCAACATCATCGGCTTCGTCTACCCCGCCTACGTCTCGTAAGTACCTGGCCCACACCTGGAGAGCACTGCCCGCCCTTGGCTGAGGGTCTGCCTGCTCACTCAAGAGGCAATGATGGCTGGGAAGCTCTTGAGACCTTCCTGGAAACGCTGGGAGTGTGCCAGTGCAGTGGGCAGGTTCCCTGTGGGGTGTGGAGGGTTTGGGAAGGTGATCAGCCCAGGGCTGAAGCAGCCGTGACCTTCCTTTCCTTCTTCCTTTCCCCTTTCCTTTCCCCTTTCCTTTCCCCTTTCCTTTCCCCTTTCCTTTCCCCTTTCCTTTCCTTTCTTCCTTTCCTCCTTTTTCCTTCTTCCTTTCCTTTCCTTTCTTCCTTTCCTTTCCTTTCTTCCTTTCCTTTCCTCTTCCTTCTTCTTCCTTCCTTCCTTCCTTTCCTTTCCTTCTTCCTTTCCTTTCCTTCTTCCTTTCCTTTCCTTCTTCCTTTCCTTTCCTTCTTCCTTTCCTTTCCTTCTTCCTTTCCTTTCCTTCTTCCTTTCCTTTCCTTTCCTTTCCTTTCCTTTCCTTTCCTTTCCTTTCCTTTCCTTTCCTTTCCTTTCCTTTCCTTTCCTTTCCTTTCCTTTCCTTTCCTTTCCTTTCCTTTCCTTTCCTTTCCTTTCCTTTCCTTTCCTTTCTTTCTTTCCTTTCCTTTCCTTTCTTCCTTTTCCTTTTCCTTTCTTCTTCCTTTCCTTCCACAGCATCAAAGCCATCGAGAGCAGCAACAAGGAGGATGACACCATGTGGCTCACGTACTGGGTGGTCTACGGCGTCTTCAGCATCGCCGAGTCCTTCTCCGACCTTTTCCTCTACTGGTTCCCCTTCTACTACGCCGGGAAGGTAACGCTGAGCTCCTCCCATGCTGGGGCTGTCCCGGGCTCCTCCTGTGCCGGGGCTGGATGGGAGGAGTTGGGTGTGCTGGGCTCTGGTGGGTGGTGATGCCCAAAGAGGCTCCCTGGAACAGAGTTGGGTTAACAGAGTTAAAGGAATTAAGTAGGGATTTATTAAAAGGGTTCACAGAATTCACCTTGGGTAGTGCAAGAACCCAGCCAAGGCTACACCCAAGCTGGATGGTGTGTCATGAGTTTTCACATTTTTATAAGTTTTGGTCTGTTTCCATATTTGGGTTAATTGTTCAATTCCAGCTCCAGGTTGTGCAGTCCCACCCTCCCAGATTGCTCCCCTGTTGTTTTACACCTTTTGGGCCTGAAGCCACAGTGCTGTCCTTGGTTCTGGGGCTGCAAAAGGATTTTGTGTGACTGAGCTGTGAGGAGAACTTGCTAACACTTTATGTGAAGTTCAGAGTTATAAACTAGTACAGAATGTGGAAAATATGAAAGCCAAAACTGAAAGCATCAGAAGGGCTGCACCCAGCCCAGATCTGGGATCTCCAGTGAGCTGGGGGTCCCTGGAGCACTGAGCCCCCCCTGTGCCCGCAGTGCCTGTTCCTGGTGTGGTGCATGGCCCCGGTGCCCTGGAACGGCTCCCAGCTCATCTACCACAGCATCATCCGACCCTTCTTCCTCAAGCACCACGAGGCCGTGGACAACGTGATGGGTGGCATCGGCACCAGGGCCCTGGACGCGGCCTCCAGTGTCACCCGAGAAGGTGACTCCGCTCCCCCTGTCCCTCCTCCTGCCCAGGTTTTCCCGGCTCAGGGGGGCTGGGCAGCTCATTAATGTTAATTAACCGCGAGTGATTATTTCTGGGTGCTCCGGGAGTCACGGTGCCCTCTCTAACCTCTCTCTCCTCTCTGCGCTGCACGGTCCAGTCCTGCACACTCTGGCCAAGAGCAGAGCCCGGCTGGCGGCCGGGGTGGCCCCGCAGCCCAGCCTGCCCGTAGGTACCGAGCCGCGGGGGCCGGGCCGAGCCCCGTGTCCGCCGCGGCACCGCCCGAACCGCTCTGCTCCCGCTAGCACCGGCCCGTTCTCCCGGGGCGTGGGTAGAGCAGGCGCTTCCCTCCCGCTTCTCCATAGCCAGACGCCATCCGTGTGTCCATCCGTGTGTCCACCCCTGTGCCCAAGTGTCCCTTTAGCGCTGCTGCCGAGCTGGGGCTCCCCTCCGGAGCCCCCCGGGTGCTGTGACCGCCGTGCTCAGCGGGACCGGGAGGGAGCGGGACGGTGATGCGGGGAACCGGCGGGACACCGGGAACGGGCATTAACGGCGTCCGTGTCTCCGCAGGCGTCAGAGCATCCCTGAACCTGGCAGAGTTCGCGGAGAAGGCGAAGTAAGAGTGGCACCGGAGCCACTGGTACCGGCACCACAGCTCCGGTACTGGGATCAGTACCAGCACCATGCTTTCGGTACTGGTACCGGCATCCTCCGTTCTGGCACCGAAGTCCCCCATGCCGGCACTACAGACGCTGGTACCGGCACCATGCTCCCGGTATTACTACCGGCATCCTCCGTTCTGGCACCGAAATCCCCGATACAGACGCCGGTACCGGCACCATACTCCCGGTATTGCTACCGGCATCCTCCGTTGTGGCATCGAAATCCCCCGTACAGACGCCGGTACCGGCCCCGTGGCCCTGCTGACGGTACCGGCCAGGCCGGGCCGTTCCCGCCCGGGATCCCGAGTTCCTGCAGCCCGAGTGTGTTGTACCCCAGCCCCCCAATAAACCCCGGTGCCCCCCGAGCGCCTCTCCCGTCCCGCGTGTTCCGCGACCCCGCGCGGCGCCTTTAAGAGCAATGGAGGGCGGAGCCTTTGGGAAAGGGGCGGTGCTTGTTTGATGACGTGTCCGGAAGTGCGGCCGGCTTAGAGGGGTCGTTCTGTCCGTCTGTCGGTCCGTGTGCGGTCCGAGGGTGTCGGTCTGTCCGGTGGGGGGGAACAGGGGGCTCTGTCTGTGTGTGCGGGGGGCGGAGGGGGCCGGTTTATCCGTGCGGGGCTCTGTCTGTCTGTCCATCCGGCGGCGGGGGTGAGGTCTGTCCGTCTGTCTGTCCGTTCGAAGGGCCGGGTGAGAGAATCAGTCTAGGGGAGGAAGGGAGTCGGTCTGTCTGGGGAAGTGGGGCAGCACAGGGGATCTGTGTGTCTGTCTGGGAGGCGGGCAGGTGTGCGTCCGTCTGTCTGTCTGTCTGTCCGGAGGGGAAGGTGGGGAGGGGGTTTCTATTTGTTCTGTTTGAGGGGGAGCTCTGCCTGCTGCGGGGAGTCCGTCTGTCTGTCCAAAGGGCAGGCAGCACAGGGGGTCTGTCCGTCTTGAGGGGATAGAAAAGGGGAGCTGTCTGTCTGTCTGTCTGTCTGTGTGTCCGGAGTGGCAGCGCCCTCACCCCCCCCCCATCCCCGTTCCGCAGCCCCTCCCCACATGAGCCTCCCCCGGGATGAGCTCCAAGGCCAAGCGGGTGCTGCCCACCCGCCCTGAGCCGCCCAGCGCCGAGCAGATCCTGGCGGACGTGCAGGGCACGCTGCCCTCCGACCCCGTGTTCGTCCTGCCCGCCGAGCCCCCCCTGGACCCCCCAGGCCCCGCTCCAGGTGAGCCCTCGCTGGGGAATGGGGGGCGTGGGGACCCCTCAGCCCCGCTGAGCCCCCCCAGGTGAGCCCTCGATGGGGAATGAGGGGGATCGGGGACCCCCCATCCCCTCTGAGCCCCGGCTCTGCCCCCGCCAGGCTGCCCCGAGCCCGCGGCCGAGGAGCGGGAGCGGCTGTACCGGCAGATCCGCTCCTACGTGGGGATGAACCAGCGGCTGCAGCAGTCCCGGGAGCAGCTGCGGGAGCGGCGCCGGGAGCTGCAGAGGGTCGGGGAGGCGCTGGAGCGCGGCATCGCCGAGATGAGGCAGAAAGCGTTCTGAGGGACCGTGCTGGGCACCTCCACGCTGTGGTTTCACCTTCCCAAAGCCGTTTGCATCGCGAAAATCCGGATTTTCCAGCACAGCCCCGGCTGTACCATCCCAGTGACCTTTTCCCAGGGAACATCGGGATCCTGCACCCCTCCTTGTGCCCCTGAACCGGCTGCCATGTCCCTCGTGGGTGGCACATCCTCTCCTCCCTACGACTTTTCCCTCTGGTACTTTCCCGACGATGACCCCATCGCCTCCCGCATCGCCGAGCGCCTCAGGCAGGAGGGATTCCGGGGCTTCACCGAGCACCAGGACCGGGTGGCCGGGACCTCCGTCATCCTGACGACCGTGGAGGCCATCGAGGCCAGCCGTGTGGCCATCCTGCTCCTCTCGGCCAAGTCCGTGCGTGACCGCTGGTGCCAGCGCGTGTCCCAGTGGAACCTGTTCCACAACATCCACCAGCAGCAGCAGCGTGGCCCCAGGGTGGTGCCCGTGTGCGTGGGGGTCAGCAGAGCCGAGGTGCCGCCGTTCCTGCAGCACCTGGTCCCGCTGGAATACCAGAACGAGTTCTTCTTCCAGCGGCTGCTGGCCAGCCTGAGGTCCCGCCCGAGGAGCGGGGCCAGGAGAGTCCCGCCCAAAGGAACGAACTGAGGGACCCCCATAAAGGGGGCTGGTTGGGGGGCCAGCACCGCCCTGTGGTGTGGAAAACTGCCCTGTTTTGCTAATAAAGGTGGTGGGAATGGGTCACCCAGCACAAATCTCACAACCCCCACTTTTGCGAGCTGGAGGTGCTGCTTTTCTGTCTGCTCTGAGCGCTGGGGGGCCGTGGGTGTTTCCCACTCTCACAGGTGTGACCTTGTGGGTGCTTCTTCCCCTTCCTGCCTCCCCTGAGCTGCATCCGTGCCCCGCTGCTGTCACACGGCCCCCGGGGCTCCTCCAGCTCGGCAGCTGCACCGGGAGCTGCGGAAGGGCAGGATGGGGGCTCAGGGCTGCCTGGGGCCGCTGCTGCTGCCGCTGCTCCTCCCTTGGGCCGGTGGGTCCGGCGTGGGCTCGGAGTCACTGCCCGGGGCGGTGGCAGCTGCTGGTGGGGACAGGACGTGGCTCCAGCCCTCGATCATCGGGGGACACGAAGCCAAACGCCACTCCCGGCCCTACATGGCATTCCTGCAGATCGGGAGTAGCGCCTGCGGGGCAGCGCTGGTGCACCGGCGCTGGGCGCTGACGGCCGCGCACTGCCTGCCTAAGAGGTGAGTCTGGCACGGTTGGGTCTGCGGCACGGCCGGGTCCTGCGGCACGGTTGGGTCCTGCTGGCACAGGCTGGGTCCTGCCGCCGGTTCGGTCCTGCCCCGGCACGGTTGGGTCCTGCCTGGCCGGTTCGGTCCTGCCCGGCACGGTTGGTCCTGCCCGCACGGTGGGTCCTGCCCCGGCTACGGCTGGTGGTCCTGCCGGCACGGCTTGGGTCCTGCCCCGGCCGGTTGGGTCCTGCCCCGGCTCGGTTGGTCCTGCCGGGCACGGTTGGGTCCTGCCCCGGCTCGGTTGGGTCCTGCCCCGGCACGGCTGGGTCCTGCTGGGCACGGCTGGGTCCTGCCCGGCTCGGTTGGGTCCTGCCCGGCCGGTTCGGTCCTGCCCGGCACGGCGGGTCCTGCCCCGGCCGGTTGGTCCGCCCGGCTCGGTGGGTCCTGCCCGGCACGGTTGGGTCCATGCCCGGCACGGTGGGTCCTGCCCCGGCACGTTGGGTGCTGCCGCATGGCCCGGTCCTGCCCCGGCACGGCTGGGTCCTGCTGGGCACGGCTGGGTCCTGCCCCGGCTCGGTTGGGTCCTGCCCGGCACGGTTGGGTCCTGCCCGGCACGGTTGGGTCCTGCCCCGGCACGGTTGGGTCCTGCCCGGCACGGTTGGGTCCTGCCCGGCACGGTTCGGTCCCGTCCGGGGAAGGGGACGGGGCTCCGGTGACCGGCCCCGGCTGACCCCGCTCCCGGGCCGGGCCAGGTCGCGGCACAAGGGGCGGCTGCTGGTGGGGCTGCACAACCGGCGGGACGATGAGGAGGAGGGCGCGCAGAGCTTCACCATCCGGGCTGCCTGTCCCCACCCCGGCTACGACCGAGAGACGATGGAGAACGATCTGCTGCTGCTGCAGGTGCGGCTCGGGGGGCTCCGAGCGGCGCCGGGAAGGGGCGGGGAGTTCGCACTGGGTCGGGGCGAGCGGCTCGGTGACATTTCCTCTTCTCACCCGCAAGAGATTTCACACCTCGGTGTCATCTCCCCCCGCTCGCATTACCCCGAAACCTGCTCCTCTCCAGGCTGAACAATCCCAATTCCACAGCATTCAAAGGGACGCAATCCTGCTGGAGGCTGTGGCAGAACAAAATATCAGAACCCCTCAGGTCTTTCCATTCCTCCGTGTGTCTTGTCCCTCTTGAGATCAGGGCTCAGTTTACATGGGCACAAACGTATTGGCAAGCAGAGGATTATGGAGAGAGTTTATTGTACCCATTTGGTTGTTTTCCTGTCTCTTTGGAGCAGAAGGGCTCACATATAGTAACACGTTCTACAAAAATAACACTTTTACCTTTTATTGTGCTTCCTCTTGCAAGATGAAGCACTGAGTTGGAAATGGTGCGAGCTACATTGGAAAAAAGTTTAGGGCCAAGGAAAAGAGTTCAGGGCCAAGGATGGGTTCGGGGCTCCCCCTCAGTCCCCCACCTGCGGCATTGGGGTGCTCCCCTTTAACCCCCCACCCACCCGCGGTGTTGGGGTGCTCCCTGCCAGCCCCTCTGCCCATCTGGGGGGTTCTGATGTCGCCCCTCGCCCGCAGCTGGACGGGAAGGTGACCCTGAGCAGGACACGGCGGCTGATCCCGCTGGCGAGCCGGGAGCCGGCGCCGGGGGCGCGGTGCAGCCTGGCGGGCTGGGGGGTCGCGGACCCCCGGGATGGGAGGCTGTCACCCACCCTGCAGGAGCTCGATGTGACGGTGATGGACACGCGGATGTGCAACAACAGCCGCTTCTGGCACGGCAAAATCGGCCCCGCCATGATCTGCTTCCAGGGGCTGCGCCGCGGCTCCGCGCCCGCCAAGGTGAGCATTTGGGGGTCCAAGGGTGCTAAAAAACCCAAAAACCCGAGCCTGGCTGCGGGGAGGATGCCCACCCTGAGCAGGTGGGATGTTCTCCTGGCCATGGTGGGGGTTTCTGTGCCCTGATCCAATCCTCGGTGTCACCTCCCCTCAGGGTGACTCGGGGGGACCCTTGGTGTGCGGGAAGCGGCCGGCAGTGGCCGGCGTGATCTCCTTCAGCGGCAAGAACGCCACTGACCCTTTCAAACCACCCGTGGCCACCTCGACCGTGAAGCACAAGAAATGGATCCAGAAAATTCTGCGGAGAGGCTGCGGATCCGGCTGGCCCGAACACACGGGATAGACCAAACAGCCCTTCCTATTTACACAGGTTGGCTTTTAATTGGGAATACTGTCCAGAGTCTGGTAAAATAACATCCTTAGTACATAGATACAGTGATGGCGAGCGGAGCCCGGCGGGATTGTCGGTGGAGGAGGAGGAGGAGGGCAGTGGTTTGTAGCCAGGGGGTGATCTGGCCCTCCTGCCACCCTTGTGCTCCATTACAGCACCCGGGAGTGCTGCTCCTGGGATTTCCCTCCTTTTCTTCAGTCCCGGCCACTGCCAGGGCAGGGGGGCTCCAGTGGGCATTGGTGTGCCCGTCCCCATCACCCCAGTGCACATCCCTGGGGATCCCCTGCATATCCCCACGGTCCTGATGTCTCCCTGTGTCCCCAGAGCCACCCAGGTGTGTCCCCTGCACATGTCCCCACAGCCCTATGTCTGTCCCTACAGCCCCCCATGGCACTGGGATGGGGGGCACAAAGGTCCACCCAAAGCAGGGAGTGATGGTGTAGGACGGGAGGTATCCGAGGGTCTGGGACCACCTGGATTGGGGGTCCCTCTGCAGCCCAGCCCATTCCCAGGGGCTGAGGCACTTCCCACACACCCCAGTGTTGGCACCTGGGCCCGGCTGGCAGCAGGAGTGGGGGTGTCCCCAGGGTTTGGTCTCGTGGGCGTAATCCAGTCCTGGATGGATTCGTGTCCACATCCACAGGGACACCCCGGGATCCTGGCTGAGAGCCGAGGCCCTCCTGCCCTGGGGTGGGAGGCTGGGGGGCTCTGGGTGAAGCTGAGGGACCCCAGACCCTTTCCTGAGGGTTGGGCATCCTGGTGCCAGCTCGGCACGTTGTCCCCTCCCAGAGCAGCCCCCCAGCCTGGTGACAGCACCCTGTGAGCAGCCCCTGGGATGAGCCCATCGGGACCCCGGCCACCCTCACGAGCTTTGCCCGGCTCCTCCTGCACCATTTCCCTCTGCCACCACCTCGGACCAGCACAGATCAGCCGTGAGGAACCTCCAGCGCAGGGTCCTGGTCCCCAAACGGGGGTCCTGGTCCCCATCTCCCCCTCCAAAGCCTCTTCCCCTGCTAATAAACGAGCTGCCATGAGTTGATGCCAGACAAGCTGCAGCGTGTGGGGTTTTCCTGGTGCTGGATGTGCTGTGTCAGCTCCTGGGCGTGTGGGATCAGGCTCTGGATGAGCAGGATGGGGGCACACGGGGACACAGCCCCACCTCAGTTTGTCCCTGGGCATCCATCAGTGGGAGGGGATGGTCCATGAGACCCACCCCAGCTCGGGCTGCCAGACCCAGTTCAGTCCAGTCCTTTCTGCTGGGAATGGTGATGCTTCAGCACAGCAAGCCCCCAGCCGGGGCCAGCAGCAGGTTGGGGTGACTCTCTGGTCCCCAGCTGTCCCACATGTGTCCCAAACACAGCCCTGCCCAGTTCCCGTGGGGCTGGGAGCGTCACACGACCCTCACTGGGGCATCATCAAGCTTGGATTTTCTCCACCGCCTTGTCGGCCACCGCCGTCACCGCCATGGGGCTGGGCACGTAGTTGAAGGGGGTGACACGGGCGGCCTTGCTGGGGGAGCCGTGCCGGCTGCCGGGGAAGCTCCCGGCGGGCGCTTCGTGCCCGAACGAGATGGGCAGGGCGGCCTTGGCGGGCGCGGGGGCTTCTCCGTCCCCGGTGGCGCGGGGGTGCGGGGGTCCCTCGCGGCTCTCCAGCGTGGGAGAGGTGCTGGAGTTGGTCTTGGACGTGGCGAAATCCTCGGTCTGCACCACGGCGTCGCTCGTTTTCCTGGCCGTGCCGGGCGTGCCGGGGGGCTCCTCGTCTCCGGAGCCCGCCAGCGGCAGCGCGGAGGAGGGCAGCGTGCTCTTGAGGATGTGCGGGATGTCCTCGTCGCGGATCCGCCGCCACGTGCCCTTCATCATCACCACCGGCGGCTTTCCCGGCGGCGCCCCGGGAGCTGCGGGCTCGTTCTGCCGCCGCGCCGCCGCCGCCGGTGCCTCGGAGCGCACGGAGGACGGGCTGGCCGCCCGCCGGGCCACGCTGATGTTGGGCGAGGACGAGTAGCGCTTGAAGGGCTCGGCCGCGGGCGCGCTGCTCTTCACCGGCAGCCGGGACGGGCTCTCGGAGCTGGTCCGGCGCGGCGGTTTGGCCCCGGCCGCGGCTTTGCCGCCGGGCTGGGCTCTGGGGATGAGCGGCCGCTGGCCCGGGGTGGCCGCTTTGGCCGCCTTGAGCTCGTCGCAGCGGGAGGAGCAGAGGAACACGGCCGGGAGCGCGGCTCGGCTGCGCTGGGGGGAGCCCCGGCGAGGCAGCGAGGTGGCCGGAGGGGCCGGGGACAGCTCGGAGCGGTGGCGCAGCAGCAGGCTCGAGGATTCCTTGATGAAGGTGAGCTGGCGCAGGAAGCCGGAGCGGTCCGAGTCGCTGCCGCTGGAGCGGGCCGATGACATCCGCACCAGATTGAGCCGGCTGCCCCCCGGCGCCCCGGGCCGAGCCTTGGAGCCATCGACCTGCTCCTCCAGCACCGGCATGGCCGCCCGGCCCGGCAGCACCTTCCTGCTGGGCTTCTGCATGAACGGGATGCGCACGGGCGACTTCTGCGTCTTGGACTGCTTGGGAGCCGGGGATTTGGGGGCCGGGGCTCGGGCCGGGGGTCCCGGCGGGGATGAGGAGCCGCTCGCCTTGCCCGCGGCCGGGCCGCCCTGCTTGGTGACCTGCGAGGGCGACGGCAGCTTCTTGGGGGCGTGCTGGGAGGGCGTGGAGGTGCGGGAGGAGCCCGAGGAGGGGGGGCCTTTGCCGATGCGGGCGGGCGGGGTCGTGCTCCTCTTGGGCAGCGCCAGCTCCGCGGTTTCGGGGGCTTTGCCCAGGCGGTGCAGGCTCCGGGAGCGCTGCTGGCTCAGCGAGAGGTTCTTGGCCGGCGGCGCCTCGGGCTTGGCCGCGGGGCTTTTCTTGGGGGTGGCTCGGGGGCTGGGGGCGTCCTTGGCCAGGCTGGGCATGTAGATGACGGTCCTGCCGCGGAACACCACGGGCAGGTTGGGCACCGGCTTGGCGGGCGCCGGGCTCCGCTCCGCCCTGGAGCTGGCACGGCCGGCGGGACGGGCACCGGGCGCGTCCTTGCGCTCCGCGCGGCCCTTGCTGTGCTCCCTCCTCGCCGCGTCCCGGCCCGAGGCGCTGCCGGGCCGCTGCTTCTCCTGCCTGCCCAGGGAGAGCTGCAGCGTGGAGCCCACCGAGAGCCCCGACATGAAGGACAGGATGGAGTCGGACTCGGAGGAAGGCTCCCGGGACAGCGAGGCGGCCGCCTGGTGCAGCCAGGTGACGATGGAGTTGGCTCCCTCCTGGATGGCTTGCCACTCCACGCTGTCCAGGTCGGAGCCCCGGTCAGAACCGGCCTCCTCCTCGGGGTGATGCCTGGCCTCGCCTTTCCGCTCCCTCCCTGCGGCTCCCGGCGGCTTCTGCTTTCTCTCCACCAGCCTGCGGCGAGCCGCGGGCCGCCGGCGCTTGGGCATGGCCGAGCCGATGCATTTCTGCAGCAGATCATCCTCCGAGTTGAGGCTGGGGGAGCTGGGCGAGCCCCCCTGCGCCTGCCCCGCCGCAGCCGAGCGCGACCAGGTGGCTTTGCCGCAGGGCTGGCCCCGCTCCTCGCCCTCGGACAGGTTGGCGTCGCTCAGGGAGCTCATGGAGGAGCTCAGGGAGTAGCACGGCGGCGTCTCGTCCGCGATCAGGTTGTTCTGAGGCTTCGTCTTGGCCTGACGGGGGCCGGGCTCGGGGTCCTTGTGGGGGACGGAGCCTCCCCAGCGCTCCCTCCGTGTTGCCCGGCCGGGCTGGGCTCTGCTGCTGGAACCATCCCTGCCCGCCTCGGGCAGCTCGTCCAAATCCGGGTCATAGAAGCAGTAGACGGCTTCCTCCGTCGGCGTGGTGTGGCACAGCGACTGGAACACCACCCCATCCTCCAGAGCATCATCCTTCCTCCCGGCGGCTCCGCTGGCCCTGCCCGCCCCCAGCTCCAGGCTGGCCGTCCCCTTCGCTGGGGTCTGGCCCCGCTTTCCCTCCCCGCGGCCCGGCCCCGCTTTGCCCTTCCCGGCGGAGCCGAGGCGGGCGGGGGCCGAGCTGCCGGAGGCGGCTCTGCGGGCCGGGATGGGGCCGGGCTGGCGGCGCCGCTCGCCCAGGGGGTGCTCGGCCTCCTCGCCCGCCGGGTGCCGCAGCGTCTCGTCGCTCAGCGAGGCGGCGCTGGAGAAGTTGACGGGGGTCCCGTCGGCCGAGTCGGTGAAGGAGTCGTCGTCCTTGAAGAGGTCGCGGGAGGCGGCTCGCAGGTGCTTGGGGACGCCGGGGTGGCTGTGGGCCGGCACCAGCATGTACACGGGGACGTGCAGCGGCTTCTTGGTCTGCGGGTGCAGCACCTGCCCGGACAGCAGCGAGGTCTTGACCTTGCGGAAGCGGGAGGGCATGGCCGAGCTGATGCACTCCTTGAGGATCTCGATGTCGTCGTCGTCGGGGGGCTCGGGGCGCTCGGCCCTTCGCCGGCCCTCCAGGTACCGCTCCTCCCGCCGCTCCTCCCTCTTCTCGTGAGCCGCGAAGTTCAGGCTGTTCTTCTCCGGGAACGTGGGGATCAGCTTGAGCTCCACGTCCTTCTGCACGTAGTGCTCGTGGAGGGGCAGGGCGCTCAGGCTGGAGGCGCACGAGAAGTTCTCGTTGGGTTTCTCCACCGTGAAGTAAACCATGGAGTCCAGGTCCTGCGGCAGCTGGAAGCGCTCCTTGAAGTCGGTGATCTCCATGAACTTCTTGACGTTGTTCTCCCACTGGATGTTGAACTGGCTGGTCTCCTTCTCGGGCTGGCAGCCCAGCTCGAAGAGCGGGGTCTTGCTGCGGCTGGGGGGCATGGTCTGCCCGGGGCTGTCGGGCAGCTCGCTGGGGCTGATGGTGCCGCTGATCATCTCGCTGCACGGGTCGCTCTGGATGGAGCTGGCGATGGAGGGGCTCTCGAAGCTGCCCAGGGAGCTGACGGAGCTGCAGCGGCTCATCACCAGCGGCGTCTCCTGGATGTAATTCTCCGAGGAGCTCGAGGGCGTCAGGTCCTCCTGGCGCGAGGGCGAGGCCTCCCGCAGGAAAACCTTGTCGCGCTTCGGGAAGGGGATGGTGATGGGCTGGGAGATCCCCACCGGCGTGGTGGGACCTGGATCCGCCGCCTTCTCCTTCTCCTGCCTCCCATCCTCCTCCCCTTCGTCCATCTCCAGGATCTCCAGGGAGGAGTCGCTATCCAGGTCGTTCTCGCTGTGGCTCTGCCCGTCCAGCACGTTGTCTGCCGAGGAGAGGGAGGACAGGGAGCTGCATCGGGAGAAGCAGATTGGGGTGTCCTCCACCGAGTACTTCTGCACCGACTCCTGCTCTGCCGAGGCCGGTGGCTGGGCCGGCAGCTTCTCTGGGATCTTGCTCAGGGGCTCGGCCGCCTGCAGCAGCGCCGGGGGGAGCCAGGCTTGCTTCCTGCCCAGGAGGGAGGGCTGGTGGCCAGCAGCCGTGCTGCTCTTGGCCAGGGTCTCAAGCATGGGGACGTGCTGGTAGGATGGAGACAGCTTGATGGTGCGAACGTGGGGGTCAGTGGGGGGCTTGGTGCCCACCTCCTTCTTCCACTCCGTCTCCTTCTCTGGCACCTTTGGGCTGGGGAAAGTCACCACCTTCTTGGCCCGTTCGGGCAGGTCTTGCTGCTCGGGTTTGTCTGGCTCGGGAGGCTCAGCCCGCTCTGGTTTGCCCAGGATGCTCTTGAGGTCGAGCCTGCTGGGCCGCTTCTGGTAGCGCTGCAGCTCGTCACGGTAATCCAGGAAGGCGGCCCTGGGGCAGGGCCTCATGTGCTCCTTGGTGCAGTAGCCGTCGCTGGTGCTGCCGCTGTTGAGGCTGTCGGTGGACAGGCTGGTGTAGGCCGTCTTCAGCCTCAGCAGGGTGTGAGCCCGGCTCAGGCTCTCCCGCTTGGCGAAGCCGCCGGCGTCCGACAGCCGGCACGGCGAGCAGGACTGGGCGCGCGCCTCGTGCCCGTCCTCGGGGCCGTACTGCCAGTCCAGGCAGTGATCCTCGGAGCTGAGGCTGAAGCTGTCGTCCGAGGAGTTGTGCATGGTGGAGATGTCCTCCACCAGCTTGTCGATCTTGGCCACCGTGCTGGAGATCTTGTTGGCCAACTTCTCGGCGGCCAGCGAGACGTCGTCCTCCGGCAGCGGTGCCTTCTTGGGCTCGGCCGCCTTCCCGCTGCCGTCCTTCTCCGGCTCCGGGCAGCGCCGCTGGGCCAGCGCCCGCGGCAGCGCCTGGCCCTGCAGGAAGGAGGAGTTGAGGAACATGGAGAGCACGGAGGCGCTGGCCGTCTCCACGCCCGTGGAGATGTTGGGCACCTCGTCGTCGTCGAAGCAGCCGGAGTCGGAGGCGTAGTCCTTCACCAGGCTCTCCATGTGCCGCATCGGCTTCTTGGCGCTCTGCCCCTTCAGGCTCTGCTTCTCCATGGTGTCGAAGGTCTCAGCCAGGTGTTTGGCGTCCAGCTCGGCCTCCAGCGCCTTCTGCTTGCGCATGTAGAGCGAGGGCATGCAGGAGCCCGGCGACACCACGGCCGCGTCCTTGTACTTGGGGGGCCGGTTGGTGAGGAGGTTGCGCAGCGCGGCCGCGCTGCCCATGGCGATCATCTTGTGCTTGGAGTGGATGAGGTTGCGGAGCATGCTGACGGCCCCCAGGTCCCACAGCAGCTCCTGGTCGCGGGGGCTGCGGGCTGACAGGTTCCAGAGGGTTCCGCAGGCGTTGCTGACGATGGTCAGGCTGTGCGAGCGCAGGTGCTGCAGCAGCGTCTGCAGGCAGTTGTGGTCCCGGAGCACCTGCCTGTGGGACAGAGGGGACCCCACCCCGGCTGTCAGGGTGGTTCTGGACCCACTACCTGCCCCATGCCAGGGTCCCTGCCATGCCATGACATCCCTTCTGCGCTGTCCCTGGGGGCTGCAGTGCCCCTGATCCTGCAGCACCTCCAGCCATTGCTTCCTCCAACACCACCCTTGGTGCCCAGATCCCCCATCTCCATCCCCCTTGTACCTGCAGCCATATCATCCCCCAGTGCCATCCTGGGGTCCATGGAGCCTGAGATCCCCATTCCCATCCTATCCCCAGTGCCATCCCTCGGTCCACGGTGCCCTGGGTCCCTCAGGTGCGGCCCCACCCCGCAGTGCCCCTCACCTGTAATCCTCCCGTGTGGCAACGAGGCTGGAGACGTTCCTGAGGATGCCACCGCCGCTCTCGATGATGGCCAGGGAGTTGCTCTGGCACTTGTAGGTGAGGGTGCTGACCAGGAAGCCCAGGGCCCCCTCCACGCTGCAGATGGCCGCCTTGTTCTCCGTGCTGTGCGCCGAGAGGTTCCACAGCGCGCTCAGGACGCTCTTCAGCGTCGACTCCTGCCCCGGGAGGGGACACACAACTCCTGTCAGCCCTGTCCTGTCACCCTGTGCCTGCTGTCACCCACTCCAGGGGCACACAAAGCCCTGCCAGGTCTGTCTGTGGTCACTGTCACCACGCCAGGCTCACCTTGCCAGCGTGCAGGGCACAGCGCATCAGCCCGGTGACGCTGCCCACCTCCCGCAGCACCTTCTTGCTGTTGATGTCAGCGCGCCAGGAGAGGTTCCTCAGGATGCTGGAGACCACCTGGAGAGGCAGAGAGGGGTGAGTGGGCACAGGGACTGTCCCCTTACCTGTGCCCCACCCCGGGGAGCCCCACCAGCACCCACCTGGTGCAGCTCCTCACTGTCGGAGCCCAGCTGAGCCACGATGGCCTCCATGCAGCCCCGGCGGGAGCACAGCGTGGCCTGTGGGAGGATGAGGATGGTGAGGGTGATGCTGCGACCTCCAGATCATGCTGATCCCCCCTCCCAGACCCTGCTGATCCCCCCCAAACCGCCCTCCCCACCTTGTTGACCACATCCCCGAAGGTGAGGTTGGTGAGGGCCATCCCCGCGTAGCGTCGCAGCGCCAGGTTCAGGGGGTCGTTGGTCATCTTGTGCATCTCATAATCCACCTGCAGCAGCTCGGCCACGGCCTGCAGCCCACCTGTGGGACGAGGAGGGGGTCGTTTGGGCTTCCCCCACCTCCAGCAGCCCATCTGGGGCGGCACAGAGGGAAGGAGCTCCCTCCCTACACTCACCCAGCTCGTTCATGGCCCGCCGATACTCCTCGTCGAAGGAGAGCTTCATGATGGCACAGGTGGCCTGGCAGATCTGCGGCTCGATGGGCACTGGCACTGCGGGAGGATGAGGGTCAGGCACACAGGATGCTCCCAGTCCCTCCCAGTCCCTCCCAGTCCCTCCCAGCACAGGTTGCTCCAACCCAGCCATACCAGCGCCATCGGGTCCCCGTCCCCCGTCCCTGCTCTGCATCTGCAGCCAGTCCCAGCAGGTCTCCGAGTAGGAGCGGATCTGTTCCAGGACGTGCAGCACCCTCATCTCCTTCTTGGCCTGGCCCTCGTCGGGCTGCGAGAAGACGATGTTGTGCAGGGCGGCGTTGGCTCTCATGCGGGCGTCCTTGGCACCCGTGGGGCTCTCGGGGGGCCCCGGCTCTCCGTCGGAGTCGTGCAGGATCTGGATGAGCAGCGGCAGGCAGCCCGACTTGCGCATGGCCAGGCAGCTCTCCTGCGAGCTGGACATGGCCAGCAGCGTGCGGGACATGTCCTCCTTGTCGCGCGTGGCCAGCATGGACAGCAGCCAGAACACCACCTCCACCTGCGGGCGGCACAACACGGGCTCAGCTCAGCCCCACCGCGGGCCCAGCCCAGCCCAGGCTCCGGTTCCTGCCCCTCACCTTGGTGTTGCCGCCCTCCTCGGGGTGGGTCGGGGGGTCCAGGCTGCCGTCCCCCTCCACGCCCGGGACCTTCCCGCAGAGCTGCAGAGGAGGGGGCAGGTGGGGGGGTTGCATTGCAGAGCCCTCGCCCCCCCCCCCGTGCCCCTCCCCACTTTTCTGTCACCCCCTGAGGTCCCCAATCTGTTTCCGTCAGAGCCAGGGGGGGTTGGAGCTAAAATTGGGGATGATGGGGATGGGGGGGCGCTGCTGCAGCTCAGGGAAGGGAGAGCGTGGGTGGGCGGTGGGGAGGGGGCTGGGGCTGAGCCCGCGGGGTGGGAAACGGGGGCTGGGAGGATCTGGGGGTGTCTGGGGGTGATGGGAGCCGTGGGTGCTGCCATGTGGGGATGCGGTGATGGTGGGAGGAGGGTGATGATGGGACCATCATCCTACCCCTGATGTAGGATGCACAGTGTTGATGGCAGCGCTGTGGGTGGCAGTGGGACAATGACGATGGCAGCCTGTGATGGTGACAATGACAGGGCTGTGGGTGACAGTGGGACAATGGCAGTGGCAGGGCTGTGATGGTGACAATGGTGGAGATTTGGAGGGGACAGTGGGTCTGTGGCAATGCTGGGGCAGTGGGTGACAGTGTGACGATGGTGATGGCAGGGCTGTGATGGTGACAATGACAGCGCTGTGGGTGACAGCGTGGCAATGGTGATGGCAACCTGTGATGGTGACAATTACAGAGCTGTGGGTGACAGTGGGCAGGGGCTATGGCAGCCTGTGATGGAGACAGTGGCAGTGCTGTGTGTGACAATAGCAATGGCAGCCTGTGACGGTGACAGTGGCCGGACCGTGGGTGACAGTGGGACAATGGCAATGTCAGGGCTGTGATGGTGACATTGGCAGAGCTGTGGGTGACAGAGGGACAATGGCAATGACAGCTTGTGATGGTGACAATGGTGGAGCTTTGGGGGGGCCACAATGGGTCTGTGACAATGGTAGGTCAGAGGGTGACAGTGGGACAGGGGCTATGGCAGCCTGTGATGGTGACAGTGGCGGAGCTGTGGGTGACAGTGGGACAATGGCAATGGTGGGGCAGTGGGTGACAGCGTGGCCATGGTGATGGCAGGGCTGTGATGGTGACAATGACAGGGCTGTGGGTGACAGCGTGGCCATGGTGATGGCATCCCATGGCGATGATGATGATGGTGGCAGTGGAGCTGTGGGTGACAGTGGCACAATGACAGCGGCGAGGCTGTGATGTGAACTGGAACCATGTCGATGGCAGCCCGTGACAATGGTGGTGGGGCTGTGTGTGACACTGGGCCCGTGTCGATGGCAGCCCATGACAATGGTGGTGGGGCTGTGGGTGACACTGGGCCTGCGTCGATGGCAGCCCACGGCGATGACAATGCCGATGATGATGATGATGGCAGCCTGCCCACCCTGGCGGCAGCAGATGCCGCGGGAGCCCCCGCCCGCCTGCCCGCCATGGCCTACTTCTGGTCTCCATGGCAACTGCCCATTTCACGGTGCCCGAGCCGCACAAAGCCCGGCTGTGCCGGTGGGGACAGCGCGGGGACAGCGCGGGGGGGCCGGCCCGGCCCCTCCACCCCCATTCCCGGCTCCAGAGCGAGCGGGGACACCCCGGTACCTGCGGCTCCGGCTGCTGTGCCTTGTCCTGCGCCTCCATCAGCTCCTTGTCGATCTGCTCCAGCCGGGACGCCCGGATCTGGGGGGCACAGGGGGCGTTGGACAGGGCTGGGACCCCCCGGGCACACAGGGGTGTGGGTGTGCAAGGAACGGGGTGAGAGGAGCTGGAGTAGGGTGTGGGGAGATGATGTAGGGTGTGAAAGGCTGGTGTAGGATGCAAGGAGCTGGTGTAGGGTGAGAGGAGCTGGAGTAGGGTGTGAGGAGCTGGTGTAAGGTGTGAGCAGCTGGAGTAGGGTGTGAGGAGCTGGAGTAGAGTGTGAGCAGCTGGTGTAAGGTGTGAGCAGCTGGAGTAGGGTGAGAGGAGCTGGAGTAGGGTGTAAAGGAGCTGGTGCAGGGCATGAGGAGCTGGTGTAGGGTGTGAGGAGCTGGAGTAGGGCATGAGTAGCTGGTGTAGGGTGTAAAGAACTGGTGCAGGGCATGAGTAGCTGGAGTAGGGTGTGAGGAGCTTTTGTAGGCTGTGAGTAGCCGGTGTAGGGTGTAAAGAACTGGTGTAGGGTGTGAAGGGCTGGTGTAGGGCACCCAGAGCTGCTTATGATGGCACCCAGAGTTGAGCCCATCAATCTGGGCCCCCCAAAAGCAGAGCAGGAGGCGTTTGGGGGTGAAGGACCCACCTGTGCCCTCTGCACCATCTCATCGGCCGTCCCGAAGCGCTCCTCCATCAGCGAGCGGATGTGCTGCGCCTCGAACTGCAGCTGCTGCCGGATCAGATCCATCTGCATGGAGAACTGGGGGGCACACGGGGGGTGCGTGAGCGGGGCAGGGCCTGGGCAGCTGTGGGGGCACAGGGGGGGTCCCCCACTCACCGTCTCCACGTGGGGCAGCTCGTCCAGGCGCGTGGCCAGGCTCTGCAGCTGCGAGTAGTACCAGACCTTCTCCTTCTCCTCCTTCTCGATCTCCCCCAGCAGGAAACACCTGCAGGGAGAGGGGGGGAGTGTCAGGAGCCAGGACATCCCCCTGGCTGTCCCAGAGACCCTGGCACAGAGCCCGAAACACCTCTGGGTTTGATTCTAACCAACCTTATATGATAATCAGCAGGCCACAATAGTTTAAGTAGAATATTAATGAAGTTATCATGGGGTGGAAAGCGAGATTTTGGGGATTTAGAATGGGGGTTCAGGAGGCAAGATGGAGGGACCTGGGTGTGTCCAGCCTTTCTCCTTCTTCTTCTTGGCCTCCATCTTCTGCTGTGATGGTGGCACAAGTTGGGAACGGCAAATATCAATAATGGCCAGAGCAACAAGCTCCAGTGGTGTCAGAACTCAGGATATCCCTCTGGCTGTCCTGGACTGCCTAAACCCCTGCCAGGGGGCTCAGAGACCCTGGCACAGAGCCCAAAACACCTGTGGGTTTGATTATGACCCATGGAGCAAGTTACCAACCTTGTATGAAGATCTGCAAGCCACAACAGTTTAAGTAGAATAATAGTGAAGTGATCATGGGGTGGAAAAGTAGATTTTGGGGTTTTGGTATGGAGGTTCAGGGGGGCAAGATGGAGGGAACTGGGTGTGTCCAACCTTTCTCCTTCTTCTTCTTGGCCTCCATCTTCTGCTGTGGTGGTGGCACTTACAGATTTGTTTACATATGTAAATATGTATATATAAATATTAATATAATAAATAATAAATAAAATATGATATATATTTACATATGGTTTACATGTCTAACATAGGTGATAGGTGTTGGGAAGTAATTGTAAACATTGTACACGTAGGTTTTAGTATAAAGACATAACACTGCCCTGGGGGCAGGCAGAGTGCCTGGATTGGCTTGCTGAGCTGACCTCGGCAGGGCAGGAGAAAAGTTTTTATAGATAAGATACAATAAACAACCTTGAGACCGAGAAATGAAGAGCTCTGACTCATTCGAGTGCCGGGCTGGGAAAACGAGGCTTTGGGACTTTTTTGGGGTCACTGTGACCCCGACAGGATCAGCACAACCCCCAGCCCCTGTGCCCCCATCACCTCTCTCGGTCCAGCTCCTCCAGCATGCGGAACGTGGCCCTGCCCAGCTCCCCGGGCCCGTCCCGGTGCGCGGCGGGGCCCGCCGGGCTCTCCTCGGGGCCGCGCCCGCTGCTCGGCGCCTCCGGGGCGAACTTGAGGTTGTAGAGGCTGCTGATGTCCATCTGCAGGGCTGGCCATGGGACAGCGGGGTCAGGGCGGGCTTGGTGGGGTCTCCCCTTCCCCACCCTGCTCAAGCACCAACCTTTGAGCTGGTCCAGCACCTCGGTCTGCCCCGAGCTCACCATGACCCGCGCCTCCTGCTCCAGCTTGCCCTGGAGGTGCTTCAGGACCTCCTGAAACAGAGATGGAGATGTTGAGGACGGGGAGATGCGGATGGAACCCCCCCATTTCCATTTCGGGGTTTGTGCCCCGTCCCCATTTCGGGCTCTGTCCCCACCTTCATGTCCGAGGTCTCATTTTCCAGCTTGGACAGGTGGTTGGAGTTGTCCTCCAGCTCCCGCCGGAGGTGGCTGTTCTCCTTCTTCAGCGCCTCCACCTGCCGCACCAGCTGATCGTACGAGGCGATGGAGCCGGACATCTTCACCTTCTCCAGCGCCTGCGGGGCGGGTCGGGGGTGGGCAGCACCCGGGGCACCCTCAGAGCCCCCCAGGACCCACCTGGGATCGTGGCACCCCAACAGCGGCACCCCTGGGAGAGCCGGAGCCCCCAAACCCCCCCCGAGGGGCGGCCCCGGCTCAGGGGGGGCTCCAGGCAGGGCCCCCCAGCCCCCGCCCGCTCCGCAGCCTCCGCAGAGCTCCGCGCTCCCTTTGTCTCGCTTTTGTCCTCTCCCGCTCCCAACCTTCTCCCGCTCCGCTCCCTCCGGCTCCGGGGGCAGCCGCGGCTCCTGCAGGGCCCCCCCGCCCTCCTGTTCCCCCCCAAAACCCTCCCAGCCC
Source organism: Zonotrichia leucophrys gambelii (assembly GCF_028769735.1). Lineage (NCBI taxonomy): Eukaryota > Metazoa > Chordata > Aves > Passeriformes > Passerellidae > Zonotrichia > Zonotrichia leucophrys. Next base: position 3,922,093 of record NC_088197.1, on the reverse strand, counting down.
CTCTGAGCCCCCCCAGCCGCCCCCAGCCCCCCAAATCTGCCTTTGCCGCAGCGCCGCCGCCCCTCGCACCTGCCCGGGGGGGCACTCACGGCGCTGTCACACCATGGTGGGGGGGCTTGGGGACCCCTCAGAGCCCCCCCAGAGGGTCCTGATGGCAACGGGAGCCCCGCGGAGCCTCGGTCAGGGGGTGTGAGCGGGGGGAGCCGGCAAAGGGGGGAAATGGGGATGGGGGATCCCCTCCCTCCCCTCGGCTGCCCCCACCCCACATCCCCCCAACAAAATGGGTCGGGGGGGCAGAGATCGATCCCCCCCCAGGTTCTGACACCCCCAAATCTGCCCCACAGCGGCTCCCTGGGGCCTTTCTGCTTCCACGAATCCTTTTGGGTGTCCCAGCACCCCCTTCCAGCACCCCTGGCATTGATGGGACTCAGGAACCCCCCAAGCCCCCCATGGATATCCTGCACACCCCCAGGAGCCATCCCGGACCCCCAAACTGCTCCTTCACCCCTGCACCCCACAGGGGTGGGGGATCCAAATCCTGCCCTATGGATCCTGCTGGGGGTGCCCCCCTGGCACCACCCAGATTCCCAAAGACCCTCAGGGTGTGAATCTCCCCCCCAACTGCTGAAAATTCCCCCCAGGAGAGAAATAACCCCCGGCAGAGGGGATGGGAGAGGGTGGGGGGCAGAGGAAGGGGGAGTGGGGGATGAGGGGTGGGGGATTGGGGATGGAGGGTGGACAAGGAGGGAATTGGGGAGAGAGGGTGAGGGAGGCAGGAATGGGGAATGCAGGGAGAGGGATTTGGGAGGGTGAGGGATGCAGGGTGAGGAATGCAGGATGAAGGATTTGGGAAAGGGGAATGAAGGGTGAGGAATGCAGAAATGTGAAATGTAGGATGAGGGATGCAGAATCAGGGATGTGGGAATGGGAATGCAGGGTGAGGGGTGTGGGATGAGGGATACAAGGTGAAGGATGCAGGAATGTGAAATGCAGGATGAGGGATGCAGAAATGGGGAAATGCAGGATGAAGGATGCAGGAGCAGGGATGTGGGAATGGGGAATGCAGCGTGAGGGATGCAGAGATGGGGAAATGCAGGATGAGGGATGTGGGCAAGGGGAATGCAGGATCAGAGATGCAGGAATGGGCAATGCAGGGTGAGGGATGATGGGTGCAGGATACAGAATATGGGATGCAGGGTGAGGGATTTGGGAAAGGGGAATGCAAGGCGTGGGATGCAGGATCAGGGATGTGGGAATGGGGAATGCAGGGTGAGGGATGTGGTAAAGGGGAAATCAGGGTGAAGGATGCAGGAATGTGGAATGCAGGGTGAGGGGTGCAGAATACGGAATATGGGATGCAGGAATGTGGAAGGTGAGGGGTGTGAGATGAGGGGTGCAGGATACAGAATATGGGGGATGCAGGGTGAGGGATTTGGGAACTGGGAGTGCAGGGCAAAGGATGCAGGAATATGGAAGGTGAGGGCTGTGGGAGGATGAGTGCAGGATACAGAATATGGGATGCAGGGTGAGGGATGCAGAATCAGGGATGTGAGAATGCGGAATGCAGGGTGAAGGATGAGGGATGCAAGGTGAAGGATTGGGGATATGGAAGGCAGGACGCCCCAGGAGGGAGGTGGGGGATGGATGGATGCGGGATGCAGGATAATGGATGCGGGATGCGGGATGAGCACGGCCTGCTGTTGCTATGGCGACAGGGATGGGGAGCACAGGCGGCTCCGGGCCCTTCCCGAGGACTCAGACGTGGAGGATGGGGCAGGAGGGGATAATGGCAGCCAGGGGCTTCCACTCCTCCAGGGGAACACATTCCCCCCTCCCCAGCACCCCAGACCTGTGGGTATCCCCCCAACTGCTCCCTCCTTTGGGGGACCCCCACCCTGAAAGAACCCGGGGTGCTCTGGCTGCTCTCCCGGGCGGGTCAGGGCTGAGATATCCGGGGGGTTTATGGATGGGGGGCTGAGCTCTGCTCCCCCCAGCTCCTGGCAGGGCCGGCCGAGCGCCGGGGCCGCAGCGGCTCCGGGATCTGCAGCGTGCGGGGAGGGGCCGGGGCCGCACCTGCATCCAGAGAGCGGCGAGACAGCGGGAAAGGGGGCCCGGGGCTGCGGGAATGGGGACCGGGGCTGCGGGAATGGGGGGTCAGGGCTGCGGGAATGGGGGGTCAGGGCTGTGGGAATGGGGGCCTGGGGCTGCAGCTCCATTCCAGCACCGTGACTGTCACTGTCCCACAGCACCCGCTGTCCCCCAGGGCTGGATCCCAGTTGGGGCCATGGGCTGACCCTGGGGCGATGTGATGCCTCAGGGTCCTGGGTGTGTCTCCTCCTACCCCCAAAATCTGCCTCTCTCTGCTGAGGGCGCCCCAGGATGGCCGAGGGCACTGGTGGGGCCTGGATTCATCCAGCAATTTCTTGGCAGGGCAGATTCTGCTGCAAACGAAGCAGCAGCTGCGATACCCAGCACACCCTGCTGTCCTCCACACTGCCCAGGGTGCCCACTGCTCACAGTGCCCACTGCCTGCAGCACTCAGTGCCCACCTCACTGCCCACAGTGCCCACCATCCTCTGCACTGTTCACACCGCAGTGCCTTGCCCACCGATGTGATGCCACCTCAGCCAGTGCCACCCTGGCCTGGGCAGAGCAGGGCAGGGCCTGGGGAGCCCTGGGGGTACCCCAAGCTCCCTGCACCCCTCGCTCACTCCAGCCTGGCTCTGCGGGTGAGCCTGGGACAGGGACCGCCGCCATCAGCCCAGTGTGGCGGCACAACCAAAGGCACAGCTGAGCCCCGGCTGCGGCTCCTGCAGCCCCCGGGGACATTAAACAAACAGCGTGTTGTCACCAGCCCGGGCTGATCGATCCGCCCCGGGGACCCCCGACCACAGCAAACCCCCCCCGGGGAGCACAGCCCCCCCCAGTTCCACCCTGCAGGGTCAGGGGGATTTGGGATCCATCAGCCTCTCCTCACACAGCACCGAGCCCCGCAGCCCCCGCACAGCCCCTGCACACACACACACCGACATCGTGGCCTGGGGATGGATGTGGGGTCCCCAACACCCCCAGCACAGCCCCCTCACAATGCAGGGTCCCCTTTATCCACCCCACACCCCCGGGTACCCGTGGGATCCAGCGGGGTGAAGGTGCAGCCACCTCCCCACCCCATCGGGGTGACCGGGGACAGCCCTGCCCGGGGACACCGGGGACAGCCCTGCCCGGGGACACGGCACGGGGACCCTGGGGGTGCCCCCCGGGGGTGTTGATGTGCTGGTTTAGAGGCCGAGGATTTTAGGGACCAGTTTTGGAGGTGGATTTGGGGTGTGGGTTGGTGGGGAGGCTTTGGGTGAGGTTTTGGGGCTCAGCCGCAATGCCGGGCCCAGCCGCGCTGGGGGAGCATCGGGAGGGGGGGATCTGCAGAGCCGAGCTCGCATCGGGGCGGGGGGAGCGGCTGTTACCCCAGGAACGACCCCCCCGCCTCGCCCGCAGGATGGGGATGGGACGGGGATGGAGGTGGGATGGGGATGAAGGTGAGAATGGGGACGGGGATGCTGCTCCCTCCTGCCCCCTCCCTCGGGCTCCCCGCCGAGCCCCGGCATTGTCCGGCCTTTGTTCCCGCAGGATGCGGGGGGTGAACGCTGCCCGACCCTCCCGATTCCCCCTGAACCCCCTGATCCGCCCTGAACCCTCCTGTCCCCCAAAATCCCCCCGAACCGCGGGCGGAGCCGCGCCCGCCGCAGGGCACAGCGCATCCAGGGCCGGGGGCATCCCCGCCGCGGGGAGGGGGCGCAGATCGGGGCCCCCTCGGTGCATCCAACCCCCCTCAAGCCCCCCAACAACCGCACCCCGATCCCTCCCGGCCCCTCCGCTCATCCCCCTCCCCGCTTTCCCCCATCCCCGGAGCCGCGGGACCCGCGGGGGGCAGGTGCGGCCGTACCTCATCCCCGGCGGTGCGGAGCGGTGCGGGCGGTGCGGAGCCGTGCGGGGCGGCGCAGGCGGTGCGGGGCGGTGCGGAGCTGGGCGAGGCTCCGGCGCGGCCCCGAGCAGCCGCATCCCGCCCCCGCCCCCCCGCTCTCGGTCGGGATTTTCCAGCGGCGCCGCCGCCGCCGTTAGAGGGCGGCACCGGGGGCTCCCCGCGCCCCCCCGGCCTGTGCGGGACCCGCCGGGAGGGCTCCGTTCCCCTCCATCCGCAGCTTTTAGAGCCTCCGCACAAACGCCGCGATCTGCCCCGTGCCCGTGTCCCGGGATGCACCTGCCGCTCCCGACCGGACCGGTCCCTCCAGAGCGAACCGGCCCCTCAAACCGGACCGGTCCCTCCAGACCGAACCGGTCCCTCCAGACCGAACCGGCCCTTCCAGACCGAACCTGCCCCTCCGACCGAATCTGTCCCCGCGAGCCCCCCGGTTCCGTCCCCATGGCCTTGGGGAGCCACCCAAGGTGCGGCAGCACCGGCTGAGCCTCGGGGACTCCCCCGGGATGAGCGGGACCCTCACGCCGACCCCTCTGCAGCTGCTGCCGTGTGATCAGGCCACTGTCACCCACCGGGGTCACTGTCACCCACCGGGATCACTGTCACCCACCGGGGTCACTGTCACCCACCGGGGTCACTGTCACCCACCGGGATCACTGTCACCACCGAGGTCACTGCACCACCGAGGTCACTGTCACCCACCGAGTCCTGTCACCACCGGATCACTGTCACCCACCGGGGTCACTGTCACCCACCGGGGTCACTGTCACCCACCGGGGTCACTGTCACCCACCGAGGTCACTGTCACCCACCGAGGTCACTGTCACCACCTCCCAGCTGGGGCATCCTGGCCCTCTGGGCATCGTCCCAAGGGGCTGAGAGACCCCACAAGGCCACAGGAGGAGTGACCAGAGCAGGACAGTGACCCCAGCCCTCTTGTCCCGAGGCCACCCTCTCAAGGTCACATTGCTTGAACAAAAAGGGACCCAGAGCCCTTTTTTGGGACTTTCCCTACAGGACAAATGGCCCTGGCACCACCGGCCACCAGAATGGGATGTGGAGGGTGTGAGACTTAAAGAGCTGGGCCCTAAGGGACCCCGGAGCAGTCCCCAAGACAGCAGGACCACCCTGGGGACAAATGTCCCTCTCCACCGATGGCTTCACCGCAGGACTTGGCACTGGTGATCAGAATTGGGTTCATTTGGCTCAGTGCAGGGACAAACCAGATTCATCCACCTGGGATGAACTCCTCATCTTCCTTCCCATCACCACTCACCCCTGAGCATCCCCCAAAGCACATCCCTCCCTCCCAGCCTGAGCTGCAAACCCTCAGCTCACCCCCCACCCCATGCCACTCTGTGATCCCTGTCACCAAAATCCTTTGGGTTCCCAAATTAAGGACAAGAAAATAATAGTTTGGGGGTTCAACATTTTGTGATGGGCCTTGGCAGCTTCTCCTGGGACTCAAGCTGGTTCTGAGCCTGGGAACCCCCCCTGCCTTCCCCCACATTTCCTCATTCCCAGTATTTTTATTAACAAATGAAGTTAAATACATGGAAATGCTGTAAATATTAAAGTGCATTCCCCACTTCCCAGTGAAGACAAGGAATTGAATTCATTCACTAAACCCACATGAAGGTGATTTGTTTGCTGCAGGTGCTGACAGAAAGCAGAGCCAAAACCCCTGGCAACACTCAGGAAAACATCCAAAGATGATGGAGTGGAGTCCAGCACACCCCAGCCCAGGAATGGAGAGGCAGGAGACAGAGGCATCCAGGTGGAATTTCTTTATTTACACTGCAGGAGGCTCCCTCCTGGAGCTACTTGAGCGGGATGAAGCGGGAGGAGTGGGTGGCACCGATGCCAGGCCGGCCGTGCTTCACCGGCTTGTACGTGATGGAAAACTCGCCCAGGTAGTGGCCGATCATCTCGGGCTGCAAGGGGACAGATCCGTGCTGGGGACAGAGCTGGGGACACGGGGACATCCCCCTCCTGTCCCCATCCCCATCCCAGGGCTGCCAGGAGCCTGGCACAGCCGGTTATTCCAGCTCTGCTCCTCCTCTGGTGCCTTGATGGGCTTCCCCAGCTCTGCCCCTCCTGGGGAGGTGACAAAGGAGCCACAGGGGCATTTGTGCCCTTCCAGGTGGGATTTAATGCCAGGTAGGAGCAAGAAAATGGCACTTAATCCCACTGGTGGTATCAAGTGACAGCACCCCATGGGTAATTCCACTCCTGGAAAGCTCAGGGATCTGTTTCATCCCCAAGCAGTGCTGGCAGGCTGGGCTGAGCACAGGGATCACTCCACAGCCATTTCAGTGCTTCAGAGCCACACCGAGCCCCAGTGGGAGCTGGCCCTCCCTGGGATGACACCTCCAGGTGTCCCTCTGAGCCAACCTCGCTCTGAGGAAGAGCCTGGACCCCTCCAGACACAGGGAACGAGCAGGATTTACAAAGAGTTACAGCGAACACTCCAGACACTGAGCTCAGCGCCAGAGCCCCCAGCTCACCTTGATCTCCACCTGGTTGAAGGTCTTGCCGTTGTAGACGCCCACCATGCTGCCCACCATCTCGGGCAGGATGATCATGTCCCTCAGGTGGGTCTTCACCACCTCGGGCTTCTCCATGGGCGGCGCCTCCTTCTTGGCCTTGCGCAGGCGCTTGAGCAGCGAGTGCTGCTTGCGGCGCAGGCCGCGGTTCAGGCGCCGCCGCTGCCGCGCGCTGTACAGCTGCATCAGCTGCTCGCTGCAGGGGACAGGGACGGCTCAGGGACCCCAAACTGCGCCTGGGGACCCCTAACCCAACCTGGGGAACAGCCCAGGGAACCACCCCATCTGACCCAACCGTGGGGAAGAGGCCCAATGGGGGACCCCTAACCCAACCTGGGGAGAGCCCAGGGACCCCTAACCCAACCTGGGGAACAGCCCAGGGACACCCCAACCCAGCCTGGGGAATGAGTACAGCTGCACAGGATCCCTAAGACAACCTGGGAGACCAGCCCCAAACTGGGACGCTAAACCATAGCCAGGTGGCAATTTTACTGTACAGCTGCATCAGCTGCTCCCTGCAGGGGACAGGGACGGCTCAGGGACCCAACTGAGCCTGGGGAACCCCCCTAACCCAAACCTGGGGACCCGGACTAACGCCACAGGGAACACCCACAACACAGCCTGGGAAATGCGCTGTACAGCTGCATCAGCTGCGCACTGCAGGGGACAGGGACAGCTCAGGGACCCCAAACTGCGCCTGGGGAGAGCCCAGGGACCCCTAACCCAGCCTGGGGAGAGCCCAGGGATCCCTAACCCAACCTGGGGAGAGCCCAGGGATCCCTAACCCAACCTGGGGAGAGCCCAGGGATCCCTAACCCAGCCTGGAACAGCCCAGGAACAGCTAACACAGCCTGGGGAATGTACTGTACAGCTGCATCAGCTGCTCGCTGCCAGGGGACAGGGACAGCTCAGGGACCCCGAACTGAGCCCGGGGACCCCTAACCCAACCTGGGGAACAGCCCAGGGATCCCCAACCCAGCCTGGGAACAGCCCAGGGTCCCCTCACCCAGTTCTGGGAACAGCCTGAGGATAGCCCAGAGACCCCACAGCAAACAGGGACGACTCAGGGACAGCCCAGAGACACCCCAACCCAGCCTGGGAAACAGCCCAGGGACACCCCCAGGGACCCCAAACTGAGCCTGGGGTACAGCCCCGCAGAGACCCCACAGCCTGTGACACCCAGACGGCGATGGGTACACAGTAGGGAGACCCCCAGGGACCCCACACCCTCAGCATGACCCGAACCGAGCCGGGACCTCACAATGAGAGTGTCACCCACTGAGGGACTTTAAACAACCCAAAAAGCAGCAGCTGAGCACCGAAGCCCCCGTTATTGCCGGTATTTGAACAAAACCCGAGTATGGCGCAGACCCGGCTCCCCCGACCCCCAAACCCCTACCAGCCCTTACTAGGACATGTCGAGCAGCTGGTCCAGGTCCACCCCGCGGTAGGTGAATTTGCGGAAGGTTCGCTTCTTCTTCTGCTCTACCTCCGCCTGCAGCGGGACAGGGGGGTCGGGTCAGGGAGGGGGACCAGGGGATTCAAGGCCGCGGCCCCACCGAGCTCCGCGGGGCGCCCAGGCCGCTCCCTCCCCTCAGCCCCGCTTCCGCCCCGCAGCGCCCCGGTGAGGCCCATTCCTCATCCCCCAGGAAAGCCCCGAGCCCCAGGCGGCGCCGCCGCGGCGGGTGAAGCCCGGATGCCGGCGGATGGGGCCCGATAGTGCCGGCAGGGCCTCCCCCGCACCCACCATCTTGGCCTGGACAGCTCGGAAAGGCCGCGCTCGCGCCGGAAGCGGGAGATCTCGCGAGAGCGGCGCGGGCGGAACGGGCGGGGAAGGCGCGGCCGGGCAGCGCTTCCGCCATCACTGCCCTTAAAGGGGCCGCACCCCCGGGACAGCGCGGGGACAGCTGAGAGGAACGGAGCCTCCTCTTCCCCCCGAACCTGCCCCTGATGATCCAGGGAAATCTCGGGTTTCCTTCCCGCTGGCTCAAGGTGGGACCCAGAGAGGTCACAGCCACCCCAGGCCAGCCCTGAGCATCCCACACTTTTTTGGGAAGCCGCCTTCATCTTTCACCTGTGGGGTTTCACCTCCCCACGGGGGCCAGAGCTGCCGGGTGTGGCCCAGCAGAACCGGCTCGTTCTGCACAGGTTGGTCCGGTCTGGGACCCGCAGGAGGTTCCAGGTCTAACGGCCCACACGGGCCTGGAGGAGCTGGTTCTGCACAGACAGGAGCCAATCCAAAGGCTTTTATCCCACAAGAGATGAAGATGTTGGGTGTCCTCTGCTCCAGGTGTCCCCGAGGCTCCAGGGTGGTGCTGTGACATTTCCATGGATTCACACTCCTGAGGGGGATCCACCTGCACAGCCATCCTGGAGCAGCTCCTGTTCCAGCTGGAATTTCGAGCTCATGGATGTAACAGAGTGAGGAGCAGAGCCACGAGGATTCACAGCAAGCAGAACCAGAACCACACAAAATACAAAATTCCTCCTGAACAGACACATCCCAACCCACCCCCAGCTCCACCTCATTAACAGGGATTAATTACACCAGTGATTAATTACACCAGTGAGTCCTTCCCCACATCAGGCTGGATCAAAGCTCTTCCAGGGTCTGGATATGGGTCAGACCCACACAGCACTGGCTCCCTGGCAGTGCCACCCCACACAGGGCACAGCTGGTGACACCACAAAGCTGCCCCAGGACTCCTCCAGAAAACCCACACTCACAAAAGCAAAAAAAAAAAACCCAGAAAAATGGAGACAGGCTGGTGTTTCTAATCCAAAGGTTCTTGTCTTTATTCAAACCAGGGCTTGGCACTGCCCAGTGCCAAACGCACCAAAACCTTTTTGCCTGAGGGAAATCCACATCCGGCCGAGGCCTCGGGAGGGGGAGGCAGGTGGAGCCTCCGAGCGGCTCCTGCGCCCGCCCCGGCCCAGCTCCGCCCCCAGAACAAACAGCAAAATACACTCAGCAGGTTTCTGTCAACTCCCAGAGTTTCAAACCCTCCGCCCCAGCACTGCCGCGGGGAGGGAGGGAGGGAGGGGCTGCAGCTCTTCCCCCGCCTCCGACAGCGCTCACGGAAACCCTGTTTTAAATTAAAAAATAAGCCAGCATACATAGTAGAAAATTTCTCTTAAAAATTTCACAATCTGTAAATGTATATATTTTTTTTTCTTTTAAACATAAAAGTTTACAATATACGGTAAAACAAAGGCTCAGGAAAAATAATTTCAAAAAAAAGAAACCTGAAGTTTTGAATTAAAGCTGAAGACATTTTTAAAACCCTGTAATTTGAACCAGTGACATATTCTTTATTTGTGCTGATGGGTTAGAGAAAGGAAAATCTTTAAAAACTGCAGTCCAAACACCCACAGCTCTGCCTTCAGAAGCCATCTGCCCCCAACCCCCGCCCTCCCCCTGAAGGAAAAAAAAAAACAAACAAAAAACTGTTGTTAGGTTTTTCTTCCATCAAGTAATGTGATTGTCACAAGTTCAGAAGTCTGGGATCCCGGGCTTCAGCTGGGCCCAGAGGTCCCTGCGGGCAGCACTCACTCCCTGATTGGCAGCCCAGGCTAGCGCCGGTAGGGGTGGAATCCTTGCACGTTGTGGTTCTGTCCCCGCCCGAAGCCGCTGCCTCCTGCCGGGGGGCCGCTGGAGGGCTGCACCGAGGGGCCTCCGTAGGGAGGGGGCTGCTGGCTGGGATCAGAGAAACCTTGGCCAAACCCACTCAAGTCTTGTCCATACCCTGGGGAGAAGGGAAAGGCACAGGATGAGTTTCTAGGAATGGGTGTGAATCCCACACCTGACAGTGCTCCCTGCCCAGGAGCAGAACAACATCTGGGTCTGCAGGGATCTTCCCTCCTCAAAGAGAAAATGGGCAAAAAGCAAAGGGAACAGCTGTGCAGGAAGGTGGAACTGTGTTTGGGGTAATCCCAGCCAGGCTGGCAGCTCAATCCTTTGCTCACAGTTTTGTACAGTTGGAGCAGTTTGATTTTGGGTTGGGACCTGCACCAAAGGCCACTCTGGAGTGAGCAGAATTTAAGGACAGGGAGAAAAACAGGGGTTTCCTTTCCAAGAGAAAAGAAACCTTGTCCAAACCCACTCAAGTCTTGTCCATACCCTGGGGAGAAGGGAAAGGCACAGGATGAGTTTCTAGGAATGGGTGTGAATCCCACACCTGACAGTGCTCCCTGCCCAGGAGGAGCAGCAGCTCTGGGGTCCTGCAGGGATCTTCCCTCCTTTTCTGCAAACAGCAGAAAGGAACAGGTGTGCAGGAAGAGGGAGCTGTGTTTGGGGTAATCCCAGTTCAACCATCTGCTCACAGCTTTGCTTTGGAGCAGTTTGATTTTGGGTTGGGACCTGCACCAAAGGCCACTCTGGAGTGAACAGAATTTAAGGACAGGGAGAAAAACAGGGGTTTCCCTTCCAAGAGAAAAGAAACCTTGTCCAAACCCACTCAAGTCTTGTACCTGGGGAGAAGGGAAAGGCACAGGATGAGTTTCTAGGAATGGGTGTGAATCCCACACCTGACAGTGCTCCCTGCCCAGGAGGAGCAGCAGCTCTGGGCTCCTGCAGGGATCCTCTCTCCTTTTTTACAAAAAGCAGAACGGAACAGCTGTGCAGGAAGGTGGAACTGTGTTTGGGGTAATCCCAGCCAGGTTGGCAGCTCAACCATCTGCTCACAGCTTTGGGAGCAGTTTGATTTTGGGTTGGGACCTGCACCAAAGGCCACTCTGGAGTGAGCAGAATTTAAGGAGAGAGAAAAACAGAAATTTCTTTTCCAAGAGAAAAGAAACCTTGTCCAAACCCACTCAAGTCTTGTCCATACCCTGGGGAGAAGGGAAAGGCACAGGATGAGTTTCTAGGAATGGGTGTGAATCCCACACCTGACAGTGCTCCCTGCCCAGGAACGCAAACCAGAACAACACCTGGGAGGAGCAGCAGCTCTGAGGTCCTGCAGGGATCTTCCCTCCTTTTTTACAAAAAGCAGAAAGGAACAGGTGTGCAGGAAGAGGGAGCTGTGTTTGGGGTAATCCCAGTTCAACCATCTGCTCACAGCTTTGCTTTGGAGCAGTTTGATTTGGGTTGGATCTGCACCAAAGGCCACTCTGGAGTGAGCAGAATTTAAGAACAGGGAGAAAAACACAAGTTTCCTTTCCAAGAGAAAAGAAAGCTTGTCCAAATCCACTCAAGTCTTGTACCTGGGGAGAAGGGAAAGGCACAGGATGAGTTTCTAGGAATGGGTGTGAAACCCACACCTGACAGTGGCTCCCTGTCAGGAACACAAACCAGAACAACACCTGGGAGGAGCAGCAGCTCTGGGGTCCTGCAGGGATCTTCCCTCTTTTTCTGCAAAAAGCAGAAGGGAACAGGTGTGCAGGAAGGGGGAACTCTATTTGGAATAATCCCAGCCAGGCTGGCAGCTCAACCATCTGCTCACAGCTTTGGGAGCAGTTTGATTTTGGGTTGGGATCTGCACCAAAGGCCACTCTGGAGTGAGCAGAATTTAGGGATGGAAAGGAAACCCCTGTTTTTCTCCCTAAGAGAAAAGACTGGCTGCAATCCTTGCTACCAACACAAAATTCACTACTAGATGTAAATTAAGACAACTGAGAAATTGAGAAATTTAATTCAAATTCTCCTAATTAAATATGACTCTTAATCCTGGCATCAGTGCCAGCCCCTGCTCTGAAAGATGCTATTAAGGCTCCTAATTACCAAGAGCATTTCTGCAGTGCTGCCTCTCTCTGTGCAGGCTTAGAGCAGGTTTAACTCTCTTAATCCCAAACAAAGTCTCTTAGCACATCTTCAGCAGTTCAATTTCAAGCTCTGCCTGTCCCTCAAGGACTTGCTGGCACTAATGAGCACTAAAACACAGCGAGCTCAGGCTCTGGGAGCTGCAAATGCTCCTCTGGCATTTGTTCAGATACAGATAAGCAGGAGCCCAAAGCTACAAGGGGATTGTTTGCCAAGGGGAGTGGAAAAACACAACCTGGAGTTGCTGTCCCTGCACACAGTGGTGCAAATCACAGAGTTCAGGTTGTTTGTGATGGAGGAAACCCACAGCACACACCTGCAGAGCCACTCAGGACTCACTGAGTGCCACACCTGGCTCTGCTTCCCTGTGTGGTTCCAGTGTCTGGCTCCAAACCTGAGCCTGGATGGATCACCAGGACAAAGCCTCACTGAGGGGTTTCACCCGGCTGGGAGAGCTGCACTGCCCCAATAAACCCAAACCTGAGAGAGCTGCACTGCCCCAACAAACCCCAAACCCTGAGAGAGCTGCACTGCCCCAACAAACCCCAAACCTGACACAAACCCCAAACCTGAGAGAGCTGCACTGCCCCAACAAACCCCAAACCTGACACAAACCCCAAACCTGGGAGAGCTGCACTGCCCCAACAAACCCCAAACCTGACACAAACCCCAAACCTGAGAGAGCTGCACTGCCCCAATAAACCCCAAACCTGGGAGAGCTGCACTGCCCCAACACAAACCCCAAACCTGACACAAACCCCAAACCTGGGAGAGCTGCACTGCCCCAATAAACCCCAAACCTGAGAGAGCTGCACTGCCCCAATAAACCCAAACCTGACACAAACTCCAAACCTGGGAGAGCTGCACTGCCCAATAAACCCCAACCCTGACACAAACCCAAACCTGAGAGAGCTGCACTGCCCTGACACAAACCCCAACACCAGAGAGAGCTGCACTTCCCCAATAAACCCAAAACCTGAGAGAGCTGCACTGCCCCAATAAACCCAAACCTGACACAAACCCCAAACCTGAGAGAGCTGCACTGCCCCAAAAAACCCCAACCTGAGAGAGCTGCACTGCCCCAATAAACCCCAAACCTGAGAGAGCTGCACTGCCCCAACACAAACCCCAAACCTGACACAAACCCCAAACCTGAGAGAGCTGCACTGCCCCAACACAAACCCCAAACCTGACACAAACCCCCAACCCGAGAGGCTGCACTGCCCCAATGAACCCCAAACCTGGGAGAGCTGCACTGCCCCAATAAACCCAAACCTGAGAGAGCTGCACTGCCCCAACACAAACCCCAAACCTGAGAGAGCTGCACTGCCCCAATAAACCCAAACCTGAGAGAGCTGCACTGCCCCAACACAAACCCCAAACCTGAGAGAGCTGCACTGCCCCAACAAACCCAAACCTGAGAGAGCTGCACTGCCCCAATAAACCCCAAACCTGGGAGAGCTGCACTGCCCCAATAAACCCCAAACCTGACACAAACCCCAAACCTGAGAGAGCTGCACTGCCCCAATAAACCCCAAACCTGACACAAACCCCAAACCTGAGAGAGCTGCACTGCCCCAATAAACCCCAAACCTGAGCCCTGTCCCTGCCTCAGGGAATCTTCCTCTTCCCTGCTCAGCCTGACCTTGGGAGTGCAGACAAAGCTTTGGGTGAGGCCTGAAGGGTGTGGAGCAGACAAACCCATCCTAGTCAGAACTGAGGGGACGGCACAGAGATGATGAATTTTTAATTAGTTTAAATTAATGTAATTAATTCGATTTTGCAGGGTGAGTGTTAGTGCTGACACCCTGGGTGCACACACTGAAGGGTTTAGGACACTGCCCAGGATAAACCTCACACTGCCTTGTGCTCATTAGGGAACTGTGTGACTCTTTAAAGCCCACAAGCTTTATGCATTTATGTAAATATATGCAAATTGGGACACTTCCAGGGATGGGGCAGCCACAGCTTCTCTGCCAACAGCCTCACAGTGAAAAGTTTTTCCTAATATCCAGTTTAAACCTATTCTTTTCCAGATCAAAGCCATTCCTCTTGTCCTGTCACCAGCTCCAGATGAAGAGTCCTTCTCCATCAGATCCTTCCTAAACTTCCAACTCCTCCCAAACTCTGGCTGCTCCTAAATGGCTGTGCAGGGATTTGTGCTTTATTTAGAAGAGTCCAACCCACTCCAAAAAGAGTCTGCAAAGAGCCAAGTTCTGGCAGAACAAGAAAAACTTTTGAGTCACAAGGGCAAAACTATCCAGGAAATCAGCTGTGTAAGAAACAAATGAAAAAACATTTCAAACTCATCAACATGAGAACATGTTGCTTCACAAACACATCTCAAAGGCTCATCTTCCTTCAGAGGCTGCTTTACATTGCTGGAATTTTGAATATTATCTATTTAAATAAATGTTGTGAAGTTTTCATCTCACAGGAAAGTTTCTGCAGGAACTTGAGGCAGCACTATCACATGGAGAACGTGTTCCAGCAGGGCACAACCTGAATCCACGGGCTGCTGCATGCAAAATTCCCTTCAGAATTAAAACTGACCAATTACAATCCCTTAAAAAAAACATTAGTACAGAGCTCTTTGGAGAGATCTCACTGCTGAGAAACAGGGCTGAGAGGAGCAAGATGAGAATGAGAATTCCCTCTGAGCTCCCTCAGGGAGCAGCAGCAGCAATTTCACTCTGGAGCACAGGCACAATTTTAAAAAGAATTTGTTTTTTGTAGCATTGCCTGCCTGCTGTAAAACTTGTTAGCTCAGAGCCTTCTACCTCAAAGTTTCCTACAGAGCACAACAAAGCTTTGTACAGAACTGCACCTCCAGAGAGATGGGAAGGGATGAGAAAAGGCAGGAAAAGGCACAGGTTTGGATCCTTACACATGCACTGCCTGTCTCTCCATGCTGCTTTTACTCTTCAAGTCTGTTCTCCAAGGTCTGGAGACACAAAAAAAAAGTTCACTACAAGCTCTGCAAAGCTCTTGGAGTGGAAGTTTGTGGAAATCAGGAATTTATTCTGGCAATGCACAAATCCCTGAAGCTCATTTTACAGCACAAAAGCAACACTTTAGAGCTAAGAAAATTCCCTCTGGCTAGAACATTGCATGATTTAAGGATGGCTTGAGCTGGTGGGAACATTCCCATGCTGGAGAATGCCTGCAGCAAACTGTGTCCAACACTCTGTACTCAGGACTAAAGGGAAAGGGGATGAATTGCAGGAGTTACTCACCAAACTGACTGTAAGGGAATTCTGGCTGAGCAGTCGGGGGTTTGCTCATGTCCTGAGTTGCCTGAGATGGAGGTGGTGGTGGAGGAAAAGCGAGTGGTGCTGCCCCTGGAGTGGCAGGTGGAGGGGGGACTCCAGGGGGGGCAAACTGGTCAGGTGGAGGAGGTGGAGCACCATAACTAAAACCTGCAAGGACACAACAGGTGAACATCAACATCCTGCAAGGCTTTAGAGATGACACAATTGAAAACCAACATTTCTGATGCTGTTTGTGACCAGTGGCTGCACAGATTCACATCTTGGTCACCCCCATGGCCCAAAGATCTCAGCAATTCACCTTGCACAGGTGGGAGAAATGTCCTCCCCAAAGGCAGAGCACAGAGAAAGGGATAAAGCAGAACTGGGGACCAAATTGTGCTTACAGACATGAGAAGTGAGGAGGAAGCCAAATTATCCAAGATTTTAGGAGTAAAAAGTGATAACTGGATACTATTTTCCACCTTCTTTAAAGCAGGTTTGAGACAGAGGTTTGCAATGGTGGCCTGAGAGGTAGGTGCTAAAATCCTACTTGTATTTCCAGTCCCAGTTGTGACCTTAATTCCTTAAGCTCCTCCAAAAAACCCTGCCTGTGTTTGGCCCAGGTTACCAACAGTGAGCTCTAAGTTTTCTCTCTGATTGTCCTAACAAAGGTGCACAATGTATCTAAATTTATTTAGCAACATAGATTTAATATAGAGAACAGAAATGATTACTTCATCCAAGAATAAAATAATCCAAGAAAAAAATAATGCTATTGTTAATCATAGCTCTGAATATATAATCTGGGAGAAATAATTAAGGATAGGTGAGACACAGGGGGAAATTAAAGTCCAGCAAACAATGAGGAAAAGCTGGATGAGCTCCAGCTCCTGGGGGTCACTTACTAAATGGTGGAGGGGTGCCATAGCCCTGTGGAAATCCTTGTGGAGGTGGGAACCCCCCGGGAGGTGTGGAGACAATGTATGAGGTAAATGGAGGTGGTGGGGGAGGAGCTCCTCTGCCTGGAGGAGGGGGTCCATATCCACCTGGAAAATAAAGAGAAAAACAAAAACTGAACCACAGGAATACCAAGGAGCTGCTGCTGGAGTCAGCTTCCTCTAGATGGGGTAAGGCTGTTGGGTGGATTGCAAATGCAGCTTCAGCTTTCTATGAATCCTCACTTTGGGAAATATTTGTCCTCCAAGTATCCCCACTGTAAATAATTGCAGTTTAGCATGTAATCCCTTGGTAACAAATGAATGTGGCTGCAACAGCAGGATGTGTGTCAGCTCCTATTACTGAGCTGCTAAGAAGCCACTGTCTTCCCCTCTGTTCTTCCAGGACAAATTCAATCAAGCTTTTAAATGTAGGTTAAATCCTACAGAAATCCAAAAATCACTGTGAATGCTCAAAGAAGCTGCACCCGTGCTTAGGAGGATTTTTTTCCTTTCAGAATTGGTCCCATATAATGTACTTACCAATTGCCTGTCCAGCTGGCACCCACATCCCTACAACAAAACAAAAAAAGAGCCTTAGACATCAGTGAAGCAGGGATGATGCAAGAAGAAGGATTTGGCTCTGGGATAGACTGGGTATCCTCCCCATGTCCCTTATAGAGTTATTTTTATGGCCTAAGCAACATTGGGGGACTATTTCTGAATGTGTAATTCTGGAAAGACTCTGAATCATTCAGCAAATGACACTCAGAAAAGACAGCAGTTCCCAATCCCAAATCAGATGGAGCATTTGAGAGCTGCCACATACCAAGTGCAAGAAATTACAGCACTACAGAGAACAAAACCCTGGAGAACCCCAGCAGACTCCACATCCAAGGGATTCTTAATTTACTACCAGGTTTATCTGAGTTATTTTTGCAGTTTTTGAAGCCCTTGTGCAGCGCTGAGATTGAAGGATAAATGTGCTCGTGTCTGACATTAATCTTTCCAGGAGATCAGATATCATTTTCCCTACTAATCACTGCATGGAAAATAATGGGAGTTTCTCAGTTTGCAGATTAGCACATCTGTGCACAATGTCAACCCTCAGCTGCAGCTTTCAAGTTAATCAGCACCGTGGGGAAATGAGCAATCCCTGTGCTGCATTTCCATCCATGGAGCGGGGATGGAGCAGCCACGCTCCCTGCAGCCCCCAGGTGAACATTTCTCATCTCTCAGAGCAAGCAAGTCACAGCAACTCAATTATCCCTCCAGAAGTTATCAAAATTGCCTTTGGATGTACTCAGCATGTTTATCCTGCCTCTGGAATCTCAGGGGGGTTGCAGCCATCAAACCCAGGCTGCTCCTGGTGTGCACTGAGTGCTCCCTGCACCAGAGCTGCCTGGTGCTTCCCCAAGCTACATTAAGCAATAAAACTCCAAGGCAAGGCCATCCATTTCCTCCTCATCCCTTTCAGATTTTCCTGATAACTTCTTTTGAAACTGCCTCATCCTTGAAAAGCCATTTATCAGCCAAATTTATCATTGGGGTGTTGTGCAGAACTCACTCCACAGCTGGAGTTACAGCTGGAGCCTTCCCAACAGCTTCTCTGAGCTCCCCCAACCCATGGGGGCTCCATGTGGGGAGAGGCAGCTCCAAAGGGAACAGGTGGGACACACCTGGGACATGAGCCAGGCCTGGCACTGCCTTCTGCCAATGAGATGGATTTTTGGGAAAAGCAGTGAAAAAACCTTACAAAGGACTGGGGGATGGAAATCTATGGGGGGGTGGAAATCTATGGGGGGGTCCTAGCAGGGAGATAAAGCTGGGAATAACATCTAGGCCAGAAACCAAAGTGGAGCAAGCTGGAAAGGCAGGGGGTGGCACCCTGGGCAATACCTTGGGGTGCTATGAGGGAAATAAGGCTGGGAACAACATCTAGACCAGAAACCTAAAGTGGAGTGAACTGAAAAGGCCAGACAAGGAGAGGGTTGCACCCTGGGCAGTACCTTGGGGTCCTATGAGGGAAATAAAACTGGGAGTAACATCTAGACCAGAAACCCAAAGTGGAGCAAGCTGGAAAGGCAGGGGGTGGCACCCTGGGCAATACCTTGGGGTGCTAGCAGGGAAATAAAGCTGGGAATAACATCTAGACCAGAAAACCAAACTGGAGTGAGCTGGAAAGGATGGACATAGAGAGGGTGGCACCCTGGGCAGTACCTTGGGGTGTTATGAGGGAAATAAAACTGTACCTTGAGGTGCTATAGGGGAAATAAAGCTGGGAATAACACCTAGACCAGAAAACTGAAGTGCAGTGAGCTGGAAAGGTGAGACAGGGAGAGGGTGGCACCCTGGCAGGGTGGGCAGTACCATGGGGTGCTATGAGAGAAATAAAGCTGGGAACAACATCTAGACCAGAAACCCAAAGTGGAGCAAGCTGGAAAGGCAGGGTGGTCAGCACCTTGGGGTGCTATGAGGGAAATAAAGCTGGGAACAACATCTAGACCAGAAACTCAAACTGGAGTGAGCTGGAAAGGCAGGGTGGTCAGCACTCTGGGCAGGGTGGTCAGCACCTTGAGGTGCTATGAGGGAAATAAAGCTGGGAGTAACATCTAGACCAGAAACCCAAAGTGGAGTGAGCTGAAAAGGCCAGACAGGGAGAGGGTGGCACCCTGGGCAGTACCTTGGGGTGCTATCAGGGAAATAAAGCTGGGAATAACATCTAGACCAGAAACCCAAAGTGGAGCAAGCTGGAAAGGCAGGGGGTGGCACCCTGGGCAGGGTGGGCACTACCTTGGGGTGCTAGGAGGGAAATAAAGCTGGGAACAACATCTAGACCAGCAAACTGAAGTGCAGCGAGCTGGACAGGCCAGACAAGGAGAGGTTGGCACCCTGTCAGGGTGGGCACTACCATGAGGTGCTATGAGAGAAATAAAGCTGGGAACAACATCTAGACCAGAAACTCAAACTGGAGTGAGCTGGAAAGGCAGGGTGGTCAGCACCTTGAGGTGCTATCAGGGAGATAAACCTGGGAGTAACATCTAGACCAGAAACCCAAAGTGGAGTGAGCTGGAAAGGATGGACAGAGCCCTGGGCAGTACCTTGGGGTGCTATGAGGGAAATAAAGCTGGGAATAACATCTAGACCAGAAACCCAAAGTGGAGTGAGCTGGAAAGGCTGGACAGGGAGAGGTTGGCACCCTGGGCAGTACCTTGGGGTGCTATAGGGGACATAAAGCTGGGAATAACATCTAGACCAGAAACCCAAAGCGGAATGAACTGCAAAGACCAGACAAGGAGAGGGGTGCACCCTGGGCAGTA
Source organism: Zonotrichia leucophrys gambelii (assembly GCF_028769735.1). Classification (NCBI taxonomy): domain Eukaryota; kingdom Metazoa; phylum Chordata; class Aves; order Passeriformes; family Passerellidae; genus Zonotrichia; species Zonotrichia leucophrys. The sequence goes on along the minus strand of NC_088197.1, from coordinate 3,902,310 downwards.
CCTTGGGGTGCTAGGAGGGAAATAAACCTGGGAGTAACATCTAGACCAGAAACCCAAACTGGAGTGAGCTGGAAAGGATGGACAGAGCCCTGGGCAGCACCTTGGGGTGTTATCAAGGAGACAAAGCTGGGAGTAACATCTAGACCAGAAACCCAAAGTGCAGTGAGCTGGAAAGGTGAGACAGGGAGAGGGTGGCACCCTGTCAGGGTGGGCACTACCTTGGGGTGCTAGGAGGGAAATAAAGCTGGGAACAACATCTAGACCAGCAAACTGAAGTGCAGCAAGCTGGACAGGCCAGACAAGGAGAGGTTGGCACCCTGTGAGGGCGGGCAGTACCTTGGGGGCCGTAGCCCTGCTGCCAGGTCGGAGGGGGCTGCCCTGCCCAGCCGTTGGCAGCGCTTGGCATGATCCTGCTCCCCCACTGGCTGGCCCCTGGCGGCCCCGGAGTTTGGCTCTTGCTGTCCCGAGGCTCAGCACGTTTCACCTCCACCTGAACAAACAGAGGCGGCGCTCAGCTCAGCTCAGCGGGGCTGCGGCGGCCCCGCGCCCCCCGGCCCCGCACACACACCCGCAGGTAACACTTAAGACTACACTTAGCATCTTATGACTTATGTCTAAGTACTTAATTATTAAAAACTTAAGGCCAAGTAATTTACAATGTTTCTCAGGTACCAGTGTAGGTGATGGTAAGGAATTACAAGTCCTACTGTTGAGGGATTCCGAGAAAAGCATCCTACAAATCGCTTCGGTCTCGTTGGCTTGAATCGTAAAACAGCAGTACCCTCTTACAGCAGCTCTGCACTTAAAACAGCAGAATCTTGGACATTAATGACAGGCTGATTTCATGTTCAAGGCAGGAGATAAGAAGATGATGTTTTCAGTTAAAAAACCAGAATTTTGAGTGAAGAGGCTGCTCTGAAAAAGGGTACTAATGCTTTAACCAAACATGTTTGGGGTCCATTTGGAAGTGACAGTTTAACCCACCCCAACTAACTGCAATTTCAGCTCTGCTCATACCTGAGAAACACACATTTTTTGAGATTTTTTTTTTGTATTGTTGTATTTTTTTTTTAAACTTAAGATTTTATTTAAATGTCTAATGGAAGATAAAGACTTACCTTCCCCAGGCTAACGCTTAAAGAATCTCAGTTAACTCAAACAATGTCAGAGGGAATGGATGTGATAAGAGAATCTTACATTACATCTAACAAAAAAGTAAACAAACATGCAAGTAATAAAAATGGACAGTTGAGTCAATAAGAAGCAATCTTCATACTGTGTTAAGTCAGTGACAAAACCCCTCCTGTTTTAAAAAACTCAGTAACCACAGTGCTTAACTTATTTCATTCCAAGATAAAATGTCCTAGTGTTCCCAGCCATGGAATAAGTGCATTTGACCTACTTAAAATAAGCTGCACATTCAACATAAACCTCTCAAAAAAAAAAAAAAATCCAGTTCTGATTTAATGAAACCCTCTCAGCACTCGCTGAATTTGAGGCTTTTTTTTTTTTTCCATGATTAATTTTAATGGGTGCCAGAGTACAAAGAAAATAAATCTCAATCATCAATGGGCTTGAGTAGTATGGAAAATAAAGTATTCAGAATTCTTCCTGCCATGTCTTAAAAGCCATTCATGTTGGAGAACAAACAGGAAACAGGCACAAGGCAAGGACAAAGCCCCCCACACCCCCCCTGCCAATGCCCCAAGGACATGAGACATGACAGTAACCAAATCTCTGTCAGCTCAAGGCCCTTCCAGAGAGGAACCAAGGGAATTTTTCAAAGGACTCAAATTAATGAGTCTTAACACATTTGCCTTGAGGGAATTCGGTTATTGCTTACAAAAGCAGAGGCCTTCTTGCAATTTTAATTTTTTCTCCCTCCTTTCAACAACATATGGATTCATTTCAGCAATACCTTTTTAATTACCAAAAAAGACAGAGATACCATTTTTAAAGCAGGCATGATTAGGCAGTGAAGGAGAGAGCAGGGGATCTGGAGCTCATTAATCCTTGTGGAAGAATCCCATTAATTTTTCAGTGCACACTTGGAAGCAGGGAACTGCCAAAGTGAGCACTGAAAATTCCCTGTGCAATCGGGAGGTTCAAATTCCACACCTGCCTAGAGCCCAGCTTACCCCAAGAACTGAGGCAACTCTATTAATCTGAGCTAAAAATCCCTGAATCTGATTTTTTTTTTGGTCACTGAAAGGGGGGGGAAGGGAAAAAAAAAAATCAATTATTTCAGTTTGGAATTGGGTTTGTTTGGGGAGCACAGAGAACTCCCAGTGCCAGTGCTGTGTCAGCAGCAAAGCAATGAGGGGACATCCAGGCTCACCCTGGGCTCTCCATCCTCTCCCAGCACCTTGTGGGTGTTTATCCTCTGTTCCCAGCTGGATCTGCTGCTTTGTGGCATCAGCTCCCACTTTAGGGTTTTGCTGAAGGCAATTCCAAGGGCAGATCAGGGAATATTGGGATATACAGGTGATCCTTACAGAGCCCTGTGTGATTTATTACACCTGGGGGTGTCACACCAGGAACAAGAACTGATGGTCTGGATCCCACAAGTACATTCTTTGTTCCCATTATGAGGAAACCAGCCAGTCCTGCACCCCAAATCAGGTTCACAGGAATTAAAGGCATTATTGCACTGCAAAATGAACCAGAACTCCACTGACATGCAGAGTGTGGCCCTTGCTAGCTAAGGAAAGGCTTATGAAATATCAGCACATAAAAGATTTTAAAGACAATTAAAAACTCACACAATGCACATAATTTAAGGAATGTGAGAATCTTCTGTGTCTCCCTGAACCCCTTCACTTCAAGTTTAGCAGCTTTAACATTTTGTTTAAAATCTGAATATACCTTAAAGCTGTGCAAGGATTTAAATGTACCAGAATTTCCTGTGGTTCATTTTTCTTTAAATTACTCCTTTAAAACTTGGGTGTCCTGCAACAATTTATTTTGCTTTTAGGTTTGGGTTTGTTTTTTTTTTTTTTTCTTCCACAGGTAAAAGTTATGTTCCTTGCTGAGTAACATCAAAGGAGCCTAAAAAATTCCTGCCTATCCAAGCCCCATTTGCTGACAACACAGTATGAAGATGAAACAACCAGAGGTCACTTAACTGCATTGTGGTTAAATACTATATAGAGTACGTGGGTTGGTATCAAAGTTTCACAGTAAGTGACCCAATTTTTTAAAAAACCAATCCTTCAGGATGTTTTTTTTTTTCCTCCCTTTTTCTTTTCAAGTTTAAGATTATATAAAGCAGATCGTCTGACACCACCTCAAGATTTGAGTATCAAGTACACATCTGAAGGAGTGGTATCTTAAACCAAGCCTTGAAGAACTCAGATTTCACTGGGATTTTGCTTTTCCAACAGCTGGAAATCACTGATTTGTCTCCTGCTCAAAGCAGAGGCACTGAGCACCAGTTCACCCCAGAGATGATGATCCCAACTCATCTGCTCAGCCAGAGCAGCCCCCAGGTCTGTACACACAAGGCCTCACCCCAAGCAGAGCCCACAGCCTGAATCCTCAGGATTCCATCCCTCCCTCCCTCCTTCCCCCAGGCTGCCCCATCCTCACTGCCCTTCTCCACAAACTCAGACTTTCCCCACCTCCATGGATAAAGCCTTGAATTTGGACTGCTGTGCTCTCCCATCAACAAATTCAGTTGGATTCCCCAGTGAAATCGCTCGTTGTCCAAGACTTGGTTCTTTCTTAAGGTAAAATAAAACTACAACTACACACTTTTTTGCCCATGATGTCGTGAAAATGCATGTTGACAGCCTGGTCCACTGATTGTTCGTCCTCGAAAGTAATAAATCCAAAACCTAGCCAACGACGAAGAGTGAATCAAGGTAGCAGGGTGTTGTGACACAAAACAGGATGATGAACAGTATTAGGGGCAGACCAAGGGTTCAAGCAGGGGTTTCAGATAACGACACTTGTGTTCAATTGGCAAAAACTCTGAGGAAATTGCAATGGATACTTCCTGTGAAGAGGCTTTAGTGCCTCGTCTCGATTGCGCGCATGCAGCTTCGAACTGAGCTCGTTAACCGGCTTTTAATTTGATTTTATTCCTCATCCACCTACCAGGAAATGGAAAAAAACTGCTAAAATCAAAATATTTGTGGGACAGCAGATTTGAAGTCAAGCAACTTTGCTGCTCCTCCCTTTGATTCAGCCTAATTTCCCAAGGAAAACCTATCATATATCCCTGTTCCCCAAAGCTGCAAAGCAACTTCCTCCCAATCCCTTAGCCCAGCTTCCAGTTAGGGAAATATTTTCCATAGAAAAAGAAAGTTAGTTTTGAAATGTAGCTGTTAAAGCATGAGAAATTTTACCACTCCATGGATGAATGAGAAGCTTCAGAAACTAACAACCTACATCAGAGGTTCTCAAGTTTCCCACACCTTGGAGAAAAAGCACAGAACAGGTGTTACTCCTTCCCAACAAGGCAGCTCCCCTGTGAGGTGTTGCTCACACAGAACGTGGTGTTGCTGCCACGTCCTGAATCGTTGATTTCCATTTGAAAAATCCACACAACTTCCCAATGGGTGGCTCATTCCCTGGATTCAGCAGCTTTTAAATGCTTGGAGAGAAAACTCTGGGAAAGGAGGCAAAGCTCCCCTTTTTTGGAGGTCACTCTGAGAACCACTGCAGGAGGTTGTAGCTGCTGACACAGCCGAGAGAGTGGCAAAATAGTGGTTAATCCCCCAGGAGAAGGCGGCTGCTTCATGCCATCACCCACTGGCTGCTGGTGGGGACAACCCAGGGCAGGGAGGGACACATGCAGTACAGGAATTGTGCCATTCTTTGGATTAGCTACAGAGAGAGGAGGGGAAAAGGGGGGAGAGCAATAAAAATTCGAAAAAGAAACCCGAGGTGCGGCGTGGGAAGCGTTTATGGAACATGGATGCGGTTCTGCTTTTCTGAAACCCAAGATTTCCCCCTTGGTTTGCGTTTTTGCTTTGCAGCTAGTGCTGACAGCAGCCAAATCTTGCTCTAAAGCGTTACAGAATACAGATCTAGCACAGGAATGTCTCTCCACGCTTATCCAACTGTGTTGGGTAAGCCCAAAGAGGCCTAGTGTAGAGAAAGTTTATATATATATATATATAAAAATACACAAAGATACAGGCCAAAATAGATTCCAGCAGGTCAAATTCTGCTGTCAGCAACAAGAGCAAAAGACATCACTAAAATAAACTGAAAATAAAAAGGAAAAAACTTGGCATTTCCCACACACAAGAGACTGGCAGTATAAACGAAGTTTTGTGGAGCTGTGATGAAAGCAGCCTCGAAGCTGAGAGCAGCATTTCATCACAATATATTTGTCTGAGTTAACCAGAAATCCGAGTGTTGGAGCCAAAGGAAAAGTGTTTGTATTTAAATCATGTTTAGTATTCCAGCCTTTGTCTAAAAAGAGATGGGGAGGAAAAACAATGGATTCCATCTGGATGTGAAGGTTGTTGTTAAATTTGATTTCAAAGCTAAAGGAAGGGAATAGATTGTGGGATGGGGTTGGAGGGGTGGAACAGGGAGGGCAAGAGGTCATTGAGAAAAGCAATAAATAAATTTTAAAAAGGGGATTTGAAAGGGTCAGACAGCACAAGATAAAGAAGAGCACAGAAATCAAAGTAACACAGCAAAACTCCAAGGTGAAGCTTTAAGCAGGAGTGATGAAATTCACCTGCAGCTTTAGGTTTTGAAGGTCAGGACTCTGTTGAAGGCTGGAGAAATGAACTGCACCCAGCAGGAATCCAAGAGGAGCAGAGCAGAGTGACAGAGCTGCTCTGCAGCCAAGAGAGGAGGAGAACAGACAGAGCAAGAACCTGGAAATTCCTTCCCATCTGTTGGAACCAGGAGAAGCTGAGAGTGCACCAAAGCCCCTTGGTTCCTTCAGAGATGTGCCAGGGCTGCTGTGCTTGGGGCTGTGCAAGAGTTTGGATGAGGCAGAGCTGGCAGGAACAGGCAGGACTGGGAGGAAGCAAAGATCCTGTGGATACCTGACCCCAGTGAGCTCCTCAAGGACATCACCTGAGAGTTTGGTGCCTCCTGAGGAGCTGGAGGTAAATGGATGCTACAGGGATTAGAACAGGGATCATGTTCCCTTCTCCTACCAGTAATGTGCACTCCCACAGGAAGGGTGGTAAATGAATGGGAAAGGGCAAAATTCATAAGGGTCTAAGGAGAGATGGCATTGAATTGGCCTCTGGAATTTTATTTACAGTCATTAAAAGGATAAGGGGACAGAACAGCAAGAGAACACAGAGAGAAGGCAAGAGAAAATGTGTTCTGGGATGCACAACCAGGAGTACCCAGTACAAACTCGAGGAATTTTTCCTGGCACCCCCAGGGACTGCCAGGGCCATTCTGGGAGATGTGTTAGTCAGCACACTAAAAAAAGCCTGGAACAGCACAGAAACAAAAGGCAGAGAGAGAGAGAGGAGTCAAGAAGTGCTTAAGAAGTCTGATGAATTAGGGGAGGAAGTTTTCTGTGGGGGGAGACAAGACCTTTCCCCCACCTGGCACTTGTGCTTTGCACCCCAAGCCCTCCTTTGCCTGTGCTGTTTTTAGTAGAGCTTGAAGCAGAGAAGCCATTAATTGAGACAGGATTAATCCAGACCAGGCATGATGTTTAAGTACCTTTTGCACAGAGGCTGCAAGGCTGGGATTAAATATTGCAAAGATAGAGATGATACAATAATTACTGAAATATTTTAAAACTTCAGCCCCAAATTCCATTTGAATGCCAGTGCCTTTGTCTCCTCTATCCAAAACCAGCTGCTCTAAAGCATTGAAACAGATGAATTTATGTGCTGCTTAAATCAAAGGGATCTGCTGGAAGAAGATTAGGATAGCTAAAGCAAGAAAACAAAAAAACAAATATATTGAAACTTCGTTTACACTCCAATAAAAGACAAAGCCCGTCCCTCCTCTGACTGCGGAACTGGCCTGTACCTCTGTGATAAATTATCACCTAGAGAGAAGAAATCTAAAGAGATATCGTTAATCACAGTCAAACAATTCACAGAGAGAAAAGAAACAAAAAAAAGAACTTACTTAACGTTACCATACTTTACTATGAAACACTTAAATATGTCACTAAGGATGTATGTCTAAATTAAAAATAAAACTAAGACTTAACAGCTTAATAAATATGAAGTGAAGGATATATTTCTTAATAATGAGGCAGAAGAGAAATGAAAAGTTCAGATGGCAAACTATTCTCTAGCATGTTCAACATGCTACAGGGTGGGAGCACAGCTAAGCTTCATGTGCCAAAATATTGCCTCTTCCTTGGCAAACAAATGGTGGATGCAAAGGGTGACATGGAATTGCTTCATATTTTGACCAAAGGTTCCCAGCTTGATTCAATATCTAATGAATATTTCAGATTTTTGGGGTTTTTTATTCTCCTCCCCTCTTAAAAAGCAATCTGGTATACAGGGATTGTATATCCCAATTAAAAATAAACATACATATATATATTTCAGAATTATTTTGTGTTGTTTCAGAAGAGTTTTTTCTTGAATTTGAGGTGAAGCCATTTAACCAAAACAAAAAGCAGGTGATGGATGGATTCTGTCCTGTCTCGTGCTCTGGCTGGAGCACCCCACATGCACTTACAGACCCAACGTACCTTTCATGTGGAGCAGGAGGAAAATCTGATTTTTCCCCCCCTCAAAAGTACCTTAAGCCACAGGAGTAGCTTGAGAATCAAATTTCATTCAACTATAAAAAAAAACCCCAACCCATCAATGAGCATGAAACATCTGAGTTGAAATGCACAGACCCAAGTGAAGCTGGAGATGAAGAGTCTACACTTGAAGTGATGTTTGCCCAGTGAATTATTCTTTTTCCTGAGGCAACATAGGAGGAAAAAAAAAAATAAAAAATCTACCTTTTCTGATGGTGTGAAATAGTTTGCCATCTGACTATAGGAGAGTATGAAGAAATTTCAAGGACAAACTAGATCAGCCTTTACCTCGGGGCCTCTGTTTCTCTGCGTCATAGATCATTACAACTTCAGTGACCTGGAAGAGAGAAGGGAAATTCTACTCCCTGTGCTCCAAGGGGAGGGCTGCAACAGCCACCACCAGCTGGTTCCTGCTCTCTACCCACAAAGCACAAGCCAAGTGCAGCCATCATCCCAGCAACAGCACAAAAATAGGGAATGTTGCTCTTCCTGGGAGTTTAGAAAGCCTGAGCTCATCTATTGTCTCATCACACTTGACATTTTAATTTAACGTTGAGCTTTGGCACTATTTGTACCCACTCTATGGCCTTTGCACACCCCAAAGGTTTGTTTTCCAACAACTCATCAGTGTAGCTTTTTAAAACATGATTTTTCCCATTTTTAACCATTTTCACTTTTGCCATGAAAAGCAGTTTGAGCTGCAGGCACCTCCAGGAACATGCAGGGCTCCTCTGATTGAATTACTGGAGCACCAGTTAAACCAATGCTTTAAACAGCTTTACAAAACCCCTCTAAGTTCTGGATGAGCAGTATCAGTGTGATTTTAACCTAAAAAAAGAAAAAATGGAAATTGCAAGCTGTTCAAAAGCTTCAGGATTATTCTTCTCAGAATGAGCACCACAGTGAGCTACAATTTAAACAAAACCTGAGGTGGAATGTTTATGTCAACATTAAAACAGCTGAAGGGAACTGCTCTGAAATCTCTCAGATGCAGAGAAGTGGTCACAAAATGGGTGTGATTTTGTAAAATTGCATCTTCAAAAACAATCTCAGGATATTTTTTACTCATGAGTAAAAATGAGTTTAAAGTCTGACACAATTTTATCTTTACTTACAGCTAGAAAACATTTGGGTTTGAGTTGCTGCACTCACTTGAGCACATCCTATTGAGGGATGCAGGTGGGGATAATGCCCTCAGTCAGTGCCACATTTGTCCCTCCCCTGCTCCATTTGGGTCTCTTCACCCTGCCCTCAGTGACCCCAGCAATTACCAGGGCTGAAAAATCAGTGCCTGCCTTGGGCTCTTCACTCTCGTGGCCACAAAACCTTTGTGAGACTCCACTGCTCCAAAGGGACTGGTTACAACTCCAGGAAGATTTTCTGATTTCTATACTATGAGTAAAGGGCTACTACTTACTTTTAAGGGCACTTACAGTTGTGGCTGTTGCCTTCTACACCTGCAGGACATACCCTGTATCTCCCCAGCATCCAGGGCACAGCTGGAAAGCCAAGTCTGTGAGGAAGAGCCTTTTGAAACTACATCCCACAGCTGTGGAACGTGCTCCCTGTTTTTATTATTAGTCTACTGCAGCCTTTCAAGCTAAAGAAACAGTTGTTAGCTATTGTATTTTGTGTTTTTAAATGAATTATAGTAATGGAATTTTAAACACTGATTTAAACTTGATAAACTTAATTTGTTTCTCAATAAATCCTTTGCTGCCACTAAGAAATGTCAGAAAGAGGTTATTGAAAAAAGTATCAAAAACTACACTAAATGCTAATTAAGTTCATTTTTACCAGCACAGTCCTGAATTTAACTCACACAATCTTTAACTTCCTCAAACTTATTCACAGCTGAATTATTTAATTCAGCAGTTTATCATATGCCCCCACTTCCTTGAGGGCAGTGAGAGCTGGGATAAATGGGAATTAAAACTAAATAAAAACTAAATTAAAAAAATAGAGAAGATACAGTCATTTCAGTCCAAGGTTACAAACTGAATTAAAGAAGGTGCATGAGGAGCAGTTTGTCTCAGAATGGAGGTTCTAGGGACATCAGAACTGAGATTCCAGATGGTCTGAAAGCAGCTGCTGCTCCCCAAACAATGGCAGGAGACCCAAATTTCACTTGTCTGTACACACAGTCAAATACCAGGATGTTAAAATCCAGCCCATTGAGAGACTCACTGTTCCCAAAAAATAATCAGCAGACATTTTTAATTGCCCAGCTGAAAGTTATCAAGAGAAAGGGGATTGGGGGTGGAAATAATAATAATAAAAAGAATCATTCTTAAGGCACCTCAGGAGTTTTTGGAAGAAGGGACAGAATAATGCATCAGGGTAGACTTAAACATGAGAAGACAGAAGCAGCAAAGTGAATTCCACATGAGCAGCAGGTTCTGCCAAGGGACATTTCCAGATGATGAATGTTCACTACAGTTCCTCACAAAATGCTTCAGCAATTTGTCCAAATTCCCCCCAAATTTGAGAGCTTGAGGAAAAGTGAGAGGAGGCAGCAGGGAGGGGAGGCACCTTCCCCCCAGGACTCACCACTCCGAACTTCTTGAAGTATTCCCTGAGCTCTGTCTCGCCACAGTTATGAGGAATCCCACCAACAAAAATTTTATTGGATTTATTGTTATCGCTCCTGGATCCTTTCTGCTAAATCAAGGAGGAGAAAATTCAGTCAGAAGAATAATAAAGGTGGCTGCTTCTATCATTTGACACTGAACCATGAACAATGGGCTCTGGCAGGCTGAGGGGAGAGCTCCAGCCTTGGAATCTCCCAGGCATGAAAGGGAAGCACATTCTGAGCTCAGGGGTTCAGTGTCCCCTGTTCTTCAGAGGACCAGGAATCCTGGGCCTGAGTTCTGAGGCCTTTGGCTCATTCTAAACTGAAATCTGGTGAAGCTGCAGGGTGTGGAGTGGGCTGGAACAGCCTCAGCCCTGCCAGTGCTCTCAAATGTGAACAACTCCACTGAAAGCATCACTAAAAGCTTAGGAAACACCACACCCAGAGCGACACTGCTCTGCACAGAGCCTGCCCATGGAAATCTGAACTAAAGACTTTTTAGAAATGAGATTTACACTTGAGTTCTGCCTTTAAAACATGGATATAACCCAAAGGAACTCCAGAGGTACACAGGGATCTCTCCTTACCCATCCTTCCTTCGGCCGTGTCCGCTCCGGCTGCATCCCCCGAGGTGTGCATGGCTTTGGATCAATCTGGAAGAAGTTCCACTTTGGTCAGACTTCAGCAGAATTTTACTCTAAAATTTACATTTGTGGCAGCTGAACCCGGCCCTGCTGACATGCAGCTCCTCAGAGCTCAAACAACACAAGCCATGGAGTTAAGAGCTGCCTTACAATAAATCATTTAAACCAACACCCAGGTTAACTCTGACACTCTACAAATAAGGAGCCAGAATTTAAAGGAAATATTTGAATCTGGTGCAAGAAATAAAAATAAAATAAAATCAACTTACATTTCGGCCATCTAACGTATGAGGTCTGCTGGCCAGCACTGTTCCCACACAGTTGGGATCTTTAAATTTGACAAATCCAAATCCTCGAGATTGATTTGTTGTTTTGTCTTTCATTATTACACAGTCTACAACTTCTCCATACTGGGAGAAGTAGCTACGAAGAGTTTCTGTCAAAGAAAAAAAAAGCAAGCATTAAACAGAGCCAGATATTAACAACACCAGACTGTGTTTGCAATGATGAGACAACAGATCAGCAAACATGGAACACAGCTTCAAACTCATCTTTTCAAAATGATCACATCTTACTTCCTGTAAACAAATGGCAGACAACAGTTTATTTCCACTCATCCAAATGGAAAACAGCAGGGAAGTGATGATAAAAAGGGTTGTCTGTTGGGCTGACAAAAAGTTCAGCATCAAAGAATATAAACCTAGAAGTATTAATATATTAAAAAAAAAATATATATATATATATCTGAGTTGTCTCTAGAGAAAGTTTTATTAATTAGCAAGGAGGAGGCTCTCAGTGCAATCTCCCCCCACAGCAATGCCTGTGAAGAGCTCCAGGCTGGGTTTTCACCGTGGCCCAATGCCTGCAGCACACGTTGCTCACCTTGTGTCGTGCTCCAGTCCAGGCCACCCACGAACAGCTTTCTGCAAACAAAGCACAGGGCAGCTTTAGGGGCTACAGCACATGCTCCATCTGATTTAAGGCACAGCTCAGCTCTTCTGAGGTTTGGGGGTACCAGGACTCCAACACACCCTACAAAGCTGGCACCATACTCAAACCGAACCCTTCCTCCACCCCTGCTCTCTGCTCCTCCCTCCCTCCCTCACCACAGAACTCTCACTTGGCTGCCAGCACCTTGAAAGCAAAAGCAGAACTGCCAGGCTGAGGCCTGAGCCAGAAGTCAAACCTGTGCAGCAGGTATTAACAACAGAGCAGCACTAATCCAGCAGTTGTGAAACCACTGCACAGCCCAGTTTCGAGATAGTGATGAGCAGGTGAGAAAGTCATGGCTAAACCCCAAACTAAACTGCTCAACACTGATTCAACTCTTTCTCTGCAAAAAGCACCCAAATCTGCAGGGTTTCCTGTCCCAGCATGCCCAAGGACCTGGGTAGGTGCTGCAGGAGCTCCGTGCCAGGCTGGAGCTCTGCAGCTCTTTATCAACTCCTGGGTGTGCCAAAACTTCCAGCAGTCATTTAATCAGTAATTAAAGGTTGGTTAGAGCTGCCTCAACACTTGGCCCTTGTCAGTACCAAGAATCAACCCCAGGAACACCCTCAGAGCTGTGTGCAGCTTCCTCCTGAGGAGCAGCATCCACCTCTGCTCTCTGGGAGCAGGGGCAGGACCCAGGGAACGCTGGAGCTGTGTCAGGGAGGTTCATGCTGGGTATCAGGAAAGGTTCCTCCCCAGACAGTGCTGGGCACTGCCCAGGCTCCCCAGGGAATGGGCACAGCCCCAAAGTGTCAGAGCTCCAGGAGTGTTTGGACATTGCTCTCAGGGGTGTCTGTGCAGGGCTCTGATGATCCCTGTGCTTCCCTTCCAGGAGATTGTATGATTCTGTGAAAAACTCTGCTGTTAATGGCTCCATGGCTCTGCACAGACAAGCACTGGGATAATTTATTTTTGGGGGATGCCCTCTGGTTCTCCAGCACACCTCAAAGAGAAAAAACCACATCCTTGCTTTGTCTTCTTCTCACCTTCACCTACACCCGAGTACAGCTGAGGGTGGTGGGGATTCCTGCATCCTCACTTACATGGGCAAAGTTGGATTTCTCCTAACAAAAAGAAAATACTGAACTTCCTCTCACCTGCTCTTTTCAGGAGCAGGTAATGGCAGAGAGCCCAGTCACCCCCAGTGAGAGCTGCAGGTGCACTGGGAAGTGAAAGCCTTGCACCTGGGAGTTCCTGTGGAGCAGGGCAGCTCACTGACAAAACCAGCCTGTCCCTTTCCCCTTTGATTCCCTTCTCTGTGACAGGACATTGTGTCACAACCCCTCTGCACCAGCCAAAGTGACAAAATTCAACACTCACAGCACCTACCAGCCTTGTTCCACTGAGGCAAATTCTGTTCTAAGTCACAGGCCGAGACGTGACACGAGTCTTGTCTTTCACCAAAACAGAGCAACTGTTAAGCACTGATCAAAGCATCTCCTTGAGCAGCCAGCAAACAACTGAGCTGGTGACATGTGAGGCACAGACAGCCCTCAGTGTCACTGCTGTGTTATCATCATGCCAAAGGACGTGCCAGCCCTCCCTGGGAGCAGCAGGCAGGCCCTGCACCCTGCCCTGGGTTATGCCCTGCCCTCTCAGAGCAGGCCTGTGCTCTGTGGGCATGCTGGGCATGACAAAGTTTCCCTCAAGGATTGGAAAAGTGCCCCCAGCTCCCTCTGGCAGAGCTCTGGCTCCTGGCACGGGCTCAGGGCCTTGTGCAACAGCAGCCAGCTCACAGCAACAGGTCCAGGCTTGGCCAAGGTGGCCCCACCATCATCCCCTGACCACCTTCCCTCCCCACACACAGGACACAAACCCCTCTGCTGTGCTGTTGTTTTTAAGGAAAATAAGTAACTCTAATTTCCTAATAACAAAGTAAAACCAGCTGATCTACTACTATATTCACAATAACATTTTGATATGTGCTAGTGACATTTTCTTTGAGGTTTTGGTTTGTTTTGGGGTGTTTTTAACTAAATTTGATAGCTTGGTATAAAAGATTAATCGATTTTACATCCTTGTAAAAGTACCAGCTGCGTTCTGAGAGAACACCAAGCTGTCTGCAGGGAGGGAGGTCACTGAAACCTTCCAATTCCACCATGAATTATTTGTAGTCACCCTACATGGACTGAAAGAGCAAAGCTGGGGTAGCTCAAGGCCAGCTGCAGCAGCTGTATGGAAATCCACAGCCCCAGTTTATACACATCCTGTGGAACACCAAAAGCCAGGAATCCTCTGCCTTGGGTTTGAAGACACTGAGCAGGGCCAAAGTTCACAAAAATCCAGATGTGGTGTGGTACAGGACAGCTGTGAGGCAGGATGGGGGTGTGAGTGCTCCCCATGCTCAAAACTTTTGGTCCTAACAGCTCATGGGCTGGCAGCTATTCAATTCATAGAAATGTACAAAATTGATAAAATATCCTGAGCTGGAAGGGATCCATGAGCACTGAGTCCAGCACTGACACCCCAACAATGCCACCCTGTGCAGCCCTGGAGCTGGGACCATTCCCTGGGGAGCCTGGGCACCCTCAGGGTGAAGAACTTTGAGGTTCTTCTGAACCTCCCCAGGCACAGCCCCAGCCTCAGGTTCTGCCCCTGCTCCCACAGAGCAGAGGCTGCTGCAGACCCTGCTGAGTCTCCCCTCATGTTTGTAGCTCACACCCCAAAGCCCACACACCTCCATAAAGCCCCAAATTTCCAGTCTGGAGGACACTACATCCATCCCTGCTGGAATGCAAAGCCCCTCCAGCACAAAGCACCAGCCTGGCTTTGGGGGCAGGTCAGTCTGTCCATCACAAGAATGAGATCCTGACAGGTGCAACAGCCCTGAAGCAGCAGAATTCCCCACAGGGATCACCTCAGGAGCACAAAGGGGGATAATGAATCCTCAGAAGCTGCAGCTGGATAAGAAGTTTTAACCAAGTGTTCTGCCTCGCTACTTCCTGTGGGAATTTTCATTGCTAATTTCTTGTTTTCATTGCCAATTTCTCGTTTGCATCGCCAATTTCTCATTTGTTGCCATAAACATCCTTGCTGCTGGAGCAAATCAACTCAGGATTAGTAAAAAAAGCATGTACAGGTATTTTATAAACCAACAAAAGCATGAACTCTTTGCCACATAAATAATTTGGGCTTTGATTAATAGCTCTGATCAACACCTCAGCACAGCCCCCATTAGCTGCAGGACAAAAGGATCAAGGTCAGCACTTTCTCCATCCAAACCAGCCCCAAGAATTAATTAATTATAACAAATAACACTCACAAGGCCCCTCCCCACCCATGCCAACACACCTGCAAGGCTCAGAGCTCCCTTAGGTATTTTCTCTGAAAATCCCTGCCCAGAAAAGCAGCTGAATTCAAACTTCCCATCCACACCTGCCTCTCACAACAGCTTTAAACCAGAGCTTCCTTCTGAGGGCTGGAGCAGCTGAGTTTGTTCTGTGCTCTCATCTTCCCTCTGAGAGCTTTTTGGGGAGGAGAATAAAGAAAATTTCCCTCTCTGATTAACCCCCAGTTGTTCCCAATCTGATTGCAGCCCCAAAGGACCCCAGCCTGTGACTGGGAACAAACTCTGTGCCAGCCCAGATGCTCAGGAGAGAGCTGATATTCCATGGAATAACCTGGAGCCTGGCACTCACCTGCAGCTCAGGAAATCAGACCTGATCAGGTCCCTCACAAGGCACCAGACAAGGCCCAGGAGCAAATAAAAACACTTTCAGAGCAAAACCCACTCATTTAAACAGGCCTCATGCAAGGTGTGCTGGAATTGGATCATCTCTAAGGTCCCTTCCAACCCAAACCATTCCAATGTGATATTCCAGTCACTTACCCTGCCTCCTGTACTTTTAGGATTTACAAATTAAGAACATGCAGTAAATAAGCAGCTTACAAAGCAGTGCAAGCAGCATGGGACAAGTGGTTTGTGTTTCCAGTTTCAAACAAGGTGACCAGTCCTGATGGGCAAATACTGTGCCAAAACTTGCACAGCAAGAACCAGCCAATTATTTATTTTTTAAATTTGGTTTTTGCTACTTTGAGTTCTACCATGCCCAAGCCTGCAGCCTGATCATTTCAATGTCACCAGGGTACAGCTCTCAAGCAGAGCAATACTGAGTGCAGCTGGATCATCTCTAAGGTCCCTTCCAACCCAAGCCTTGCTATGATTCTAAAAGCAGGTCAGAAGAACCAGACCAGAGTCAGGTTATTGGTTTGGGAACGCTTAAAACCGGGATTTTTCTGCCTGGAACAGAGGCAGAGCACAGCAGAAGGGAGCTCAGGAGGGCAGCCCTGCCCTGAAGGGGACACGGAGGGCAAGGGGAGGCTCCTGGTGCCACCTTTGTCCCATCACCTTCCCCCTCCTCACCACAAGCCCCTCGGGGTGGCCCTGATGAGTCACCAGAACAAAAACCCCAGTGAGGTCACAGAATCACAGAACAGACCCTCAAGGATCATCGAGACCAATTCCTGGCCCTGCACACAACTCTTCACCAATCCCACCCTGTCCCTGGGAGTGCTCCTGGAGCTCTGGCAGCCTCGAGGCCGGGACCATTCTCTGGGGAGCCTGAGCAGTGCCCCAGCACCCTCTGGGGGAAAAAAACCTTTCCCTGAGAGCCACCCTAAACCTCCCCGGCCACAGCTCCAGCCCTTCCCTCGGCTTCTGTCACTGGTGCCAGAGAGCAGAGCTCGGAGCTGCCCCTCTGCTTCCCCTCACGAGGAAGTTTTAAACTGCGATGAGATCTCCACGCTGAACACACCAAGCAACCTCAGCCGCTCCTAAGGCTTCCCCTCAAGGCATTTCACGACGTTCGCTGCCCTCCTTTGCACGCTAGCACCTCAGTATCCTTCTTATACTGTGGCGCCTAAACTGCGCGCAGGACTCAAGGTGAGGCCGCACCAGCAGAGCGGGACGATCCTCTCCTTTTACCAGCGTGTTGTCCCCCCCAGCCCCGTGTCCCGGCGTCAGGTGTGACCGGAGGGGAGGGCCCGAAGGAAGGGGCCGGGGTGGGACGCGGGCGGGCCCGGGGGGATCCGGTGCGGGCGGGCGCGGGAAGCGCCGCGGGCGGGTGACCTTGGGCGCGCGCACCTGCCGCAGCCCCGCGCGCGCGCCGGTCACGTGACGGCGGGGGGGGGCCCGGGGGGGGTGTGTGCGCCCTCACGGCCCCAACATGGCGGGACCGGCCCCCCCCCCCCTCAGCACCCCCGGCCCGGGACCGGCTCCCTCTCAGTGCTCACCCAGCCCGCTACCGGTGCCCGCTCAGCCCCCCGGCCCGCGTGAGCGCCGGCGGGACGCTCTGCTGAGGTTGCGGGAAAAGGTGACCGAACCTCGCACCATCGTCCCAGCGCGCTGCCCTCCCCTTCCTCTCACCCGATCTCATCGGCGCCTCCCACGCTGTTCATGGCGGCGACTCCTCCGGGGCCGCGCCCGGCTCTTCCCTCCGGTGGCGGCGGTGCCAGCGGCGGGTCGTGGGGCCGCGGGCGGGCGCTCCCGGCCGTGTCCCGGTTCCCGTGTCCCGGTTCCCCCCCCGCCGCCCCCGGCCCGGCCCGGCCCCCCCCGCCGCGCGCTCGCGCTCCCTCAGCGCCGCCGCTGCGCGCGCACCCGCCCCTCGCTACGGGGTCTCCGGGGCCGCGCCCTGGGAGGGGCAGAGAGGGGCGTGGCCGCGCGCGCGCGGGGGCCGGCGGGAAGGGCAGTCCGCGCGCGCGGGGGGGCGGGGCCTGCGCGAGGTCCCATTGATCCATCCCGGGATCCCATTGGCTATTCCAGGGTCCCATTGCCCATCCGGTCCTGATTCCCAGGGTCCATTGCTCATCCCGGTTCCAGCCTCCCGGATCCCTTTCCGCCCGGGTCCCATTGCCCACCACCCTGCCCCGCGCCCCGGTCGCATTGCCTATCCCCAGGGGTCCTGTTGCCCATCCTGGGGGTCCCATTGCCTATATCAGGGTCTCATTGCCACCCGAGGGTGCAGCCTCTGGGATAAAGGGGTCCCTGCCATCCTGGGGTCGCATTGCCTGGGATCTCATTGCCATCCGGATCCCATGCCCATTCGGGGTCCCATTGCCCATCCTAGGGGTCCCATTGCCCATCCCAGGGTCCCATTACCATCCAGGGGTCCTGCCCATCTAGGATCCCCTTGCCATCCGGGTCGCATTGCCACCCCGAGGTCTCATTCCCCATCTGGATCCCATTGCCCATCCCAGGGTCCCATTGCCCCCATATCCTGGGCCCATGCCATCCCGGGGGTTGCATTGCCCGTCCCAGGGGTCCCATTGCCCATCTCAGGATCCCCATTGCCCATCTCGGGGGTCCCATTGCTCATGAGCAGGGACACCCCGGTGACCCCTCAGGCCTGGCAGCCCCGTGGTGCCCTGTTCCTGATAACGACTCCCGTTCCTGATAAGGGCCCCGATCCCCGGAGGGGCCCCAGCCGGCTGTGCACACTCAGCACTTTCCAGCAGGGCTATTTAAAGCCTGCCAAGAGCCCGGTGGCCCTTTCTCTCCCTCCCTGTCCAGCTGGACTTTCCTCCCACAGCCATGAGCTCCGGAGCAGCAGCAGGGCCGATCTTTGCCGAGGGTGAGGATTGCAGGGCGGCCTGGAGGGAAGCCAAGGCCGGCTACGATGAGCCCGATGCCCACCTGGAGATCCTGGGCAAGCCGGTGATGGAGCGCTGGGAGACGCCCTACATGCACTCACTGGCCACCGTGGCTGCATCCAAGGGTAACGGGGGGCTCTGGGGTGTGCTGGGGGTGCAGCTTCCCCTAAAGCAGCTGGGATGGGGGGAGATGTTCTGCTGGGAGACCCCACTGCATGTGCCCTCCACTGCATGTGCCCCCAGGGGCAGCAGGGATATGGTGGCACTTGTGTCCTTGTGCCAGGGATGGGGACATGCAGAGGGGATGCAGCCACCTCCCATGGCCCTAATGATTTTGGTGCTGTTTCCCCTCCCAGGATCTCCCACTTTTGGGACTGTTTGCCCTTCCTGGGATCTCCCACTTTTGGGGCTGTTTCCCCTCCCAGGATTTTCCACTTTTGGGGCTGTTTGCCCTTCCAGGAATCTGCCTCTTTTGGGGCTGTTTCCCTTCCCAGAATCTCCCACTTTAGGGGCTCTTTCCCCTCCCAGGATCTGCCACTTTTGGGGCTGTTTCCACTCCTGGGATCTCACACTTTCGGGACTGTTTCCACTCCCAGGATCTGCCACTTTTGGGGCTGTTTCCCTTCCCAGAATCTGCCACTTCTGGGGCTCTTTTCCCTCCCATGTCTCTGCCACTTTTGGGGTTGTTTCCACTCCTGGGATCTCCCACTTTTGGGGTTGTTTCCATCCTGGGATCTCCCACTTTTGGGGCTGTTTCCCCTCCCATGGCCCTGCCACTTTTGGGGCCGTTTCCCTGGCAGAGGGAGGGTTGGATGTTGTTTTTTCTCACTGGGATCAACTGGGGGGGGTTGTTGGGGACAAAGGGCCACTGTGGGAGGGCAGCAGGTGACAGGGACAGCTGAGGGGACAGCAGGTGACAGGGACATGGGGCTGCTCCCAACTTCTCAGTGCCAGCAGCACCACACGCTCCCACCCTGCACCCAAAGAGCTCAATCTGGGGAAAGAATGGCTCAGAATTCAGTGCTTGGGGGAGGTTTAAAGCAGAGAAAACCCCGAGCTGTGAGTGCCGGGTTCCACCTGCAGGCGGCCGCGTGCTGGAGGTGGGGTTTGGCATGGCCATCGCCGCCTCCAAGGTGCAGGAATTCGGCATCGACGAGCACTGGATCATCGAGTGCAACGAGGGCGTTTTCCGGCGCCTGGAGCAGTGGGCCAAGGCACAGCCGCACAAGGTCAGGGGCACGCTGGGCTGTGCCAGGCTTGGGGGGTTCCTGGGGCCCCCCCAGCTCACCCCTGTGCCCCCCACCCGCAGGTGGTGCCCCTGAAGGGGCTCTGGGAGGACGTGGTGCCAACGCTGCCGGACGGGCACTTCAGTGGTGAGACAGCACCAGCAGGATGGGCAGGGGCTGGGCTGGGCACCCCACTGCAAAATAGGGGTGCAGCAAAGCCCAGGGCATCCCAGGACATCCCTGAGCCATGGAAAGGGGGCAGCAGTTTGGCCAGGGTGCAGGTGGAGACCAGATTGTCCCATGGGGCTGTGGACAGGGCACAGCTGTGTCCCTGGGATAGATCCTTGTCCTGGGCTGGATCCTTGTCCTGGGATAGATCCTTGTCCTGGGCTGGGTCCTTGTCCTGGGCTGGGTCCTTGTCCTGGGAGCAGATCCTTGTCCTGGGGAAATGGATCCTTGTCCTGGATGTAGATCTCCTTGTCCTGCCTGGGGTCCTTGTTACATTGGGGAAATGGATCCTTGTCCTGGGGAAATGGATCCTTGTCCTGGGGAGCAGATCCTTGTCCTGGGGAAATGGATCCTTGTCCTGGGGAGCAGATCCTTGTCCTGGGGAAATGGATCCTTGTCCTGGGGAGCAGATCCTTGTCCTGGGCTGGATCCTTGTCCTGGGGAAATGGATCCTTGTCCTGGGATGGATTCCATTCCCCCTTGTCCTGGGCTAGATCCTTGTCCTGGGCTGGAGATCCTTGTCCTGGGCTGGATCCTTGTCCTGGGATGGATTCCATTCCCCCTTGTCCTGGGCTGGATCCTTCTCCTGGGGGCCATCACATCACTGCCTTCCAGGGGTCAGAGCCATGGGCAGGGAATTGCAATGGGAACAGAGCAATTCCAGGCCATGGAGGGGGATTTTCCCGGGACACAGGAACCCCTCAGGTCTCTCCCAGCTAACAGCCAGCCCCTGTTCCCGGGCAGGGATCCTGTACGACACCTACCCGCTGTCAGAGGACACCTGGCACACGCATCAGTTCAACTTCATCAAGGTGACACCTCGGGGCGGAGCTGGGGCCGGGGTGGGGCTGAGCGGGAGGAGCTGACCCCAATTCCCAAAATTCCCCAATTCCCGGGGCAGGGCCACGCCTTCCGCCTGCTGCGGCCAGGAGGGGTCCTCACCTACTGCAACCTCACCTCGTGGGGGGAGCTGCTCAAAACCAGGTACAGCGACATCGAGAAGATGTTTGAGGTGAGCTGCTCCCCTCCCCGAGGCCGTGGAACGCCAGAGGGCAGCTCGGAGGGGTTTTCCTTGGCTGTCTCACATGAGACACCCACCTGCCCTCCTCTCCTGCAGGAAACCCAGGTGGGGCCGCTGCTGCAGGCGGGGTTCAGGAGGGAGAACATCAGCACGAGGGTGATGGAGCTGCAGCCGCCCCCCGAGTGCCGCTACTACTCCCACCCCAGGATGATCACGCCCACCGTGCTCAAACACTGAGGAGCCAGCCCGGGGAGGAGCTGAGGAGGAGGAAGAGAACGGCTCTGATCTCCTTAAAATCCTTGAGAGATGGGTGGAGGCTTGGGATGGACAAAAGGAGAGGAAACCCCCAGCCCCAGGAGCTCCCTTGTCCTTGTGGGCTCTGGGGAAGATCTCACCCTGTTCTGTCCCCTCAAGACTTCAAATTCTCAATAAAGCTGGAATTTCACAGTGTGGTTCAGAGCTTTTGGCCAAATGGGTTCCAGAACCAGCTATTTCCTCTAAAAACTGCATCATTTTGAGAAATTACAGAGTGGATTCCCACAAGAGTCAAATAATCCAAACCATGGGCATTTTGAGGCATTCCAGCTTCTCCTGAAGCAACTCCCCAGGGAGGTTTCCCAACATTTCTGGCCAAAGCCCACAGCAGCAAATCCTGACCCCAGATCCCCCCTCAGAGCTCAATAAATGTTTCCTCTCTCCCCAGAAGGGATAAAGTCCATTAAAAGGAATGAAATACCCAAACTGCTGTTCCCGAGCGATTTATTTGTCTTTCCAAAGTGTGTTTGTCCCTCAGGCATGACCATTCCTCATCCCAGGCTCCTGGGATGCATCCAGGACAGGCTGCTTTATCCCTGCCCTGCTCAGGAGCTCTACATTCACATTTATTAATCACATTCTGATTTTAAGCATCAGTATTTGACTTGTTACAGACACAGAATTAATTTCTGGCCCCTGTGCACACAAATATTATGGGTTTATTAAATCCTGTGTAGGAATTACCAACAAGGAGCAGGTGGTGAGTAAGGGATAAGCTCAGGGAGTGCTCAGGAATCACCTGGACATGTGTTGGCTCTCAAAACTTCCCAACAAAACTAAAAAAAATAATTCTGGCAAAGCCTTTATGTCACGATATGACATCACCTTCCCTGACAGATTGTTCAGACCAACTCAGCAGTGTTACCAAACTCAGCTCCTGCTTTTTAGCCCAGTTTTTCAGCCCCTCAGACCAGAGGGGTTTATTAAAGACAGAAAAGCACCTGGACCAGGTAGAGTTTTATTGAAGGCGAGTGAGGAGCCGGATTTGTGCGTAAATGTGAGCAGTGAGTGGGGACATAAATAAAGGCTATTTCCTGTACCAGATCTGCATCCTCTTCTCCCTCTTGATTTTCCTCTGCAGCTGCAGGATCCCGTAGAGCAGAGCCTCAGCTGTGGGAGGGCAACCTGAGAGAGAGAAAGGAGAGAAGGGAGGAAGGGGGGAAGGTCACAGGGCAGGTACCTGCACAGAGCTGGAGCCAGCAGAGGTGCCAACCCCAGGACTTATCCCAAAGCTGTCTCCCCTCTGGCTTTGTGTGGAGTGCAAAGAAACTAAACTGATGCTGTTAACAAGAAGATCTTCATCAAACATAGCAATTATTTAATTTCAAAGTGTATCCAAAACCCCCCTCTCACCCCACTGACGGTGCCACCACCATCACAACCCTCCCCATCCCACAATCCCTGGAGCTGCTGCAACAGGAAAACCTTTCAAACTGAAACAGGAAAACCTTTCAAACTGAAACAGGGAAACCTTTCAAAGCTGCACCTGAATGCAGAGAATCCCCCTCTTCTCCCTGCCCTGCTCCCAGGTGGAGCTGCCCCTTGTACCTGGCACGTAAATGTCCACGGGCACGATGCGGTCGCAGCCCCTCACCACCGAGTAGGAGTAGTGGTAGTAGCCCCCACCGTTGGCACAGCTGCAGCACAGGGACAGGGACAGGGACAGGGACAGGAAGGTGAGCAGGAGGCCCAGGAAGGTGGCCCTGGGCAGGTGGGCACTGCCAGGCTCGGAGCCTCCACTCCACAGCTGACACTGCCCTGCCTGGGAGGGTTTCAGATGAATCCAACCCAACTGAACTGTGCCCATCTCCCTCACAAAGCCCTCCCTCTCTGCCACAAACCCTTCTGTTTTGCCTTCTATTTGTCCTGTTCCAGCCTGGACCGGCCACCCTCAGCCAGTGGGGACAAAAAAAAAACTTGTGGGGAAAGGAAATGGTGAGAATCATGGAATTATTGAGGGTGGAAAAGACCTCTGAGACCATGGAGTCCAACTGAGCTCCCCATGCAGCAGATTCCAACTGAGTCCCTCATGAACAGATTCCAATTCAGCTCCTCCATGGAGCAGATTCCAAATTAATCCCCTTATGGAGCAGATTCCAACTGAATCCCTCATGGAACAGATTCCATTTGAGTTTCCCCACAGAGCAGATTCCAACTGAATCCCTCATGAACAGATTCCAACTGAATCCCTCACAGAGCAGATTCCAACTGAATCTCCCCATGGAGCAGATTCCAATTGAGTTCCCCCATGGTGCAGATTCCAATTGAGTCCCTCATGAACAGATTCCATTTGAGTTTCCCCACAGAGCAGATTCCAACTGAATCCCTCCATGGAGTAGATTCCAACCAAGTTTCCCCATGGAGCAGATTCCAATTCAGCTCCTCCATGGAGCAGATTCCAAATTAATCCCTTGTGGAGCAGATTCCAACTGAGTCCCTCATGGAACAGATTCCATTTGAGTTTCCCCATGGAACAGATTGCAACTGAGTCCCCTCATGGAGCAGATTCCAACTGAATCCCTCACAGAGCAGATTCCAACTGAATCCCCCCATGGAGCAGATTCCAATTGAGTCCCTCATGGAACAGATTCCATTTGAGTTTCCCCATGGAACAGATTGCAATTGAGTCCCCTCATGGAGCAGATTCCAACCAAATCCCTCATGAACAGATTCCAACTGAATCCCTCACAGAGCAGATTCCAACTGAATCTCCCCATGGAGCAGATTCCAATTGAGTTCCCCCATGGTGCAGATTCCAATTGAGCTGCCCTCACAGAGCAGATTCCAATTGAGTTCCCCCACAGAGCAGATTCCAGCACAGCAGAAGCATTTTGAAAGCCAAAAGCAAACTCTGACATTCTGGACATACACAAATTTGGCAGCTGCAAAGCCCCTGAATCTCTCCCTGGGAGGATTCACACACACCATTCCCAAAAGCAGCTTTTCTGCTCTGCTCTACAAGGCTTTTTAAGAACTTAGAAACACAAACAAGTGAAAAAATCCCCCCACAGCAGCGAGGACATGCCAGCACTCACCTCCCCATGGACACCACGTAGCGAGGCTCTGGCATCTGGTCATAGACCTGCAGGACAGGGATGTTTGGGGTGATGCCCACCTCCCCACCATGCCCAAGCCCCCCTGAGCCCCCCAAGCTCCCCATACCTTGCGCAGGGCCGGGGCCATTTTGTTGGTGAGGGTCCCTGCCACGATCATGACGTCGGCCTGGCGGGGGCTGGCCCGGAACACGACCCCGAAGCGATCCATGTCGTAGCGAGGGGCGGCCATGTGCATCATCTCCACGGCACAGCACGCCAGCCCGAAGGTCATGGGCCACAGGGAGCTCTGTGGGGACAGCCAGGGGCTCAGGGACAGCCAGGGGGACACACACAGAGGGAGAGTTTGGGGTACAGGGAGCACAGCGTTGGGGGAGTGGGTACAGGGAGAGCTGCAGGGCTGATCCCCTGACACTGCTGAGGCCACCTCAGAGCCACCAGGGACAGCTCAGAGACACTCAGAGCAGAAAGGGACAGCTCAGAGCCCCATGGGGACAGCTCAGAGCCACCAGGGACAGCTCAGAGACACTCAGAGCAGAAAGGGACAGCTCAGAGCCCCATGGGGACAACTCAGAGCCACCAGGGAATGCAGAAAGGGACAGCTCAGAGCCCAATGGGGACAGCTCAGAGCCACCCAGGGACAGCAGAAAGGGACAGCTCAGAGCCCAATGGGGACAGCAGAGAGGGGACAGCTCAGAGCCACCCAGGGACAGCAGAGAGGGGACAGCTCAGAGCCCCAAGGGGACTGACATGTCCCTGCTCAGGGACAGCTCAGAGCCCCATGGGGACAGTGGTGTCCCTAAGGACCAGCCGAGCTAAGGCAGAGCACAGCACACCCAGGACACTGTCACTCGTGTCACCCTTCCTCACAGGCAGAGCAGCTGCTCAGGGCAGGAACAACTCCAGAAGTGCCTTTTCCTGGTGACCAAAGGGCAGTTCCAGACCCCCCGCCCCACCCCAAGCCTGTGTCCCACACTGTCACTGGACCCCAGTGTCACCCTCTGGCCACAGAACTCGGCCAAGGGAGCCCTGAGCCTATTTTTATCCCGAGCAGGAGGTGTCTCTGGTGTGCCACCCTCTGTCCCTGGGTGCCAGGGAGCCTGGTGCCCCAGGACTCACCCGCCGTGCCCAGTTGACCAGGTCATCGAGCTTGGCAATGACATACTCGCCACGGCTGCTGGGGACATAGGATTTCCTCGGGACAACAGCAGAGCTCTTCTGGACCTGGACAGAGCTGTAAGGAACCATCACCCTCCAGTTATTTCCTTGCAGAATCAGCATTTAGCCCTCCACGGGGCTGTGACCCCCTGAGGAATGACAATGGCACCCCTCTGTTTGTGGCAGAGTGGGATCTGTGGGTTTGGTGCTGGGGCAGAGCCCCTCAGCCACACCCCAACCACAGAGAGCCCATGGCTGCCTCTCCCCGGGGCTCCCAGAGCTGCCAGAACCCCCCGGATTTTAGCACAAGGAGGTGCTACTGGGACCCCCCACCCGGGAATGGTGGCACAACCAGCTGTCCCCTGTCCCCAGGGCAGGAATTGTCACCTGTCAGCGCGATCGGCCGCCGGCGTCTGATGGAGCTGCTGGGCGAGCACGGGACTCACAGAGCCGGGCCTGGGGACAGAAAGGAGCCGCACAGGGTGAGGGGTGACAGAGCCCCCGCAGGAGCCGGTGCTCCACAAACCCAGCGGGGAAGGAGCCCGCAGTGACCCCCAAAGCTCGGGGAGCCGTTCAGCCGCGGCTCCGGGGTCCCCCCGGTGCTCCATCACCGCCAGCCCCGGGGCCAGCGATGTCACCGCCCGGCCCTCCCTGCCCCCGGGGTCCCACCGCCCCGGTGCCCCAAGTCCCGGGCTCACCGCCAGCCCAGCACTCCGTGCGCGGGGAGCCGGAGACCTGCGGGAGAGAACGGGAGAGCTCAGGCCGGCTGTGGGCCACGGCGGGGCCCGGTGTCCCCTCAGGGCTCCCCCCGGTCACTCCCTCGGCGGAGGACCGGGGTTTTGTTTCAGTGCACACACGCTCCCGGTCCCCATCCCCATGCCCGTCCCCATCCCCATCCCTGTTCCCGTCCCCGGCCCCGCTCACGGCCCAGCGCCGCCATCTCTCCGCAGCCCTTCAGGCAACCTCTGCGCGCGGTGCACCCGCTAAAGGGCCCGGCGCGAAACCGCCTCAGCGCTCCGGCGGGAAACGCGTCCCGGGACAGGAGTTCCGCAGGCACCCTCCGCCTCCGCCGCAGCCCACGGTAAAACAATCCCAAAACGACCCGAAAGCGACCCCAAAACGATCCCGGCGGGCGGGGCCGTCCCGGAGCCGCCGCAGGACTCGGCAGGGAAAGCCTATCCCGGAGCTGCGGAGCCACGATCGCGCAGGAAAATAAAGAACGGCCGTCCCTGGGTGGGCTCGAACCACCAACCTTTCGGTTAACAGCCGAACGCGCTAACCGATTGCGCCACAGAGACCGCGCTGCCGCCGCCTTCCTCCTGGCGCCGTGTCCCGTCTGTCCCTTGTTGATGTCCCTTGTCCCACGTCCCGCTTGTCCCGTGCCCGTGTCCCACATCCCGCCTCTCCTGTGTCCCGTGTCCCGTATCCCGCCCCTCTGTCCCCTCGTGTTCCTTCCCCGTGTCCTCCCGCCCAGCGCGGCGCCACCGGCCGTGACGGGTGGGGGGGGCGGAGCGCCCTCGTGCAGCCGAAATAGCTCAGTTGGGAGAGCGTTAGACTGAAGATCTAAAGGTCCCTGGTTCGATCCCGGGTTTCGGCAGAAGCTTTTTTTCCCCCTACCGGGATCCGGGTTGCAAAAGCGCTGTTTTCACCCCAAAACACCCCCGAGGCTTTGGAGCTCGTTATCCCCTCCCCAGATTCTGCACATGATTGTTTTAATATCCTGGAAACACACACACCAGAGAGGGCTGAAGGACTGTGGGCTGTAACACTGGATTAACGATAAATATTTTTAAATAAATATGAATTAATAAATATGAGTTGATTATCTTACATTGAGGAGGCAGCTGAGGGAACATGGATTAATTAACACTGGACAATTACAAGCAGAGGTACTGTGTGTCAGCCCATTTTAAATAAAACACAAGAACAAAACCCAGTGAGTTCATTTCCCAGTGCTTAATAATGTGAGACTGAGACGGTTTTTATGCATCAGATAAAGCTGTAAGATCCAATATTCACCTGCTGTAACACTGGGGTGGAAGCACCACCCAGCACAGATTAAAAAAAATCAAACAAAAGCAGCAAATGTTGATGAATCACTTCATCCCACTTTATTGATCCACATGATTGATACATGGTGAGGCTGAGCCTGGTGCCCAGCCTCAGTGGGGCAGCACTGCAAGGGGGTGGCACAAGCTCAGGATGATCCCTGGCAGTGCCCAAGGCCAGGCTGGAGCACCCAGGGGACAGTGGGAGGTGTCCCTGCCCATGGCTGCCCTTCAAGGTCCATTCCACCCCAAACCATTCCAGGATTCCAGAGCTGAGGTCTGGAGCAGGATCCTGACAGGAGTTTTGATGGAAAAGGGAACAGGGGGTTCATGGAAAGGAGGGGGAAGTTGAACCCCCCAATTCCAAATGACCCCAGAGCACTGGGATGAGGGGCAGGCAGTCCCTCCCTTTTCCATCTCCAAAGGGAAAGTGCCACTCACAGCCCTCAGTTAACTCCATCATTAATTTTTTTATCTTAACCCACAAAATTCATTATCCCTCCTCACAGGCTTTAATAAAACCCTCACACTTCCTGGCCTGTCCCTATAATTGAGGTACTTGAGATAATGGGAATAAGGATTCCATGGAAAAACTCATTAGAGAGCACAGAGCAATTAAAAGTGTAATTAAAATATATTCAGATAATTACTACAGCCAGGATAGACATCTGGATCCCAATTTCAACTTCTTCATTTCAAATCATCTTGGGTTTTACTGGACAAGCAAGGAGATCATATTTCATTATCACAGAAAAACCCTAATCAGGGGGTTTTATGTATCATTTATCATAATTCATCATTAATTAGTTCTTGGTGACACTGCTTCCATGTGCCACAGCTCCAACAACGATGAGCAGGGACCTGGGCAGGATTAAATTGGGAATTTAGATGAGAAAAAGACAATTAAATGCCTCCCAAAATTCACAGCCTCACAAGAGGCAATAAACTGGTTCAGTTAGAGGAAAAGAGAATATTTTTGTTTGAGCAAACCTGGATTCTTTCCCCATGGAACTTCACTTGTGAGGACAAAACAAGAACCCAAATGTTTGTGATCCAGGTGGCAGCAATCTGGGCACCAATCTGATTTCCCTGCCAGGAACCCCCTGGTTTTATCAGGAGCAGGACAAGGTCCCTTCCCAAGTCGGGTGTTTGGCTCAAAGAACCCACATGGAAGTTGCTGGAGCAGCACAAGCTCTGCACAGCCCTGGGGGTCTCTGGCAGCCCCCCAGGAGGGCACTGATGGATGAGGATCCACTGGATCCTGAACACAGCAAGGCCATGAAGCAGCAGCAAGAGCTGGGAGCAGAGGATTTGGGAATATACACACAGAACTTGACAAAGAATGTCACGTTTTCAACAAATCACCAATGGTTATTTACACCTGGTGGCCCCCACGACAGCCCTGGCCACTCCTCAGCTCTCAGCAGGTTCTGGCTCAGTCTTGAGCTTTTTGCTTCCCAGGATTTGTTCATCAAACAATTCTTTCTCTCTGGAAAGAAAAACAGAAAAGGTTTTAAGTTAAAACAGGATATTATTGTCCAGATTACATCACCTGGACAAATTAAATTCGCAGGGTTAGAGCAGCTCAGCTGGGACATTTTCCACATTTTGTCCCTCAAAGGAGGGGGACACTGAGCTCTCCTGCCCTCACCTGAAACCTTCTCTGTGTCCAACAATAAAGGAGTAAAAACCCTTGGAAAATCCTGAAACCTTTTCTGTATCCAAAAAAAAGGAGTAAAAACCCTTGGAAAATCCTGAAACCTTTTCTGTATTCAAAAAAAAAAGGAGTAAAAACCCTTGGAAAATCCTGAAACCTTCTCTGTGTCCAACAAGAAAGGAGTAAAAACCCTTGGAAAATCCTGAAACCTTTTCTGTATCCAACAATAAAGGAGTAAAAACCCTTGGAAAACCCTGAAACCTTCTCTGTATCCAAAAAAAAGGAGTAAAAACCCTTGGAAAATCCTGAAACCTTTTCTGTGTCCAACAATAAAGGAGTAAAAACCCTTGGAAAATCCTGAAACCTTTTCTGTGTCCAACAATAAAGGAGTAAAAACCCTTGGAAAATCCTGAAACCTTTTCTGTATCCAACAAGAAAGGAGTAAAAACCCTTGGAAAATCCTGGAAACAAATCTACCTTTTGCTCACAGGTGGTCCTTTAATGTATTTCTCTTCTGCCTTCTCATAATCAATGTCATCCACAGCAGCAATGGCACAGATGATGGCCTAGAAAAGCATTGAATAATTAATAATAATAATCAATAAGCAAAATTAAACCATAGCCAGGGATTTGGAACTGCCTCAGCTGAGCACGTTTTGAGAAAAGGGTTCCTCAATAACATAGAAAATTTGGATGAAACTCCTCATTGAATGCCTGAAATTCTTAAATAAAAAATATAAAATTGTTCTGTATCATCCCCTGTGGGGTATTTTTATCCTCAGATTAAAATATTCTTCACAGTAATTTTGTTTATACACGAATTAATGTTCTCCTGGGAAAATTCCTGGGAAGAACACAAAGTATCCACAACAAGTGTAAAAACAGCCAACACACCACCCCCCACCTCAACACACACAAAGGAACAAGAAAACCCTGAGAAACTGCCAAATTAAATAAAAAAAACCCAAACCAAAGCTTTGAAGCATTTCAGAGGTAATTAAAATATATCAGGAAATTATCAGTCTGCTTTTCAAAACAATCTACCTGAAGCTTCTCCTTTCTGTGCTTAAAAATCAGCATTTGAGTGAGTCAGGCTGTAGGCAGGGGTGGATATTCCTGCCTGGCTCAGCTTTGGGAACTCTCCCCACATCATTCCATAGGAACCACACCACAACAAAGGAATAAAAATGGGAATTAATCTCATTTATCACTGCAGTTCATTTTTTCCCCCCCTGTTTCAGGCTCCCTCACCTCAGGTAAAAGCACATCTGAGATGAATCTGATGCCATCCCCCAGGATCTGGCGCAGGTTCTTGGTGTCCATCTCCCTGTAGACCTCCTTCAGGTACCCAACCACCAGGTCCAGCTGCTCCTCATCCTCCAGGTAAGTCTCCACACAGGTAATGTAGCGGCCGGAATTCAGGAATTTCTTCAGCCAGCGCGATTGTTTCCCACTTTTCAAGATGCCCAGCAGATGCTCTTCAGCCCCTTTGCTCTTCACTATGAACTCCACCAGCTTCTTGTTCTCCCTGTCCCTGGCAGCTCTGGTCCTGTCAGGGAGGAGTCTCCTGGGGGGTTTCTGGGGGGAGGTGTCTGAGGAAGACTCTCCAGACCCTTCCTCCCCTGTGTTTGGGAATGCCATCTGCACCACACTCTGGTAGCCCTCTTTCCTCACTGGGTAGCCTGAAAGAGGAAACCACAAGAATTTATATTTAAATGAATTTTTCAAAATTACAAAGGGTTTTCATAGCCATGTCGATAGAAAAGAAGGAATTTTATTGCTGAGAGGAGTTTTTTTTTTCCCCAAAGGAATGGATTCACTTACTGATATCAGCAGCAAAATACTCCAGGAAGGACCCAGTGAAAGAACGACAGCCTAAAAACCCAAAACAGGGGCAGAGATCAGATCCATTCACCCAGGAATCAAAACTTGGGCTTCTCTTTTCCTGGTGGATCTCAGGATGAGATCCCAAAACCAGGTTGGACAGGGCTTGGAGCACCCTGGGATGGTGGAAGGTGTCCCTGCCATGGCAGGAGGGGACTGGATGGGGTTGAAGGTTCTTCCCACCCAAACCATCCTGGATTTGGTGATTCCATGGCCACTGCCCCTCCTCACCCACTCGGATCCGATAGTCCTGGATCAGCTGGAGGCACCACTCGATTTCCCTGCAGTAATTCTCCTTGGCTTGTTCCTGCAAAACAAGGGTTTTTTTGGCTTTTTTTTTCTGGCCCAAATCCAGCAGCTCTCCAAGAGTTTCAGCAGGGGACAGAAAAGGTCCATGACAATTTTTTCCTCAGATTAAAAAACAGCTCCTGGCACAGCTGTCACAGGGATGAGAGTGGCTTTGAGGGGGTTAAGCCTCACATTCCCCCCCTGGCCATTTATATCCTGAATTTCCCACTGTATTTGCCCAAATCCTGCAGTTCCACATCTCTGGGATACTCACAATGAGCTCCTGCTTCTCCTCACAGTCAAAGTGCTTCAGGCTCTTCAGAGACACTGAGAAACTTTTAAAGAAACAAAGTCAGAGGTGCAGCTCAACTGCCCCACTTCCCTCTTTATTTACTGCAGTTCTGCTTCTCC
This sequence comes from Zonotrichia leucophrys gambelii, assembly GCF_028769735.1. Classification (NCBI taxonomy): domain Eukaryota; kingdom Metazoa; phylum Chordata; class Aves; order Passeriformes; family Passerellidae; genus Zonotrichia; species Zonotrichia leucophrys. The sequence goes on along the minus strand of NC_088197.1, from coordinate 3,870,519 downwards.
CTGAAAATCCCATTTCCAAGGAATTAAGGAGCACAAATTTTAATGGTTTTTGCTTTCAGAGCAAGTTAAAAGTCTGGAATTTTCTAACAAATGAGAAGTACCTGGTTTAGAGAAATGTTAAAGGCAGCCCTGTGTTTCCAGAAAGTTTTTGGAAAGTTTTTCTGCATTCCAGGGATTTTTTTTTTGGTTTTGTTTTTGACTCCTCAGCTCTTCCTAAGGACAGGGAGCTGCCTCAACCTGCAGCACGACAAAGCACCTCCAACCCTCACCTGGCCCAGCCCCTTTCTCCCAGATCAACCTGGAGAGGTCTGTCCTCACCCTGCACCAGGAATATCAGACTGGAAATTCAGGAGGAGATGGAAATAAACATTTTACCCTTTTTTCTTCTCGTTTGTGGTGCCATCTATGAAGAGCACACAGGCCCTCCGGTGCTTCCTCTTCACTGCTTTCACCTGGAGAGAGGATAAAGCCTCAAAAATCCTGATCTTGATAAAGCAGGGATATTTTTCTGTGGATATCACCCACTACAACTACACTTCAATTTTTCCTTTTGCTGTAACTTTCCTTTATTACACAAATATGAAAAACTCAAGAGGAAGCAGCAATCAGTTCCTCAAAGGGAACATTTTCAGTGCACAAAGGGCCTTCCCTTTCTTTTGCAAATTGGGAACAAAGTTCTGCTCCATGACAAAGGAACTGGGATAATCCTGCACAAACAGCTGTGAAGTGACCACATTTTGAGTGCTTTGAGCACAAATTGACTTCTATCAATTTTGAAATGCTTCTACTGGAAGGTTTTAACACTTTCAATAAGGGCAAAAGTCACTCCAGAGATGGGAGCTGCTCCTTATCAGCAGGATATGAGGAGGCAGAGCTGCTCTTACCACGGCTGGCCAGTAGGGATAGCGCCGCAGCTTGCACCACACCAACATCCCTTCCATGAAGAATTTGGGTTCTGGGGTGAAAAAAAAAGAGGAAATTTTCCTTAAAAACAATAAAACAAAACAGGTGCTACCCCTCTCTTCTTCTCCTCCAGGAGTTTCTCTCCAGTGCTTTTACAGTGACCCCCAAAATGCAGCACAGAGTCCTGAAATGAAACCCAGCAAATTCAATGCCAAGTCCTTATCCAGTTTCAAGGATTTTTTCATTTCATTCTGCAGCAAAATGCTCAGGAAATGCATTTTATCCCAAGCGTGGACACAGCTGGATCCCGTCCTGGAATCCCCAGGGATTTCAGGCAAACTGAAGCTCCCCCAGCAGGAAGAGCCTCAGCCCTGTGTGCTGCTGTCTCACCTCGATAGGACAGAACACTGGGCAAATTTTCCTCCTCTTCATCGGCCAGAGGTGAGAGTGGAGGAAGGCTCTCTGAGGAAACTCTCCTGGAAGACATCCCAGAGGCTTCCAGCCCTGCCAACAGCACCAGGATCCAGGGATTAGGACAGGATCAGCTTCAGAGCAGGTGAGAGACACCTGAGTGTGACCCAGAAGGGACCTGACACACCTGCACACTTTAATTAGGGAATCTTAATTCCCTGATCATGTGGATAAAAGGGGGAAAAAAAAATGGGGCTGGTCTCAGGATTTCATTCAGAAACATTTCATCTCAATTTATCAGAGAGCAGTAAGAGAAAACAAGTGTGAGCTAAAAAACCACCCCAGTTTTCCATGGAAAACCCAACCACCACCCAAGGCCTCCCCAGCTCTGAATGGTTTCCATTGCTGCTCCCCAGGAATGGAAACCAAAAGGAATTAAATCAGCAATTCAAGAGCCACTCCCCCAAAAACAAAGCAACATTCCAAGGTCCCACATGGGATGAAGGCTTCCCTTCCCCAAGGGATTTGCCCACCTTCATCTTCCTCGGCGTCAGGGGCTTTATTCCCAGGCAGGTGTGAGGGATCCTGGTTTTCCTGCTCCTGAGGCTGAGGGAAGGCACCAGAAGGCCCAGGTGTGGATCCAGGGTGGTTCCTGCATTTCCTCTCTGCCCCATCCGGGTGTTTTCCACCCTCTGCCTCTCTCCTCCCATCCAGCTGCTTTGCCAGGCTCTCACTCTCACTGCTGATGCTTTTCTCCAACTCATCCGAGGCAGTTTCACTGCAGGAATCCAGGAATGCTCTCCCAGGCCGAGCTCCTTTCTTTCTGGAAGGTTCCATAGTGCCAGATTTAGAGGGGACAGAGGGAGACCCCTCCTCAGGAGCCACCTGGGTGGAATCATCCCTCCATCTTCTTTTCCTTCCTTGCTGATTTCTTCCAGCCTCTGCCTTACAGGAGACTCCATTCTCCATTTTGGGCTGCATTTTTCTCTGTCTGGGTGATGATTTTGGTTCTGGTTTTTCGCAGTTGTGACCATCAGGGGCTGGTGCCACACTCGAGTCCCTGGCACCACACCTGGCAGGGTTTGTGCCACCTCCAGGAGCTTTCCCACTCCTCCCTGGAGCCACAGAACCTCCCTGGCTGCGTGCTTTGGGATCATCCTTCATCCCAGAGTTATTTTGAGCTTTCCTTTCCCTCTTGGCAGCCTCAGGTTCTGATTTTTTGGAGCGAGAGCGCAACGAGAAGCTTTGGGAGGGGGTGGGTGGGGCAGATTTCTGCCGGGAAAATTCAGGATTTGGTCCTTCTGCAAGTGGCATCTGAGTGCTGGAGTCGGTCTCATGGAGAATATCCAGGGCAATTTTAAGGGAACAGCGATATTGCAGCTCCTCCACGGCCTCACTCATGGTTTTCTTTTGCTCTGATGAGGAAAAATATTCAATAAATGAAATTATCATCATTCTTCCATCATAAATGTTACTCCCGGTATTTGTTTTAAGGTGAATTTTTTACTACTAAAATCATCCACAATTCCCAAGGCAAAGGATGGAGACACACAAGCACCAAGCTGGAAGTGCCTCATTTTGAGGGAAACTCACATTTCTTCACCATCCCTCCAACAAATCAACCCAGGGAAGAGGAAAATGATGAATTTTTAACCTATTTTCCAACTTTATGGAAAAAGGAAAAGAAAATAAGTGAAATATACAAGTTTTATTCCCTCAGGCTGAGTTTCTTTGGGGGATTTTTCACCCAGAAAAGACACAAAGTAGCACATTTGGGGCTGAGTTTTTAGAGGGATTTTTCACCCAGAAAAGACACAAAGCAGCACATTTGGGGCTGAGTTTTTAGAGGGATTTTTCACCCAGAAAAGACACAAAGCAGCACATTTGGGGCTGAGTTTTTAGAGGGATTTTTCACCCAGAAAAGACACAAAGCAGCACATTTGGGGCTGAGTTTTTAGAGGTATTTTTCACCCAGAAAAGACACAAAGCAGCACATTTGGGGCTGAGTTTCTTTGGGGGATTTTTCACCCAGAAAAGACACAAAGCAGCACATTTGGGGCTGAGTTTTTAGAGGTATTTTTCACCCAGAAAAGACACAAAGCAGCACATTTGGGGCTGAGTTTTTAGAGGGATTTTTCACCCAGAAAAGGCACAAAGTAGCACATTTGGGGCTGAGTTTTTAGAGGGATTTTTCACCCAGAAAAGACACAAAGCAGCACATTTGGGGCTGAGTTTTTAGAGGGATTTTTCACCCAGAAAAGACACAAAGTAGCACATTTGGGGCTGAGTTTTTAGAGGTATTTTTCACCCAGAAAAGACACAAAGTAGCACATTTGGGGCTGAGTTTTTAGAGGGATTTTTCACCCAGAAAAGACACAAAGCAGCACATTTGGGGCTGAGTTTTTAGAGGGATTTTTCACCCAGAAAAGACACAAAGCAGCACATTTGGGGCTGAGTTTTTAGAGGGATTTTTCACCCAGAAAAGACACAAAGCAGCACATTTGGGGCTGAGTTTTTAGAGGTATTTTACACCCAGAAAAGACATAAAGCAGCACATTTGGGGCTGAGTTTCTTTGGGGGATTTTACACCCAGAAAAGACATAAAGTAGCACATTTGGGGCTGAGTTTTTAGAGGGATTTTTCACCCAGAAAAGACACAAAGCAGCACATTTGGGGCTGAGTTTTTAGAGGGATTTTTCACCCAGAAAAGACACAAAGCAGCACATTTGGGTCCCTCTTTCCTCACCCAGGGTGGAGGCGATGGCCTTGATCCTCTCCTCTGTCAGGGGAACCACGTTTGCAGAGCTCACACTGACCCTGGAACACAAAAAGAGGAAATGATTCCTTCCTTCCCCTTATTTTTTTAACCTCTGAGAATGCAAAGGTGTGATAGAAACAACGATACTCAACTGCTTCTCCAAGCCAAGGATTTCAGCTTTAAATCCCATCCTTTTTGTGGTGGCAACAGGGCTGCTCCCAGCAACTCCAGGTTTGCACAAAACCTGCAACAAAAGTGAGAAATCTCCATTGAAAATCCTGACCAACAGCAAAACGTTTATCCAAGAGCAGCTTGACAGTGCCTGGGAGCAGCTTTAGGATCGTGGAATGATAAAATCCCAGCATGGATTGGGTGGGAAGGGACCTTAAAACCCATTTAAATCCTTCACTGTCCCGGGCTGCTCTGGAAATCCATCCCAGGGTGGAATTTCTTCCCCAGTGCCCCATCCAACCCTGCCCTCTGGCAATGAGAAGTTATTCCCCATGGCTCCAGGCCCTCTCCATTTTTCCTCTTGGCATCTCCACAGCTCACACAAGTTCAGACACGTTTGCTGAGACCTCTCCCTTCCTTCCTGCTCTGCTCCAAGCAACCTCCACAAACATTTCCTCGTTCCTCCTCACCTTGGCTGGCCACAAACGCCTCTTCCACTTGCAGAGAACGAACTCTTGGTCAGTCATGGCTGAGCTTCACGTGGAAAAGGGCAATGCCAAGGTGTTCTGAGGGGAGAAAAAGGGAATAAAGGAGTCACCCACCTTTTTCCATTGTAGTCTTTGTTTTTTGAAGGAAATACAGGATTTAATCAAACATATTACTACAGTTATTATTGTTTACCAGTGAAGGGATCACTGCACTGATATCACCCTGCAGCTTCTCCAATATTATGTCTTAAATTCCATTTTTTTGTAGAAGCTGTCTCTGCCCCATCCCTGGAAGTGTCCAAGGCCAAGTTGGACAAGGTTTGGAGCAACCAGGGACAGTGGAAGGGATGGGACTGGATGAGCTTTAGGTTCCAACCCAAACGATCCCAGGATTCAAGAATTCCATAATTCTATAAGCACAAGTGGCTCTCACTGTGTGAGGAAAACACTATCAGCAATTACACAATGCAGCCATGGGCCTGCCCAATCCACAGCTTCCTGCGACCAAACCCTGAAAACAGGGAACTACATCATAAAAATAACGCTCTGGATATTTTACACGTCATTTGATGCCAATTTTTACAGACGATTTGCAACAGAAACCCGCGCAGAGCAGCCTCAGAGCTTCCTCAAGGGCTTTAAACAAACACGTACTAAAGATCTTCCTGTACTTACAAGCTCCAGGTGCTGGGATGGCCGCGGCTCCGGGATCGCGGCCCTGCGGAGGGAGAGAAGGAGGGAGGGAAGGAGAGAGGGACGAGAGGCCGTTAACGGAGCTCGGAACGGCGGGGCCGGTGCGGGACCGGTGCGGGACCCCCGTGAGGCGGCGCGGGCACAGCGGGAACCGCCCGGCCCCAAAAACCCACGAGATGGGAGGGACGGCACCGCACAAACCCTCCCGGTACCGTGAGGGGAGGGACGGGACCGCACAAACACTCCCGGCACCGTGAGGGGAGGGACGGCACCGCACAAACACTCCCGGCACCGTGAGGGGAGGGACGGCACCGCACAAACCCCCCCGCACCGTGAGGGGAGGGACGGCACCGCACAAACACTCCCGGCACCGTGAAGGGAGGGACGGGACCCTTCCCTAAACCCGCCCTCGCTGAGGGGAGAGACCCCCAGAGTCCCGCACTCGGTGAGGGACAGAGCAGGGCCCCCAAAGTCGAATCAGTGAGGGGAGGGACGGGTCGGGACCCTCCGTACGGGACGCCAAACCCCCCTCCGGGAGGGATGGAATGGTCCAAGCGCTCTGTGAGGGGAGGGACGGGACCACCCCAAAATGCCTCGGGGAGGGGAGGGACGGGGACCCCCTCAAAAATGCCTCGGTGAGGGACAGGACCCCCCAAAAACGCCTCGGGGAGGGGCAGAACGGCACCCCCAAAACACCGCGGTGAGCGGAAGCACGGGACCCCCCAATACTCTCCCTTCACAGGGGTCACCCCACAACCTTCCCTGCTGAGGGCAACAACGGGACCCCCCCCCAAAACGCCTCGGGGAAGAGAGGGACAGGGATCCCCGCTTCGCCCGGTCAGAGGACGGGCGAGAGTCCCAAGCACAACCCCGGTACCGGTGATGGCCCCCAGACCCGTGTCTCACCCCCAGATCCCGTTTTAAGGCCCGGGGGACTTGGGGGGGGAGGGGGCACAGTTACCGTGCACGCTCCCGACAACACCGCCCTCCACAGGAGGGTTTGCGCACGCGCCGTGCGCGCCGCCCGGCACCGCCCCCCTGGACCAATCAGAGAGCGCCGCTTGGCGCCCCGCCCTCCTCGCCGAGGCCAAAACACGAGGCTCAGCCAATCAAAGCGCACGCTCCTTCCTTAGCCACGCCTACCCCGTCTTCTATTGGCCAGATGGGCGGAGGCCTCTCCTTGTCTGGGGAGGGCGGCATGGCAACGGAGCGAGTGACGTCATATGCAGGAACTGTGACGTCATATGATGGTTTGGGCGGGAGCTGCGAGCCCGGCCATGGGCAGGGACACTTTTGTGAAAAATGCGTATTTTATATTGGCTTTTAGCAAATATTCAAATGAGTATTATATGTGTTATGTTAGATTTATGCTGTATTAATTTATGTATTAAATTATGCTGTATTTATTATTTAAGTAGTGTGTTAAACATAGTTTTAGGTTATAACATAATGCTAAAATAGAAACTATGTATGTGGGATTTTTTTTTAAGAAAGGAATGAGGTACTCACAGCAGATAGCAGCCAATCAGTTGTTTTGAAAATTTTAAAAGTTTAATAGTAATGAAATGGTTATAAAAATAGCAATATAATTAGAGTAATAATAATTTGGACAATTTGGATTAGGACAATATGAGAAAATAAGAACAAAGAGTTATGGATGTCTGGGTAGCTCTTTCTGGGTAAAATAAGCCCATAAAAAGGACACAGTTAAGAGAGGATTAACCCTTAAAAGCAACAGCCTGTTGCATATTCATACAACTCATACATGATCCATAAATTCCATTCAAACACAGAATTCTGTCTGGTCAGTGTCAACTTCTTGCTCTGAATCCTGAGGTGTCTTCATGGCTGAGCAAGGCAGGAATAAGTTAATTTTTTCTGATAATGGGGCAATAAATTCTTTTATTCTGAAAGATTGAGGTGTCCTGTACAAGTACCTCATTCCTTTAAAAAATATCCCACATACACAGTTCCTATTTTAACTACAAAAGTTACCTTTTAACTACAAATCTACATTTCCCCCACTATAAAAATGTTAATACAGCACTACTAATCAATACAACAAAATACATATAATAAAAACCTGTGCAGAGCCATATCATATCCACTTTTCACAAACCGGTTGAACTACAACTTCCTAAAAAACTCAATTCCTTATCTGCTTAGAACACCAACCCATTCCATCCCAAATCTTTAGATTTTTAAGGAAAACAGCAAACACAGAGCCCACACTCAGAGGTTGGATGTTTTATTCACTGTCTCTACTTGGTCACCACCACACTGCAGCACTCACTCAAACACACTCTGCAAACAGCAAACAGACCAAAATTCACCTTCCCACAGGAAACAATCCACACCAGGAGTGCATTTTCCCCATCTTTAAATACTTGTGGAATAATAATAATAATAATAATAATAAATAAACTCCAGTTCTGGTTTGGTTTGCAGTTCCCTTCTTCATCCCACTGCTGGAGATACTCTGTGTAATTGATTTCTCAAGTATAATTCCCATTTTATTGGGAATCCTGCAGCTGTTTCTCAGCCTCTCCCTGCTCTGCAGGCTCTGGGGGTGCCACCCTGGTCATTAATCACAATTTCATGTCAAAGGATAGAAAATAATCTTTAAAACCTGGCTTGGGGAACAACAAGGCAGAGTTCAGGTCCAATGACACAACACAGAGCAGGAGCTGAGCACCCTGCAAGGCTCAGCCCTCAGGGTTGGAAAAGGAGAGGGAAAAATGGCAAAAATGCAAAAAAAGGGGGAAATTCCCTGTGCTGCAGAGTCCCACGGGATCAGAGGCTTTGTTTCACCCTGGGACACCTCTCTGGGCAGCTGCTTCCCCACAAAAGAGCAGCTCAAGTTCAAAAAATGCAGCTCTGGCCAAGCCATGATTTTTTCCCAATCAAAATCCCTCTGGAACCCCATTTCTCTGCTGTCTTTGGCTCCCCAAACCCCCCTGAGCTCCAGGATGGATCCTCACTTGGAGCTATATTGATTTCTGTTCAAAATCCAAATTTCCTCCCCCTGCTCTGTCACCCTCAGGTCCGTCACTGCTGCATCACCTTTGGCAAAACATCCAATTTTGGTTGGTTTTTTTTTTCCCTCCCCACCCCAGCTGCTCAATTCTGCACCCCCATCCTGGGGGAGTGAACCTCCTGTATAAATTTGGTGGGATTTTTATCCTGAACGCAGCATTCTAAGCCCAAAATGTGGGGAGTGCAGGTGATGGTTGCTGCCTTAGGGCTCGACCTGCAATTCCCACGTGGAATATGGATTTTGCTGACTTGCTGTCTATTAAAATCTGTAAATGGTTTGGTTATTCTTTTTCCTGCCTTAAAAAAAAATAATTTTCAAGAAGTTTGTCTGCTGTTTTCATTAAAAAATAAAAATTAAAAAGTATAAATGCACCAGCCTACCTCAGGGAACAGCAGTTATGTGGCAAAATCTCACAATATTCAAATTCTTGTGTTAAAATTGTGTCAATCCTGACCTGGAACACCAAGGGGAGGCTGGACCAGCATTCCCAGTCTGTGACCACCCCACCACCAGCAGCAAGGATCCACAGCAAGGCTGAAGGTGGGGAACACACCCAAAAAACACAACCCAGGGCTGGGGAATGACAAGGGGAGCACTGACACGGGCTGTTCTCCAGAGAGGATTGAATATTTGGGGCTCCTAAAACCCCTCCTAACACAGCAGCAGCCCCACAGCTGGGCTGGTGACAGCACTGGATGTGTCACAGCTACAGCAGAAAAATTAAAAAAAACAATTTTCAGGATTATTTACAGGAACCCCTTAAAGACAACTCACTGCCTTTGCAGGGAAAGGTGGGAGAAATCCTGGTTGTGCCTCGATTTTTGGGATCTTCCCAAACCACAGCGGCCCAGACTGCTGCAAAGTGGGAAGAAAAGTCACTGCAGTGTCCCCTCAGGTGGTGGGGACAGACACAGGGACAGCGAGGGGGCTGGCAGGACAGGACAGGACACGAGGATGGCCCAGAGCAGTGGCCAAGGCTTGGTGGTGCCACCGCTGCTGTGGGGCCATTAACTGTCACAGGCAGGCCCTGGCACGGCCACCAGGGCTTGGTGGTCACTCTGGAACGTGGCCACCAGGCCTTTGGGGGGGTGGTCACTCTGGAATGTGGCGGGATTGTCACTGGAACGTGGCCACTGGGCCCATGGTGGGGTGGTCACTCTGGAACATGGCCACTGGGCCTACAGTGGGGTGGTCACTCTGGAACGTGGCAGGATGGTCGCTCTGGAACGTGGCCACCGGGCCCACGGTGGAATGGTCACTCTGGAACACGGACATTGGGCCCATGGTGGGGTGGTTGCTCTGGAACGCGGCCACCGGGCCCACACCAGGATGGTCACTCTCCAACATGGCGGGGTGGTCACTCTGGAACGTGGCCACTGGGGCCACATCGGGGTGGTCACTCTGGACCATGGCGGGGTCGTCACTCTGGAATGTAGCCTTTGGGCCCACATCAGGGTGGTCATTCTGGAATGTGGTGGGATGGTCACTCTGGAACACGGCCACTGGGGCCACATTGGGGTGGTCACTCTGGAATGTGGCCACCGGGCCTTTGGCAGGATGGTTACTCTGGAATGTGGCAGGATGGTCACTCTGGCACGTGGCCTCTGGGCCCACACTGGGGTGGTCACTCTGGAACGTGGCAGGATGGTCACTCTGGAACGTTCTGAGCTCCGTGCCGGCCCTGGGGCCGCTGTTCCCCTTGGGCTGGGCCAGGCCCCGGGGTCCCCCCTGGCCGCGGCCGCTGCGGGAGCAGTCGTGGTGGCCGTGGTTGCCCAAGCGGCTGGAGGCCACCACGGCCTTCATGGCAGCCTGGGATGGAGGCAGAGAATCAGGGAATTGTGGAATGTTCCGAGGGGATCACCCAGCCCAAATCCTGGCCTGGCCTGGGACACCCCAACAATCCCAGCTCAACCATCCCACCCTCACAATCCCACCCTCACAACCCCAACCCAACAATCCCACCCCAACAATCCCACCCTCACAATCCCACCCTCACAATCCCACCCCAACAATCCCACCCTCACAATCCCACCCTCACAATCCCACCCCAACAATCCCACCCCAACAATCCCACCCCCACAATCCCACCCTCACAATCCCACCCCAACAATCCCACCCCAACAATCCCACCCTCACAATCCCACCCTCACAATCCCACCCTCACAATCCCACCCCAACAATCCCACCCAACAATCCCACCCTCACAATCCCGCCCCAACAATCCCACCCTCACAATCCACCCCAACAATCCCACCCTCACAATCCCACCCTCACAATCCCACCCCAACAATCCCTCCCCCACAATCCCATATCCCAAAAATCCCACCCCAAAAAATCCCATACCCACAATCCCACCCCAACAATCCCATCCCAAAAATCCTTCCTCCACAATCTCATATCCCAAAAATCCATTCCCCACAATCCCATCCCAGAAAATCCCATCCCCACAATCCCAATCATACCCCAACAATCCCATCCCCACAATCCCACCCCAAAAATCCCATATCCCCACAATTCCATGTCCCAACAATCCCATCCCAAAAAATCCAAAAAATCCCACCCCCACAATCCCATCCCCACAATCCCAGCCCCACAACCCCATCCCAAAAATCCCATCCCAAAAATCCCATCCCCACAATCCCAGCCCCACAATCCCATCCCAAAAATCCCACCCCAACAATCCCATCCCCACAATCCCACCCCAACAATCCCATCCCAAACTCCTGCAGCTCTGGCAGCCTCAGATTGAAGAAATTCAATGCCCAGCACCCTTGGGGGAGGAACCTTTCCCTAAAATCCATCCCAAAAATCCCCTGGTACCGCTCCAAACTTTCCCTCAGGATCCAAGAGGGCGCTGCCCTTCCAGGCCATGCATGGGGGCAGTTATCTGTCGCTTCAATTTTTTAAAATTTTCTAATTTTTTTGATGTTTATACATTTTCATAACAAACTTTTCCACACCCTTTTTGTAAATAACTTATAATTTTGCATTCTTTTATGGAAGAAGAGGAATTTGATATACTGTTTGTTAGTTCAGTAACATTGGAGAGGCGGCACTTTTTAAATCCACTGCCACTTTTAGAAATCTATTCAATGTTAGAGGCAGAAAATGAATTTTTATTTCAGGATCCCCTCCCTGTGCTGTCACACGTCCCCAGGTGTCCCCTCCTCACCTTCAGTTTCCTCCTGGCGTTGAATTCCTGCAGTTTCCTCTGCGTGCTGTCCATGTGAGCGAATTTTGCTGCTTTCCCAGTGACCCAGGGGTGCTGCAGGGCCTGCTGAACCGTCAGCCTCTTCTGGGGATCCAAAACGATCAATTTCCTCACCTGAAAGCAGCAAAATCGCTCATTTTTGTTATTTTGTAGAAATTCACAGTAAAATAAAGAAGATTATCATTTATATATAATGTATAAATCGTAAAATCAAATAAATAATCAAAATAATTGTAATAAATCATAAAATTTACCATAATAAATCGTAAAATCAATAATAAAGAGAAGGAAGAAATAAAGAAAAAGAAATAAATAAGAAATAAAATAGAAAGAAATAAAATTAATCATAAAATCAATAATAAAAAGAAGGAAGGAAGGAAGGAAGGAAGGAAGGAAGGAAGGAAGGAAGGACAAGAATGGAAAGGAATAGGAAAATAGAAGAAATAGAAAAATAATAGATGAAATAAAGTTAATCATAAAATCAATAACAAAAAAAAAGGAAGAAAGAAGAAACTGAAAATAAATAAATAAGAAACAAAAGGGAAAGAAATAGGAAATGGAAATAGAAAGAAATAAAATTAATCATAAAATCAATAATAAATTAATAAATATTTTTAAAAATCAAACTAATAAATGAAATAAATTAATCATAAAATCAATCATAAAAAATAAGGAATAAATAAAGGAAATTAAAGAAAGCAAGAGTGCATCATAATAAAGAAATAAATAATAAATTCACATGAAAAAATAAATAATTAATAGAAATTTGGGGAAATAAATAAATTTAATTAGATAAATATATGCAGAAAATACATGAAAATAAAATAATGAAATGCAAGGAATAAAAAAATATGTGGTTAATAAATGAAAAGATATAAACAAAAGCAATAAATAGATAAAAATAAAATCATAAAAGAAGTGAAACCAATAATGAAAATAGTGATGAATAAATAAATGGAAATTTGACATAAACACATAAACATAAAATCATAAATAAATACATCAATAATAAAATGTGATAGATAAATAAACAGAATTAAAGAAATTGATAAATGGATAAAAATGAAATCATAAAAGAAACAATCACAATGTTATGAATAAATACAGTAATTAATAAATAAAGGGATCAAAATGAAATCATAAAAGAAATCATAAACATGGGGAGGAAATAAATAAATAAATAAAATAATGTAAGGGAAAGGAAAAGGGGAGAAGGGAAGGGAAGGGAAGGGAAGGGAAGGGAAGGGAAGGGAAGGGAAGGGAAGGGAAGGGAAGGGAAGGGAAGGGAAGGGACATAAAATAAAATAAATAAGATAAAAATATATTAGAATAGAATATATTATAATAAAATATATTAGAATAAAATATACTAGAATAAAATATACTAGAATAAAATATATTAGAATAAAATAAAATAAAATAAAATAAAATAAAATAAAATAATAAAAGTTACAGTTTCCCAAGGCCAGCAGTGCCTCACTCACCAAGTCCTTGGCGTTTGGGGACACCTCGTCCCACCAGGGGGACACGAACTCGTAGTCGCAGGTGAGGATGCGGCCGTACATGTACTGATCCCCCCGCGGGTCAAAGAAGGGCTCGAAGCCACAGAGCCTGGGGGGACAGATTATAATATATATATAATATAATATAAATATAATAATATAATATAATATAATATAATAATATAATATAATATAATATAATATATATTATATATATAATTATAATAATAATTATATAATATAATATAATATTAATATATATAACAGTATATAATATAATTAATATAATGTAATGTATTAATGTAATATAATATAATAGTACGAATAGTATATAAAAGTATATAAGAGTATATAATGGTATATAATATAATATAATAGCATATAATAGTATATAACAGTATATACACTATTATTATATACATATATTTTATTTTATATCATATAATATATTATCATATCATTATAATATTATAATTAATTATAATATTGTTATGATTAAATTATCATAAATTATAACTTAATCTTAATTATAAACTTAATTATAAACTCAATTATAAACTTCTAATAATTTAATTATATAAATTTTATTATTATAGATTATGTATTAATAAGATTTTAATACATTATAATTATAATAAAATTAGAATATTATAATATAATAGAATAATCTATTATAGTATATATAATAGAAATATATATTATAGTATGTACAATATTATATTATAAATATATATTATGGTGATACTGTAAATATATATTATGGTAATATTATAAATATCTATTATGGTAGTATTATATTACATTATATTATATTATATTATATTATATTATATTATATTATATTATATTATATTATATTATATTATATTATATTATATTATATTCCTTCTAAAAACATAGAGTCAAATAATTTCCTCCTTCATCCTGGGGACCCTGCAAATTCCCAAACATCCCCCAGCAGGGACAGAGGGGACAAATCCCCCCTTTCTGTGTCCCCTGGCTGTGACACTCACAGGATGTAGGTGATGACCCCCACGCTCCACATGTCCACCTCTGGTCCATAGGGACACCCGTGCAGGATTTCGGGGGCTGGAAGGAAAATTTGGGGGTCAAAAACACCCATGGGGGAGTCCCAGTGGAGAAAACCCTGCTGGGCACCAACAGGTGTGGAGGAAAAGAATAAATGCAGAGGAAAAGGGATATATGTGAAGAAAAGGGGATAAATGTGGAGAAAAAGGGGATAAATGTGGATCTGTGCCACCCAAATGTGGCAAAACTCCAGCTATTCGTGCACCAAGCTGTGCCCAGCCTCAGGTGGGGAAAACTCCCTGGAATGTCCCTCCCACCCCAATTTTCCTCTCTCCCAAATGTCCCTCCTTTCTCCCACCCCAATTTTCCTCTCCCCACAATGTCCCTCCATCTCTCCCACCCCAATTTTCCTCTCCCAAGATGTCCCTCCCTCTCCCTTCCACCCCAATTTTCCCTCCCTCTCTTTCCCACCCCAATTTTCCTCTCCCAAAATGTCCCTCCATCCCTCCCACCCCAATTTTCCTCTCCCCACAATGTCCCTCTCTCCCCACGATGTCCCTCCCTCTCCTTTCCACCCCAATTTTCCCTCCCTCTCTCCTACCCCAATTTTCCTCTCTCCCAAATGTCCCTCCTTTCTCCCATCCCAATTTCCTCTCCCCACAATGTCCCTCTCTCCCCAAAATGTCTCTCCCTCTTTCTCACCCCAATTTTCTTGTCCCTACAATGTCCCTCCATCCCTCCCACCCCAATTTTCCTCTCCCAAAATGTCCCTCCTTTCTCCCACCCCAATTTTCCTCTCCCCAAAATGTCCCTCCTCTCTCCCACCCCAATTTTCCTCTCCCAAAATGTCCCTCCCTTGCCAATTTTCTTCTCCCCAAAAGGTCCCTCCCTTGTTCCCACCCTGATTTTCCTGTCCCCAAAATGTCCCTCCCTCCCTCCCACCCCAATTTTCCTGTCCCCACAATGTCCCTCTCTCCCTCCCACCCCAGCTTTCCTGTCCCCCTCCCCTCTCACCGCAGTACCCCGGTGTCCCACACACGGTTTTCATGGTGTCCTGTTCATCCACGATCTTGGAGAGCCCAAAGTCACCTTGCAGGGACACAAGGGAGTGGCAGCGCCATCAGGGAGGGGCACTGGCACCCTCTCTCATGCCAGGACCCCTGGCCAGGTCCCCAACCCACCGATTTTGAGGGGTGCATCGGGGGACAGGTCAGCATAGAGCAGGTTCTCTGGCTTCAGGTCCCGGTGCACGACCCCATTCTCGTGCAAATACTGCAAAAAAAAGGAAAAATGGGGTGTGAAAAGGAAGGGAACAGCCCCAGACAGAATTTGGGAGGTGGCAGCAGCGACTGGGGACCTGCCACAAACTCGGGACCAGCTCAGGAACAGCTACAACTGTGGTAAATCTGTTTCCAGTCAGGAATTTCCTGTTTTTTAAACCCTCCCGTTGCCATGGAAACTGTGGGATGCAGAGCAGCCCTGACCTTCCTCCTTCCTCCTCTCCATCACCTCTGAGAGCAGATCCGTCTTCTCCCAGTGGTGCCTTTGGAAGGGCAAGGGTGAGCGGAGAAATGAGGTGTTTGGGGTGGGGGCAGCTCTGGGTGCCTCTGCCCGGGGATATTTGGGATGGGGACAGATCCAGGAACTTCTCCTCAGGGATATTTGGAATGGAGACAGATCCAGAAACTTCTCCTCAGGGATATTTGGGATGGGAGCACAGGCTTCCAGGAATTGGACATGAGCTCTGCTTTCTCAGGGATATTTGGTGGGATCAGAATTTCTCAGGATATTGGATCGTGCACTCCAGCCTTCTCCAGGGATATTTGGGATCAGGGCAGCTCTGATGCTCTCCTCAGGATATCGTGCAGGACATTTCTCAGGGATATTTGGGATGGAGGCACCTCCAGGCCCTTCTCCTCAGGGATATTTGGGATGGGAGCAGCTTTGGGTGCTTCTCCTCAGGGATATTTGGGATGGGGGCAGCTCCAGGAACTTCTCCCCAGGGATATTTGGGATGGAGGCACCTCCAGGCCCTTCTCCTCAGGGATATTTGGGATCAGAGCAGCTCTGGGTGCTTCTCCTCAGGGATATTTGGGATGGGGGCAGCTCCAGGAATTTCTCAGGAATATCTGGGATCAGTGCAGCTCCAGGCATTTCTCAGGGACATTTGGGATCAGGGCAGCTCCAGGTGCCTCTCCTGAGGGATATTTAGGATCAATGCAGCTCCAGGCCCTTCTCCTCAGGGATATTTGGGATCAGGGCAGCTCTGAGTGCCTCTCCCCAGGGATATTTGGGATAGGGGCAGCTGCAGACATTTCTCAGGGATATTTGGGTTGGGAGCAGCCCCAAGCACTTCTCCTCAGGGATATTTGGGATCAATGCAGCTCTGGGTGCCTCTCCTCAGGGATATTTGGGATGGGGGCATCTCCAGGCATTTCTCAGGGATATTTGGGATCAGGGCAGCTCTGCGTGCTTCTCCTCAGGGATATTTGGGATAGGGGCAGCTGCAGACATTTCTCAGGGATATTTGGGATGGAGGCACCTCCAGGCCCTTCTCCTCAGGGATATTTGGGATCAGGGCAGCTCTGGATGCTTTTCCTCAGGGATATTATGGGATCAAATTCAGCTCCAGAAGCCCTTCTCACTCGGGAATATTTGGGTTTAGGGTCATCATCCAGGCAATTTCTCTCAGGGATATTTGGGATGGGGGAAGCTCCAGGCCCCTCTCCCCAGGGATATTTGGCTGCAACCCCTCCCCATTACCGAAACAGCCTCCAGGATCTGCTTGACCACGTGCGCCGCGTCCCTCTCGCTGTAGAACCCCCTCTCCACGATCCTGCGGGCACAAGGAGCCTTCAGCCCCCTCCATCCTCATCCTCCTCCTCCCAGGATCCTCACCTGAGCTGATCCTCACCTGTCAAAGAGTTCTCCCCCCGTCACCAGCTCCAGCACCAGCGCGATCTCCGAGGGCGTCTCGAAAATCTCCTTCAGCTTGATCTGGGAAAATGGATAAAAATGAAATAATAAAAGAAACAATCACTATGTTATACATTAATAAAGGAATTAATAAATAAAGGGATAAAAAGGGAATAATAAAAGAAATTGATCCGGAAAATGGATGAAAATGAGATCATAAAAGAAACAACCACGATGATATAAATAAATAAAGCAATTAATAAATAAAGGGATAAAAAATGAAATCGTAAAAGAAATCATACCCGTATGGAGGAAATAAATAAATTAATAAAATAAAATAAATTAATAAAATTAATAAAACTGGAAAATTGAAAAAAATGACATCATAAAAGAAACAATCACAATGTCATAAATAAATAAAGTAATTAATAAATAAAGGGATAAAAATGAAATCATGAAAGAAATCATAAACATTTCCTCCATACCCATATGGAGGAAATAAATAAATAAATAAAATTAAATTAATTAATAAAATTAATAAAACTGAAAAATTGATAAAAAAGAGATCATAAAAGAAACAATCACAATGTTATAAATAAATAAATAAAGTAATTAATAAATAAAGGGATAAAAATGAAATCATAAAAGAAATTGATCTGGAAAATTGATAAAAAGGAGATATAAAAGAAACAACCACAATGTTATAAATAAAGTAATTAATAAATAAAAGGATAAAAATGAAATAATAAAAGAAATCATACCCATATGGAGGAAATCAGTAAATAAATAAAATAAATAAAACTGGAAAATGGATAAAAATGAGATCATAAAAGAAACAATCACAATGCTGTAAATAAATAAAGTAATTAATAAATAAGGGGATTAAAAATGAAATAGTAAAAGAAATCGTACCTATATGGAGGAAATAAATAAATAAATAAAATAAAACTGGAAAATTGATAAAAATGTGACCATGAAATAAACAATCACAATGTTATAAATAAATAAAGTAATTAATTAATAAAGGGATTAAAAATGAAATCATGAAAGAAATCATACCCATATGGAGGAAATAAATAAAACTGAATAAATTAATAAATAAAAATAAAGTAAGGGGGAAAAAAAAGAAAAGAAAGAAAAGAAAGAAGGGAAGGGAAGGGTGACAGGAGGGATTTAGGGATGTGGAATGTAGGCTATGGGATGTGGGATGCAGTGTGGTATTTTCTGCATTCCCCCATTAAGGGGAGGAAATTATGAATCTGACTCCAAGTTCTTAGAAAGCTAATTTATTATTTTATGGTATTATATTCTATTTAAAAATGTTATACTAAAACTATACTAAAGAATAGAGAAATAGATACTTACAGAAGGTTTAACAAGATACTAATGAAAAACCTGTGACTCTCCAGAGCCCCACACAGCTGGCTGTGATTGTCATGAAATAAAAACAACTCCCATGTTGGATAAACAATCTCCAACCACATTCCAAAGCAGCAAAACGCAGGAGAAGCAACCAGAAAATTATTGTTTTCATTTTTCTCTGAGCTTCCCAAGAGGAGAAATCCTGGCTGAAGGGATTTTTCCAGAAAATGTGACAGTGCCAACGCAGGAATGCTGTGCTGGGAGGAGACTTTGACCACCAGGGAGGGTGGAAAGGGAAATCTCAGTGCAAACATTTCCTTCCTCTGTTTGTTTGGTTTTTCTTGATTTGTTTTCACCTGAATTTTTAAAAAATTTTTTGCAGCAGCCCCACTCACTTAACAGGGATTAAAGATGAATGTGGGAATGAGCAGAGCCTTGATTCTCTTCTCATTTCTGAGCTTGTTTGGCAGAGAACATTGGAATTTTGGAGGTCTGTGGGCACCTCAAAGCCTCCATCCAGCCCTGTGGTGTAACTGCAGCTGCATCCCATGGGATGGATCCTGGTCCTGCACACCTGGGATGGATCCTGCACACCTGGGATGGATCCTGCACACCTGGATGGATCCTGATCCTGCACACCTGGATGGGTCCTGCACACCTGGATGGATCCTGCACACCTGGATGGATCCTGGTCCTGCACACCTGGATGGATCCTGCACACCTGGATGGGTCCTGGTCCTGCACACCTGGATGGATCCTGATCCTGCACACCTGGATGGATCCTGGTCCTGCACACCTGGGATGGATCCTCATCCTGCACACCTGGATGGATCCTGCACACCCGGATGGATCCTGATCCTGCACACCTCGGATGGATCCTGCACACCTGGATGGATCCTGCACACCTGGATGGATCCTGGTCCTGCACACCTGGATGGGTCCTGCACACCTGGGATGGATCCTGATCCTGCACACCTGGGATGGATCCTGCACACCTGGGATGGGATGGATCCTGCACACCTGGGATGGATCCTGCACACCTGGATGGATCCTGGTCCTGCACACCTGGGATGGATCCTGCACACCTGGATGGATCCTGCACACCTGGATGGATCCTGCTCCTGCACACCTGGGATGGGATGGATCCTCATCTTGCACACCTGGGAGGGGATGAAGGAGAGCCAAACACACCCCGTGGGGTCACAGCCACTCTGGGATCAAGGCTCTGGAAACGTCCTGCAGCAGAAGAGGCACCAAACCCTCGTTTTCCTCCTGATTTTTTGTGATTCAGTTCCCTTTTTGCCTCCACAGCCCATCTGGAATTAACAATTCTCTTTTAAAGCAACGTCCAAATGCAATTTTTTTTCCTTTTTTCCCCCCCACTTTTTTTTTTTTTTTTTTAATAGAAACCCAAGAATTTCATGCTTCTTAAGACTTTTGTGACACTGCGAATTTCATGGGGCTTTAATCATTCCCTTCCCAGGCTGGGTGACAAGCCTTGATCCCCCGCGGGGTGAGAGACACTATGTGGCAGCTTATTGCATTATAATAATACACAGAGCACTATAATTTTCCTATTAACTTCAAAAGTTTACAATCCTATTATCAGCCGCTGCCGAGGTCGGTGCTGCACGATAGCAGCAAATAATGGAGCAGAGCAGCTCCTCTTCAAACATCTCTTGAACTTGGGGATGAGCAGAACCCCATGGAAACCTCGGGGATTTAAATATTCCAACAGGATGGATCCTCCTCTGTGCTTTAAGGAGAGGGAAAATTGGATTTTCTGTGGTGTTGCTGATAACACATCAGAGAGGAGCCTCTTCCCATCCACCTGGGCTGCTCCAGGTGTGTGATTCCCATCTCTGTGTCTCTCCAGATGTGCTGGGATGGGGAAATATCTCCATGGAAGAAGCTGAAGCACCAAAAACCACTAAAATACCCCAAAATGGGCTCACACTGTGCTGGCTGTCAATAATGGAGCAGAGCAGCTCCTCTTCAAACATCTCTTGAACTTGGGGATGAGCAGAACCCCATGGAAACCTCAGGGCTGGATCCTCCTCTGTGCTCTGAGGAGCTGCCTGGAGAGGGGAGGGTGAAAATTGGATTTTCTGTGGTGTTTTTGAGAGAAGCCTCTTCCCATCCACCTGGGCTGCTCCAGGTGTGTGATTCCCATCCCTGTGTCTCTCCAGATGTGCTGGGATGGGGGAAATGTCTCCATGGAAGGAGCTGAAGCACCAAATTGTCCCAAAACCACTGAAACACCCCAAAACAGGCTGAGAGGTTTAGAGACAACCTGTCCCCAGCGCTTTGTTCCTCTTTATCTCTGTTTTTGGGATCTTTGGGAATTCTCTTGGCTTCATCTCTTGGCGTGAAGGTTTTGGGTTTCTCCAGAGAGCAAAACTCCGAGGATGGGCTGGGAGCAGCCGTGCCCAGGCTTTGAGGGATGCTGCAGACAATGTCCAGTGATGTCCCAACGATGTCCCAACGATGTCCCAGCGATGTCCTGACCACAATCCCAACAGGAGCAGGGCCTGTCCCAATCCTCAGCCCCACAGCAGCTCCCAGGTGTTTTTTTTCTGTGTCATTCCCTTAACTCAGGTGTTCTCCAAGCTCCTTTTGCAGTTTCCCACAGGAACCATGCAGTTGGGAATGAGCCTTTTTTGGGAGGCTCCTGGCATTCCAGAGGGGCTCTGCTGGATTAGATCAGCTCCAACCCTGCTCCCGTTATCCCTGGAGTGCTGAGTGGGCAGGGCACAGCCCCAGCCCTGCAGCCCTGGCCTCCCTTTTATCTCTGTGGCAGGATATTTTCCAGCCAGGCAATTTTCTGTGGGATTCATTTGATCTCCTCGATGGAAATTTGAGGTGGAAATCTCAAACCAGGGCGTGGGAAGGAGGAGGACAGGGGGGTCCTTGGCTTTCAAAATTATAGCTGGGAGCTCAAAGGAGCTGCAAGGAGCAGGAATTTCATGTGGCAGAGAGAGGGGCATCACCTGGATGCTGTGAGTGAGGCAGGGAGGGATCAGGGAGGGTTTTCCATGGGGTGACGCCTTCATTTTACACCAAGACAGGATGAGGATGAGGATGAGGATGAGGATGAGGATGAGGATGAGGATGAGGATGAGGATGAGGATGAGGATATTCCAGCCCTTCCCGCAGCACCAGGGTGAATTAAGGGTGCAAACCCACCCCCAGCAGCCAAAGGGGTCTGCTTTGGGGTCCTACTCACGATGTTGGGGTGCGAGAGGCGCAGCAGGACCCCGATCTCCGTCCTCACGATCTTCTTGTCGATCTGGGAATCGACAAAAATTAATTGATTTTTTTAACTGTGCGGCACAGATCTTGCGTCACCTGCGCTGCCAGGCCTGGCTCTGCCTCCCCACATCACACCCAGCACATTTTACATCTGCCCCAGAGCCCACCCCACCCAAATCCCACTTTTGTCCATGTGGGACCCCCAGATTGTGGGAGCCATGCCCAGTGCCAGCCCCCTGCCCGTTTTAGTGCCAAGGGGCAGGGGAGGAGAGGCACCAGCACCCTCTCCCCAGCTCCCTGATGCTCCCCTTCCCATCCCCAGCCCCTCTCACCGTTTTCTTCAGGATCTTGGCAGCGTAGGGAGCTCCTGTGCCTTTCTCCTGGCAGCTGAACACCACCGAGGTGGCTCCCCTGGAGGGCAGAGGGACGTGAGGCTGGCACAGAGCTGGGGGTCCGGCTCCGCCTGTGCCCCCCAGCAGCACCTTTGGCAGTGCCAGGCCCTGGGAGCTCAGTGTGGATTCATTCCACTCTTCATGGATCCTGCTTTTCATGGATCCCCCTCCTCCTGCATGCCCCAATTCCTGAATTCCCTTCTTGTACCCCTCCCCTTCATCCCCACCTTCCCTTCCTCCCGCATCCCCAAATTCCTGAAATCCTCCCTGTACCCCTCCCCTTCATCCCCACCCCACATCCCCGTCCTCCTGCATCCCCCAAATCCTGAATTCTCCTCCTGTTCTCTTCTAATTCAGCCCCACATTCTTTTCCTCCTGCATCCCCCAATTCCTGAACTCCCCTCCTGTTCCCCTCTCCTTCATCCCCACCCCACATCCCCTCCAATTCCTGAATTCCCCCAATTCCTGAATTCCTTTCTTGTACCCCTCCCCTTCATCCCCACCTTCCCTTCCTCCTGCATCCCTAAATTCCTGAATTCCTCCCTGTACCACTCCCCTTCATCCCCACCCCACATCCTCGTCCTCCTGCATCCCCCCAAATCCTGAATTCCCTTCGTGTTCCCCTCTCTTTCATCCCCACCCCACATCTCCCCATTCCTGAATTTCCCCAAATCCTGAATTCCCTTCCTGTTCCCCTCTCCTTCATCCCCACCCCACATCCCCCTCCTCCTGCATCCCCTCCCGCGCCCATCCCAGCTTTTCCAATTCTATTTTAATTAAACCCGACTCCTACAGGGGGTTTAAATCCTTAAGCTGCTTTCACCACGGGACGGAGCCGCCGCGTCCCCGCTCGCTCGCAGCCCCTCGGCGACAGCGGCGACACCGCCGGGGCTCCATCCCAGCCCATCCCGACACCAGACACCGCCGGGTGACACCGGCACCGCCACCGCGTCCCATGGCGATCTCAGCTCGGGTTAATCGCGTTTCCCGAGCGCTGGACGGTGAAATCAGCCCAGGGGCTCATTTACAATTCCATCTCTCCCTGCCTGGCTCCTGCAGCAGATTAATTCCTGCCCCCGAGCCATCGGCCGCGTTTCACCGCACTTTGGCTCCGCCGCCTCGTGGGACGGAGCTCAGGCTGTGCCTGGAGGTGCCCGGCAAGATCAGACCCCAAAATCAGCGATTTTCACACCAAAACCTCCCCTGAGCACACCGACATCCCCCCAGGCAGCTCCCGGGTGCTCTCCTGAATGAGGGATTTGTCTCCAAACCCAGAGCAGGTTTTGCATCACCCTCATCCGGCTGAACTTGGGAACGGCGTTCCCATGGCAACGGCAGCGCTGGGTACCACTCCGGGATGCTGCGGGATCCAACCCTGCCCAGCTCCAAAATTTCCTCCCTTTTGCCAAACATCCTCCAGCAAAGTTCATTTTACAATTAAAAAACTAATTTGGAAACAAATTGGGACAGGAGGGGAGGAGCGGCCACCACCTGCTGCAGCTCAGGAAAAAGGGCAAAAACTGCAATTTGACCCCAAAATGGCATCGCTGCTGCTATGACAACATCACGAGGTTATCCTTGGAATTTCCCAGCTTGTTTGATTTAAATCTGGTGCTGGAACTGGATGGATGGATGATGGATGATGGATGGATGGATGGATGGATGGATGATGGATGGATGGATGGATGGATTTGGAACCAAATTGGGACAGGAGGGGAGGAGCGGCCACCACCTGCTGCAGCTCAGGAAAAAGGGCAAAAACTGCAATTTGACCCCAAAATGGCATCGCTGCTGCTGCTGCCACCGCTACAACAACGCCACGAGGTTATCCTTGGAATTTCCCAGCTTGTTTGATTTAAATCTGGTGCTGGAACTGGATGGATGGATGATGGATGGAGGGATGGATGGATGGATGGATGGATGGATGGATGGATGATGGATGGATGGATGGATGGATGGATTTGGAAACAAAATGGGACAGGAGGGGAGCAGCGGCCACCACCTGCTGCAGCTCAGGAAAAAGGGCAAAAGCTACAATTTGACCCAAAATGGCATCGCTGCTGCTGTGACAACAACATCACGAGGTTATCCTTGGAATTTCCCAGCTGGGCTGGACACGGGGCAGGACCCTCCATCCTCTCTCCAGAGCTGAATCCCAGCCAGGATCTGTCGCCTCTCCCATTTTTTCCGCACGGCCAATTCGCAGCCCGATTCCCGGCGCTAACGAGCTCGTTTAGGAGCGCTCGGCTCGGCGTTTAGGAGGGCTCGGGGTGGCTCCTGTGCCCGCTGTGCCCGCGGCGCTGCCCCTCACGCGTCCCCAATTATTGCAGCGCTCGGAATTCGCCACGCCTCGGCCCCGCAGCCGCCAATAAATATCCCCAATCAGCCTCGCCCGCCACGGGAGATAATTGCATTTGCTTTCCAGATGAACTGGAAAATGTCGAGCGATGGGGTTTGCTGAGAGAGCCTGGAATGCGCGGCTGGGAGCGGCCCCGGGCTGGGTCCTCCCCTCTCCATCCCTTTCCTGCTCCATGGGGATTCCAGGCTGGATCTGGGTCCAGTCTTGGCAGGGAAGGCTCTGAGGGAGAGCTGTGCATGGAGAGTGGGCTCCCAGCAGCCCAAATCCCACCCAGATCCCACCAGGCCGTGAGTTTGATTTAAATCTGGTGCTGGAACTGGATGGATGGATGGATGGATGGATGGATGGATGGATGGATGGATGGATGGATGGATTGATTCCAGGCCTGTCCTTCTCTCCGACATCCCTCTGTGCAAGGCTGGATTCTGTCCAAGCCCTGGGCTGGTGTGGCCACACCTTGATACAAACCCTTAAATTCCTGTTTTTACCAAAATTGCTGCTTTTCAGGATTCTCTGAGGATGGAAACCCAGCCTGAGCCACCAAATCCCCCTGTTCTGAGCCAGGGCTCCGAGGCAGAGCTGTCTCCCCCCATGGCACAGCCCAGAGCCCCCACAAATGGGATCATCAACCTTCCCCTGGCACCCCTGGAGGGATCACAGCCCTCAGATGGGCTCTCCAAGCCAAATCCAGAGCTGGGAATTCAGGCTCTGGCATTTTGCAGCAGGCAGGACCCTCATTGCCCACCCCCAAAGCTTTGGGGTGCTCAGAGGAGAGATGGGTGTCCCCATGATCCCACTGCCATGGATATGAGGAACATCCATCTCCACAGGCCCAGGGACCCCTGACCCAACCTGCAAACCCCCAGTGAGCTCTGCCAGACCCTTCCTGCAGCGTCACAGCAGCAAGGCCAGGTCACACCAGAGGGGAGGGTCTGTCACCATCCATCCCCTTACCCATCCTTCCACAGCCCTTCTACATCCATCCTTCTGCCCTGCTTGTCCAGCCCTTCCTGCATCCATCCATCCATCCATCCATCCATCCATCATCCACCAATCCATCCATCCATCCATCCATCCATCCATCCATCCATCATCCACCAATCCATCCATCCATCCATCCATCCATCCATCCATCTCCTTCATATCTGTCCCTCTCTTCCTGCCTCCTTTCCTGCATCCCTTCACCCCCATTTCCCTTCATCCACTCCCTCAAATCCCTCCACCTCCCCCAAATCCATCCCATCTGTATTCCTCAGCCTTCCCCACATCCCTCCATCCTCTTCATGTCTCTGTCTCTCTTCCTGCATCCTTTCCTGCATCCCTTCACCCCCCATTTCCTTTCATCCCCCTCCCCAAATCCATCCATCCATCCATCCATCCATCCATCCATCCATCCATCCATCCATCATCCATCCATCCATCCATCCATCCATCCATCCATCCATCCATCCATCCCCTTCCTATCTGTCCCTCCCTTCCTGCATCCCTTCACCCACCATTCCCCTTCATCCACCCCCCCAAATCCTTCATCTCCCCCAATCCATCCCCTCTGTATTCCTCACCCCTCCCCACATCCCTCCATCCCCCCCAAACCCGTCCCCTCTGTATTTCTCCATCCCTCCCCACATCCCTCCATCCCCCCCAAACCCGTCCCCTCTGTATTTCTCCATCCCTCCCCACATCCCTCCATCCCTCCTGCTTCCCTCCATCCCCCCCTGCCCCATCCATCTCCTGCCCCTCCCAGCCCCTCCCCGCTCGCTCTCCCCGCCCGGTACCGTCCCAGCTCGGGCCCCACGACGTAGAAATCTTCCAGTGCCGCCTCCCGGTGGGATCCATCGATCCAGAACTCGCTCTCGCCCTCGCTCTTGGACGTCGGCATGGTGGGCTGGGGGCTGCCAGCTGCCTGCAGCTGCTGGCAAGGGAAAGGGGAGCCCCCGGCATGGATGGGCGCCTCACCCGCACCCAAATCCCCCCCGCGCTTCCCGCAGAGCCCAGATGGCTCGGGAAAAACCAGCGCTGGGGATTATCGAGCGCGGCGGAATCACAAATCCCCTTCCCACCCGGCACGTACGATGCTTTTCCCGAGATAATTCCTTTCCCCCCCTCTGAGATGTTTCCCCCCCTCCCGGTTTTTTCCATCACCCCCTCCCTCTTTTCCCACCTGTTTGGGTCCCCCCCCAGCCCCTCCACGCGCCCCCCGGTAATTTTGGGGTGGGGTCGTGGCCCGGCACGTACCATTACCTGCGGCGCCGCCTCATCCCCGCCGCGGGGCGGCCGTGCCGAGGGTGGGCACGGGGGGTCCCGAGCCCGCGGCGCCGGGGCTGAGCCTGCCCGAGGGCCCTCCCGGTGCTCCCCAAACCGGGGCGTCACGGCTCAGATCTTCTGGGGGGCTTCAGGGGGCTGGGAGGGGGCGGGGATGGGAGGATGGAGGGATGGAAGGATGCGGGGATGGAGGGCTCGGGAATGGAGGGATGCAGGGACGGGAGGATGGAGGGATGGAGGGATGCAGGGATGGGAGGATGGAGGGATGCAGGGACGGGAGGATGGAGAGATGCAGGGATGGGAGGACTCGGGAGTGGAGAGAGCAGGGATGGAAGGATGGAGGGATGCAGGGATGGGAGGATGCCGGCCAGCACGGGTGCAGCTGCCACGATGCCGGGCTGGGAGGATGCCGGGATGGGATGTGAGGATGCAGGGATGCCGGGACAGAAGGATTCAGGGATGCCGGGATGGAAGGATTCAGGGATGCCGGGACACCGGGCAGCACCGGGAGGCGGCGATGCGACGCTGCCGGGAAGCGGGAGCGCAGCGCTGCAGGGAGAGAGGAAGATGAGGATGCGGGGCCGGGGCTGCGGAGCACCGGGACCCTCCCCGGCAGCATCAGCGGCTCCCGCCTGGCTCGGCCGTGCCACCCCCCGGCCCGGCGCCGCCACTGCACCCCCCCCGAGCCCCCCCGGGGCTACGGAACCCGCGCGGTGCTCGGGGGGAGCCCGGGCGGCCCCGAACCCACATCGCGATCCCGCACCGGCAGAACCGGCCCCGCTGCGGGGAGCACCGGAACCCCCCCGGTGCCGCGGCCCCTGTCCCGCCCCGCACGCACCGGGGCCGCGCTGTGCCCCCACCCCGAGCAGCCGGAACCGGGAACCCACCCCCTCCCCTCTCCCGGTGTCGGGGGTCGCGGGGCGGGGGGCGCGGGCGCTGCCCGGAGCCGCCGCACGGTGACGCCGTCGCCCACCGGATGGGAACGGGGGGGGCGGGGGGGAAACGGGGAGGTGGGAGGGGACGGGGCGGGGATGGGATTGGGATTGGAGAGGGATTGAGGTACGGGGCTGGGCTGGGAATGGGTTGGGAATGGTGGGAATGGTGGGAATGGCGTTGGGAATGGTGGGAATGGGCTGGGAATGG
Organism: Zonotrichia leucophrys gambelii; assembly: GCF_028769735.1. Classification (NCBI taxonomy): domain Eukaryota; kingdom Metazoa; phylum Chordata; class Aves; order Passeriformes; family Passerellidae; genus Zonotrichia; species Zonotrichia leucophrys. Next base: position 3,842,630 of record NC_088197.1, on the reverse strand, counting down.
CACTGGGAGTGGCACTGGGAATGGTGGGAAAGAGACTGAGAATGGTGGGAAAGGCGGGAATGGCACTGGAAGTGGTGGGAATGACACTGGGAATGAAACTGGGAATGGTGGGAATGGCACTGGGAGCACTGGGAATGGCACTGGGAATGGTGGGAATGGCACTGGGAATGGTGGGAATGGCACTGGGAATGGCACTGGGAATGACAGGAATGGCACTGGGAATAGCACTGGGAATGGCAGGAATGGCACTGGGAATATCACTGGGAATGGCACTGGGAATGGCACTGGGAATGGTGGGAATGGCACTGGGAGCACTGGGAATGGCACTGGGAATGGTGGGAATGGCACTGGGAATGGCACTGGGAATGGTGGGAACAGAGAATGGCACTGGGAATGGCAGGAATGGCACTGGGAATGGTGGGAATGACACTGGGAATGGTGGGAATGGCACTGGGAATGGCACTGGGAATGGCACTGGGAATGGTGGGAATGGCACTGGGAATGGTGGGAATGGCACTGGGAATGGCACTGGGAATGGTGGGGCCCAGCTGGAGGAGGAGGATGAGCAGTGGAGGGGAGGGGTGAGATGGGATCAGGGATCATGGGTGGGTTTAGGGTGAGATTGGGATTGGGGACGGGCCTGGAACAGGGAATGGAGATGGGATGAGATCGGGCAGGGCTGGGACTGAGGATGGGATGGGATGGGAGGATGGGATGGGGTTGGGATGGATGGGATGGGATGGGATGGGATGGGATGGGATGGGATGGGATGGGATGGGATGGGATGGGATGGGATGGGATGGGGATGGGATGGGATGGGATGAGATGGGATGGGATGGGATGGGATGGGATGGGATGGGATGGGATGGGATGGGATGGGATGGGATGGGATGGGGATGGGATGGGGATGGGGATGGGATGGGATGGGATGGGATGGGATGGGATGGGATGGGATGGGATGGGATGGGATGGGATGGGATGGGATGGGTTGGGATGGGGATGGGATGGGATGGGATGAGATGGGATGGGATGAGATGGGATGGGATGAGATGGGGCAGGGCTGGGACTGAGGATGGGATGGGAGTGAGGATGGGATTGGGTTGGGATGGATGGGATGGGATGGATGGGATGGGATGGGATGGGATGGGATGGATGGGATGGGATGGGATGGGGATGGGATGGGGACAGGGCTGGGGTGAGACTTGGACTGGGGCCAGGAACAGAATCAGAATGGACACAGGATTAGAGAAGGAGATGGGATGGGGCCAGGGATGGGACTGTGGATGGTGTTTGCATGGGGCCAGGGATGGGATGGGCCTGTGGGGATGGAACAGGTCCAGGAATGGGGTGGCAGTGAAGATAGGGCTGGGAAAAGGACAGGAATGAGGCTGGAATGGGGCCAGGAACAGAGTGGGAGTGGGGATGGGGTTGGGGTGCTGCTGTCCCTGTGTCTGGAGCCACCCACACTGCCAGGGAGCCCATGGGGTGTTGTGCTCCCCATAGCAAAGGGAGCAGGAAATCCCTGCTGAACATCCAAGGCAAGGAAACAACAGATTTTTATGTTTTTCTATTAAGAACTGGAAATAAGGAGAGCATCCCATAGCACAGTGACCCTCCAGTGGGACTGAGGGGCAGACAGGCCCTGAGGATGCTTCAGCCCCCCCCCAAATCCCTCACCACAAACAGGAGACCCCCAAAAGGCCCCGCCATGAAGGTCTCACAGGCAGGAAACATTCTCCTTGTCATGGGCTCCCCGAGTATTTATTAGAATATTTTATCATATCTGAGGGAGGCAAACTCAGCCCTGCTTGATCTCCTCCAGTTGCAACTCCCTTTTGAAAGGGATGTTCTCCGTGCAGGGAGTGACCTGCTCCGTGAATAAATTGACTCTGCCTCCGTTCTCTCCCTGTCCTGCAATGTTGTGGAGACAAGGGTGGGCTGCAGAGGCTGCTTGGCATAATTAATATTTATCACAAGCACAATCCCCCCACCCCGTTCATCCCCAAAGAGTGGGGGGCTGCGTTGGCAGCTCCTTCCCTTTGGAAATCTCATCATTGGGTTCTTAATTAGGGGTCCAACCCCTCCTGGCACCCACAGACACCCACGGGTGGGCACGGGATGGACAGAGGGAAATGTGGATGGGAATGGGGCATCCCCCGACCCCTGCACACCCCAAAACCCCCATGAGGTGAGGGGTACCCTTGGCAGGAGCTGTCCCAACCCAGGACACGTCCCCAAGGGGCAGATCCAGCTGCTGGCAGCAGGAATTGCCCCGTTCCCTGCCGGGCTGGTGGGACGCTGGGGCTGGATCCGTCCTCCAGCCTTTTGTCTGTGGGAGAGGAATTAATTATTTTGTTCTCTCATTACCCCGGACTAAAAAATCCATTTCTGAGCAGCATAAATTTCGGTGCCTGAAGTGGCTATTTTAACATCCCGGGAAACATTTCTCTCCCTCCCTCGCCCTTTTCCCAATCATTTCTGTCTCATTGGCAGCCATCGATGTTCCGGATGAAGCACAAGATGGAGGGACATTATCCAAACCCTGCAAAACGGCCTTTTCTGGGTGGAAAATGGGGTGGAGAGGCTGAAATGGGGTCCTCACGATCCCCACAAACCCCCGGGCTGGGGGTCTGGTGCAAAGAGAGAGCAGAGTCTGAGAACGGCCCCACCAGGGACGTGCGCTGCTCAATTGTTTGGAACATAAAATGGAAATTAATACATGGGGTGACCCCCCCACGGCATCCCCCCCTTCCCCCCAGCGCCGCTCGCCTCGTTAATTGAACGGCGCGAAGCAAATGAGGTCAGAGCTCACTTGAGCCAGACAAGGACACGGGAACACGCGAGGCAGGGCTGTACCTGCCCGTGTTTAGCATTCCTGCCGGGATCCGCTCATTAAAAACCTAAAAGGCGGCTTAAGCATCCCATTAGAGCCGAGCCGGGCTCCGCAGCCTTCCCTCGCTGAGGTTTGCGGGGAGAGCCGGGCACAAGGAGGGGGTTTGCGGTTCCTGCCCCATTGCCGGCTCTTTGTGGGGGTTTGGAGCTTTTTTGGGGGTTCCAGGGGCAGGAGAGGTGCTGGAGCGTCCCAAACCCTGTGCCTGGGTCAGGGCCATCCCTGCCTCATCATCCTCACTCTTCCCAAGGAGATTCTCTCAGCCAGGCTTTGGGAACAGCTCCCACGCCGTGCCTCAGTTTCCCCAGCTCGGGCAGGGCCTTGGCTGTGGGTGCTGAGCGTTCCCATTTTCCAGGTGTCCCCAGGGATGTTCTGCTCCATCCCCAGCTGTGGGATCAGGCTCTGCAGGTGATGTCCCAGCCCTGCCAGGCCATAGATTTTGGGATTTTGGGATTTTTTCACCAGGATTTTGGGAAGAGGATCCTGTGGGACCCCTCCCAGTGTCCCCTCACCCAGGACAACCCAAAGGGCTCCGTGCCAGGGCTGTGGGCACCGATCCCATGGGATGCTCCGTTCCTGTGGCACTGATGCTGTCACTGCTCCAGGGCTATCTGGGGACCCCACTCCTCGTGTCCCATCCCAAACAGGACCCCAGCAAGTGACAGGCACCCCAAGCCACCCTGAGACTGCTCAGTGCCCCAGCCAGGAGCATCCACAACCTCGAGGCTTCTCTCAGGTGCCACCTTGTGCCACCTTGTGCCACCTCCTTGGGGCTTTCTCTTCCCCAGCCGCTCCATCCTCATCCCAAGGAGCCAACCCAGCATCTCCTCTTTCCAGAGGAGGCTCAGCCATCCAGCATTCCCTCTTTCCCAGCATCTCCCTACATCCTCCTCCACTTCCTCCCTCTTCCCTTTCTCCCTCTCTCTCTTTTTTATTTTTTTTTTTTTAAGACAAGAAATGAGTTGTCTTCCCGCAGATGTGACTAAAAGCACTCTGGAAATGTCAGCCACTGCTGGAAAGGGACCCAGATAACATTTAGCTTTAGGTAAGAGAGTAGATTTTCTCTGCACTAATTCATATTTATAAGCTCTCGTGTTCCCGGGGAGAGCGCGGCGCTGATGGCACTCGCTGATTGCCAGCGCGCGGAGCAGGGAATTGTTTTCATATCCGAGATTAAAGAGTGCTTTCTGCTCCCAGTGGCACCTGTGTATTTACACTGGTCATTCTCAATTCATTCTTATAAGATTAAGACTGGAAATGGGAAATGGTTATAAAGTGCTGAGCCCGGAGGGGTCGGGGGACGTGACGGGGACGGGGCAGAGCCCAGACCCTGAACTGGGAGCAGCCATGGGGGCTCTGCTCTCCCAGGGTGGGAAAAGTCTGTCCAGAGGGAAATTCCTCATCCAGATCCCATGGGATGGTCACTCTGAGTGACCCCAGAAAGGATGGTTGTGGATGGATGGGGATGGATGGGGATGGATGGGGATGGATGGGGATGGATGGGGCAGAGCCCGGACCCAGCACCAGGAGCAGCCATGGGGCTCTGCTCTCCATGGGTGGGAAAAGCCTGTCTAGAAGGAAATTCCTCATCCAGATCCCATGGGATGGTCACTCTGAGTGACCCCAGAAAGGGTAGGATGGATGGGGGGATGGATTGGGGCAGAGCCCAGACCCTGCACTGGGAGCAGCCACGGGGGCTCTGCTCTCCCAGGGTGGGAAAAGTCTGTCCAGAGGGAAATTCCTCATCCAGATCCCATGGGATGGTCACTCTGAGTGACCCCAGAAAGGATGGTTGTGGATGGTTGGGATGGATGGGGATGGATGGGGATGGATTGGGGCAGAGCCTGGACCCTGCACCAGGAGCAGCCCGATCTGAGGAGGGGCACGGGGGGTTCTGCTCTCCCTGGGTGGGAAAAATCTGTCCAGAGGGAAATTCCTCATCCAGATCCTATGGGATGGTCACTCTGAGTGACCCCAGAAGGGATGGATGGGGATGGATTGGGGCAGAGCCCAGACCCTGCAACGGGAGCAGCCACGGGGACTCTGCTCTCCCTGGGTGGGAAAAGTCTGTCCAGAGGGAAATTCCTCATCCAGATCCCATGGGATGGTCACTCTGAGTGACCCCAGAAGGGATGGATGGGGATGGATGGGGATGGATGGGGATGGATGGGGATGGATTGGGGCAGAGCCTGAACCCTGCACCAGGAGCAGCCCGATCTGAGGAGGGGCACGGGGGGGGTTCTGCTCTCCCTGGGTGGGAAAAGTCCATCCAGAGGGAAATTCCTCATCCAGATCCCATGGGATGGTCACTCTGAGTGACCCCAACAAGGATGGATGGTGATGGATGGGGATGGATGGAGACGGACGGCTGGAGCAGTGTGGGCAGCAGGATGGACACCGACTCACCACAGATTAGCTGAGAGCTTTATTTCTATTAAGATTAGGTAAAAGATTTATTTCTATTAAGATTAGGTGAAAGATTTATTTCTATTATGACTCGCTGGAAGATTTATTTCTACTATTATTATTTTTCAACACATCCCGGGGTTTGTGTCAGCTGATTAAAAGCAAACAAGTAAAGCTCCTCTTCTCCGTGGCGGATCAAGGATTTGGGAACTTTTAGAGCTTTATTTAGTTTTTCTCTGTTTTATTTAATTTTTTTTTTTTATAAATCGTGTTTGCAAAGTGGCTGAGCAGCTCCGGAGAGAGTTGGAGCGTAAATATGGGGGGTAAGGAAAAAAAAAAATCCAAAGACCCCGGGTTGAGGGGTTGGAATTAGGGGGAGGAAGGGGCAAAAAAAAAGGGGAGGAGGCGGTGGGGGATGCAGGAGGGGTTCGGGGTGGAAAGGGAAAAAGGCGAAAGGAGAAACAAGACAATGGCAGAAGGCACCCCGGGGACTTCCTGAGAGGTTTTAGAAATTCAAAATACGCCTTAGAGCCTCAAAGCTGTGTCAGTCACAGCCCCGGCGCAGGGATCACTAAGGCTGCGGCCAAACAATACCAGATTGTGTGAGGAAGGTGGGAAAATCGGGGGTCTCAGCGGCTCCCGCTCACACCAGCGGTTCCGCCCGTCAAGCACGCGTTCCACATGAATCAATTCTGGACAGAGCCGCGGCATAATCCCCGCCAGCCTCGCTATGACAACTTGAAGGAGAATTCGGCGGCTGAGTGACAGCAGACGGAGAACTGACAAGGCAAAAGGCCGCAGGACTTTCCTGCCCTTTTTTCCCCCTTTTTTCTTTTTTTTCTTTTTTCTTTTTTCCCTTTCATTCTCCCTTTTCCCCCTCCTCCTATTCCCCATCCCAGGAACTTTTCCCGGGGCAGCTCCTTGGGGCGCACACGTGTCCCTGTGCTGCTGCTGGGGGCTTTGCTCCCCTCCCTGCAGCCCCTCTGCCCTTTCCTTGCTCCCAGGGACCCTTCCCACAGCGGGATGCTCTGGGCTGTGGTCACCTCTGCCACCCAGACGGTCACAGGGGGACACGGGGCTGTGACCTCCAGCCACGGTGTTGGTGACAGAGGACACGTGGCGCTGGCAGCTTCAGCACAGGGCAGTGAGACCCCCAAATTGGGGGCTCACAGCATCCCCCTGTGGGGCTGGATGGAGCCTGGAAGAGCAGAGTGGCTCCCCCAGCCCAGCAGTGAGGCTTTAATTACTCCAGGCTCATTATCAGAGAGGTGTAATGAGCCCTGTGGGTTTTCCAGTTTATCCTGGGCTGTGGTCACCCATGTGGGGCTGTTTGGAGGTCGTGACAAATTCCACCCCTGGCCCAGGGGACATTGGCAGCACTCACTTCATTGTGCCAGCAAAGCCACCAGCACAGCCAGGGCTGGGGTGGAGGCCTGGGGGTGTTTTTGGGGATGGGAGCAGCACCCCTGAGCAGCTCCAAGCCAATATTTAAAGATTCCAGCGGTTAAAGCTGCTCCTCCATCCCCACAGCTGAAAGAAGCGCTAATCACCTCCCCGCGCCGCCCCCCGCGCTCCCGCCTCGTTAGGTAAACGAGTGTATTATTAATAATCATATCAAGGATAAAAAGTGCTTTTGTCACCTTTGGATCCCGCTCCTTTCCGGGCTGCCCTGTTCCGGTTCCACATGCCTGCTCAGGGAGGAAGGAGGGAGAAAGGAAACTAATTAAAAATTGCCAGTGTCTTATGTCGGAGCGTTTGGGTGCGTTGGGTGGTGAAAGACGAGCGGCTTGTTGCAAGAAAATCAATTTTACAGTTACAGGAGCAGAATAAATAGAGGTGGTGCGTTAAGGCAGGAGGATGAGCAGCCCCTGAGGGCTCCGGCTCCGCAGGGATACGGAATGAGCCAGCCCGGGATGCTCCGGGTGTCCCCACCCCATCCCGCCGCATCCCAGCTCCGTTTTGCTCAGAACCTGGTGAAAAACCACCAAAACTGCTCCTAAATTCAGGCTGGGTGCTGCAACCGGGGCAGAAATTAGGGAATTTTTTACAGGAAATTAAGAATTGGGACGCAGAGCGTGGCTGGGAGGTGCACATGGATTTAGGGGGTATCACCTCATCCCGACCCCGGGCAGCCCCGGCACGTCCCGGCCCCTGCTCGGAATCCATTCCCATCCCCGCCGCACGAGGCTCCATCTGTATTTTATTCCTCTCGCCTCTCCGCAGGCCTGTGGCTAAAATCTATTGCTTTCGTGCAGGATCTCATTGTCTTTTTGGGGTCAGGGAAACGGCGAGGCAGCCAATTCCCCTTGGCGGGGGGGTTAAACGCTGCTGGCCCCGCTCAGCCGTCCCGCGGGGGCCCCGATGCCTGGGAATGAGGGAGCAGCAGCCGGGGGTCCCCGACCAAAATGACTTTTATGCTAAACGGGATGCGGGGGGCGGGAGCCGCTGGGAGCGCCTCGGGATCTCGCTGCTGCTTCCAGAGGCATCACCCGGGACCCCTCCTGCTCCTCAATCCCTTCCCAGCTCCTCTTCCCAGCCCTGCATCCCTTTTTCCCCCCTTTCTGGCCTGGCTGGGCTCGCTGATCCTTTCCCTGCCTGATTCCAGCCCCATTAGATCTGTCCTTCCTTTACTCGTGGACACGATGATCCCTAATCCTCCAATCGTCCCTCGCCGGTTTTACATGCATCTCTAAGCTCCTCATAATAGATTTATTAAAAAAAAATTAAAAAGGGAAGGAAATAAAAACTGTCTGTGGGTTATTAGGGGATGTTTTGGTTTTAATTGAAAAGTAGCCAGAGAAGAGGGGCTGGATTTGGATCCACCGTGGTGAGAGGGATGGGATCAGCTCATCCCAAATGTCATGAGCATCCCTTTGCTGGGAAATAGAGAAGGGAAGGAGCTTGTGAGGGACTCCTTGGTGGGGTCAGGGGGTTCCCAGGGGGGGACAGGGGCGTTGTGTGCAGGGACAGAGCCCACTCCATGCTGTGGATCCCTGGATGGTGTTTGCTGGAGCCACCACTCAGCTCCGAGATGTTCCTGGAGTTTGCTGGGCTGGGATGTTTTTGACCAGGAGCTGCCTGGAGCAGGCTCTGGCCTGAGGAAAGGGAGGTCTCTGGGTGAATCAGCATTTCCGAGCTGTGCCAGGCATCCCAAATCCCCGCTCTCCATTAGCACCTAATAAAAACGCGGCTAATTATGAATTAGCGCCGGGATGAAAATGTTTTGGTTTCTGCTCCCCGGGAGCTGCTCAAACCCCTCGGCCAATTTGGAGAGAAGGATGGACAGCATCCCTCGGCCTCAGGGCCGGCGAGGGGGGACAGAGCTGGGGGCACCCAGAGCTGGGAGAATGCAGAGCTGGGGGCACCAGAACACAGAGCAGAGCTGGGGGCACCCAGAGCTGGGAGAATGCAGAAATGGGGGCACACAGAACTCAGGGCAGAGCCAGGGGCACCCAGAGTCGGGGACACTCAGAATTTGGGGAGCATCAGGACTGCACTGCACAAGGGATCCTTCCACCAGGAATCCCGGCATGAGGCACTTTGGGATCAGCAGCATCCCCAGATGAGCAGATGCTGCCCACACCAGCTGTGTGAAGGGCACAGCGGCTGCCCCGGTGCCACAACCCCTGCCCAGCGTGGCCCTTTTGGGGTCCCGAAGCTTCCTGGGCCATCAGGAGCAGCCCCAGGCTGGCACGGGCTCGGCTCGGAGCTCGTTGTGGATTCACGGCACTCCCCGGCACAAATGGGTTTAAACTACCTTAAGTGTTTCAGCAGGGAACTGGCGCTGGCGGTGTAACACTGTATTACCACAGCATTAGGAGTGAAGTATTGATCCTAATCCCCTGGTTCAAAAATAGGATTATCAGAAGGGGAGGGGAGGGAAGGGAGGGAGGGGATGCGGGAGGATCCCCATCCCCAGCCCCCGGAGACCCGGTCCTGCAGTGGGGGCAGAGGTTGGGGCACGGGGGTGGCACTGGGGGGATCATGGGGGTACCCAGGTATCCATCAGGGCAGTACCCAGGGATCCATCAGGGCAGTACCCAGGGATCCATCAGGGCTGCGGTACCATAGGATCCATTACAGGGCAGGTAACCCAGGATCCATCAGGGCGGTACCCAGGGATCCATCAGGGCGAAGGATCCACAGGGATCCCATCCCTGGCGGTACCCAAGGATCCATCAGGGCGGTACCAGGAATCCTCAGGGCGGCAAGGACCCAGGGATCCATCAGGGCGGAACCCAGGGATCCATCAGGGCGGTACCCAGGGATCCATCAGGGCGGTACCCAAGGATCCATCAGGGCGGTACCCAGGGATCCATCAGGGCGGAACCCAGGGATCCATCAGGGTGGAACCCAGGGATCCATCAGGGCGGTACCCAGGGATCCATCAGGGCGGTACCCAGGGATCCATCAGGGCGGAACTCAGGGATCCATCAGGGTGGTACCCAAGGATCCATCAGGGCGGAACCCAGGGATCCATCAGGGCTGTACCCAGGGATCCATCAGGGCGGAACCCAGGGATCCATCAGGGTGGAACCCAGGGATCCATCAGGGCGGTGCCCAGGGATCCATCAGGGTGGTACCCAGGGATCCATCAGGGCAGTACCCAGGGATCCATCAGGGTGGTACCCAGGGATCCATCAGGGTGGTACCCAGGGATCCATCACCCCTGGAATGGCTGCGTGCCCCCAGATCCAGTCTCACCCCTCATGCATTTGCCTGCCCCGAGCTCTTTGGGGTGAGCAGGAGCTGCCACCGCTTTGGAGCTTCTCCTCCCCAAAGCACCACGAGGGGCAGCGACCGTGGCAGGAGCGGTTCCGTCTGGCTGTGCCCAACATTCCCATCCCCGTGAAAAGCCATCTCCCCGCCTGATCGATCGCCACGCCGGTGCTCCTCATGGATTGATTGATTGACCGACGGAGCGAGCCCGGGGCTTGGAGAATTCCCCTTGCTGCCCCTCCTGTTTCTTCTTTACTTTCTGGAGCAGGGCAAGGGGGGAGCAGCTGCTGCCGTGGGGCACAGGGGGATGGGGAGGCTGCGAGGAGTGGGGTTACAACAGGGTTACACCGAGGAGTGAGGTGGCACAAGGAGCGGGTGGCACCGAGGGGCTGCTGCCGTGATCACCCCAGGGCTGACGGCGCTGGTCGGTCAGTGATGATGGGGGGTGAATTCCCTGGATTCCCTGGGGCGTGTCCCACTTCCCGGGATCCTGGGCATCCACCTGGAGCCGTCTCCTTACTCTGGATTAATGTACATGACAGAGGCTGGGCAGGGATGGAGGTTCTTCTGTGCGGGGCTCTTCCTCCATAGCAGCTCTGCTCTTTCTTGAGCTTTTCTTACTACAGATTAATGTACATGACAGTGGATCCCCTGTATTCCCTGTATTCCCTGGATTCCCTGGGGCGTGTCCCACTTCCCGGGATCCTGGGCATCCTTCTGGAGCCGTCTCCTTACTCTAGATTAATGTACATGACAGAGGCTGGGCAGGGATGGGGCTCTTCCTCCATCCCAGCCCCGCTTTTTCTTGAGCCTTTCTTACTATAGATTAATGTGCATGACGGTGGATTCCCTGGATTCCCTGGATTCTCCGGATTCCCTGGGGCATGTCCCACTTCCCGGGATCCTGAGCATCCACCTGGAGCCGTCTCCTCACTATACATGACAAGGGCTGGGCAGGGATCGGGCTCTCCGGTGCGGGAGAAAAGGGAGGGTCTGCGCAGCCCCCAGCCCATCCCAGCCCCGCTTTTCCTTCATCCCCCTCGGCCCCGGAGCCGGTCCCAGGGTGACCCCCCCGCCCCTCCCCGGCCACGGCCTCTCCCCGCCTGGCTGACTCTCCATACAGTTCCCATTTCGCTCCTAATCTCCTCTCTTAGTTTTTAATCCCCTCTCTCCTCCCAGGCTGCCTTTCCCTGTCCTCCCTCGCCTCCTCTCCTTCCCCTCTCCCTTCGCCTCCCCCTCCCCGCAAGACAAATTACCCTTAATGATATGCTGAAGGCCATGACACCCATGTTGTCTCTTTGTCATCCTTCGCGGTGCAGCGTGAAAAGATAATACAAACCGCGGCACTTATCTACAATTGAGCGCCAAGACAACCTGCTAATCCCTTAATAACGCGGCGCCGGCCCCACGGCTGCGCTCCCGCCGCTGAATGCCAAATCGGCCAAATCGCCTCCGCTGCCAGAACCCGCGGCCCGGCTCGGGGTGCCCCGGGACCCCGCAGGGCCGTGGTGCCGCTAAACGGGGGGAAAAACGCGGTACTGGAACCCGAAAGGTGCGGGGAGAGGGTGGGAGATGGGTACGGCAGAGGATGGGGGGATAATGAGCGATGGATGGGTGTAAAATTTTGGGGAGATGGGGGGAAAACGTAGATAAATGAGTGAAAAAGGATGGGGAGATGGGGAATATTGAGTGGCAGAGGGTGGGGGGAAATGCCCCATAAATGGACCTAAAATATTGGGAGGGTGGAGGAAAAATCTCAATAAATGGGTGAAAAATGTTGGAGAGATGAGGGTCATTGAGTGGCAGAGGATGGGGGGAAATCCCCAACTAAAAGGTTGGGGAGATGGGGGGAAAGTCTCCATAAATGGGCAAAAAAGGGTAGGGAGATGGGAGCATTGAGTAGCAGAGAATGGGGGGAAATCTCCCATGAACGGACCTAAAAGGTTGGGGAGATGGGGGAAAAATCTCAATAAATTGGTGAAAAAGGATGGGGAGATGAGCGTCATTGAGTGACAAAGGATGGGGGAAAATCTCCCATAAATGGACCCAAAAGGTTGGGAAGATGGGGGAAAAGCCCCAATAAATGGGTGAAAAAGGAGAGATGGGAGATGGGATCATTGAGTGGCAGAGAATGGGGGAAAATCCCCACCTAAAAGGTTGGGGAGATGGGGAAAAATCTTCCATAAATAATGGGTAAAAGAGGATGGGGAGATGAGGGTCATTGAGTGGCAAAGGATAAGGGGATAATTATCAATAAATTTATGCAAAAGGATGGGGAGATGAGATCATTGAGTGGCAGATGATGGAGGAAAATCCCCATGAATGGATCCAAAGGATGCAGTGGTAGGAGAGGCGAGCATGGGGTTGGTACCAGCTCCGAGGGGGAAGAGGCCAAATCCCTGTGGGCCCCTCCTGATTCTGCTGGTGCCCATGGAAAACCCATCTGAGCTGGTTGGTCCCTGTCCAGCTGCAATCTGCAGGACATCTGGGCACATCTGGGCATCCCAGAGGGGTTTGTGCCTGGTGCCCACCCCCCAGGATTGTCTAGTGTCAATGTGGGCTCAGTGACAGCCCCATGGGGAAAGGTGTGACATCCCTGCAGGTCCCATCCCAAACCCGCTCCTGATGGCCAATCCCAGTACAGACAACGGCACCGATTTGAGGTGCACCAACATCTGGGCACATCTGGGCATCCCAGAGGGATTATACTCAACGCCCATCCCAAAAATCCCATGGGACAACGAGCGTGGCTGCGCCCAGCACGTGACATCGGCGATGGGGACACCGTGTGACACCACACTGCCCTGACAGACAAGAATTGCCGCTCAATTTCCGGCTCCCTTTCCCCTTCCCACCCTCTGTGTGATTTACCTCTCCCCAGAGGAGCCCAAAAGCTGTAAACACACTTTTATTTGTCAGTCGTGTCCCCGCAGCCGCGCGGCTGTTGGGAAGGTAATAAATGATTCCGGTCCTCTTGGCTTGATGATGTCGGGATTAGGAGCCCTACATATTTTATGGAAACCTCTACATGATCTTCCTTGATAAATCATTTAAATAGGAGTGTCTTTTCTTGGTGTGGGATATAAAATATTTACTGGAGCGGGTGAAGGCTGTTCATCCGTGTTTACCCTCCCGCTTCCCTGCCCGGCTCTGGTGACAAACAGCTCAGCCCTCCACCAGCTCAATGGCACCTCGGCTGTGACACGGGGACAGGCTCCTTGGGCTTGAAAGCCGGGAATTTTGGGGATTTATGTGTTCCCCAAGTTGCGTTTTGCTGCAAAAAGGAGTGATTTTGGTGCTGCATCAGAGCATCCTCCCCGTAGCGCCCACCAGCCCCACGCCAGGGTGTGTTGGGCATGCCATGACCAGATCCAGGCAGCAAAACCAGGATTGCTGCAAGGACAGGAACTCACCAAGGTGAATTTTTGGGACCAACACATCCCCTCAGCTGCATTTTGTTGCAAAAAGAAATTATTTTGGTCCAGCACTCCGGAGCGCCCTCCTTGCAGCACCCACCAACCCCCCTGGCAGGGAATGTTTTCCACCAGCTCCAAACTGCAACCCCGAGGTTTCTCCAGCATCTCCCGCATCCCTGGGACCTAATCCCCGCATCCTTGCCCACCTCATCCCCACCTCCACCCCCCCGGCAGCCTCGGCGGCAGCGTCCTGCTCCCTCCTCCATTAGCATTCATGGCAATTCTTTTCATTTGTTACCTGGCAGGGGAATGAAAACACGTTGTTCCCCGCAGCGGGGGGTTTCCTACGGCGAGCCCCAACTTTTCAATCATTCCTTGGCAGCGCCGTGGCAGAGCGCGGCCCCCCCGCCCCCCGGGCAGGAGCCGGCGCTATTAAAAGGCTCACCCAGGGGCATGTATTTTCCATAAGACGCCGTGTACATGCTGTGCAACATTCAGGAGGATCATGCTGGAGCAATTGGTCCGGATATAATGCCGGTTACCTTGCGAGAGAGCAGCTCCGAGGGGAATGGATGCTCCCGCTCCGTGCCTGGGGGAGAAATCGCTCCCTGCAAAGCTCCGGGGTTGCGGTGGGGATGAGCGGCGCCGCTCAGGTCCGTGTGTGCCGACAGCCAAATTGGGCTTGGAAAGGGGGAAAAGGCGCAGGGAAGGTGATCTGGGGGTGGGTGAGACTCAGAGACCTCCCGAGGTGCCCTCACCTATGGGGTACTGTGAAGAAATCCTGCCCTGTGAAGGTGGTGAGGCCCTGGAATGGATTTCCCAGAGAAGCCGTGGCTGCACCATCCCTGGAAGTGTACTGGACAGGGCTTGGAGCAACCTGGGATAGTGGAAGATGTGCCTGGCATGGTGGAATGAGATTGGCTTTAATGCCCCTTCCCACACAAACCATTGTGGGATTCGCTGAATCGATGATTCCCAGGAATCTTGCACCATCCAGCAGCCCCCTCCCACCCCTCCACACCCTCCCTCCTCTCCCCGGGCTGGGGGGAATTGAACAAAACCAAATCTCCAGCGGCCCGAAAAGTTCCATTTCCTGCCCCGCCACAGAGGGAGCGGCCACGGCTGAGCCCAATTACACACTCGGCTGCGTTGGCTCCTGCAAATCGATGGCCACAAAGGGCCGGGGGTCCTTTGGCACCTGCATCCCCGCAGCATCCCCGGGCACGGCCCCGCATCCCGATGGGCCCGAGGGAGCCGCTGCTGCGCGCTCGCCTCCCCGCTCTGCTCTCCGTTGCCATAAATCATCCCCGCTCGGGGATTCTCCAGGTGCTCCGCAGCTGGCAGCTTGTTCCAGGAGCGCTCCTGCTTGTACCTATCAGGAGATAAGGACGGGAGGAGAGCGATGGCCGGGCAGGCGGGGAGGGGACGGCGGGGACAGGAGGGACATCGCGCATATCCCGCATCCCCTGCGAGCTGGATCGGGGCAGGAGCCGCCTGGAGGGACGAGACGGAGCCCGGGATGTGCCGGTGAGCCCGCGGGGAGCACACGGTGTGCGGGGTGTGGGGGTCCCCTGAGTGGGATGGGACAGGGGGACGAAGGGATGAGTCCCCTCGCCTGCTGCAAGCTCAGAGGGCTGGTGGCTCTGTGCCAATCCAGTTCACGGCACCTCATGGCCTCTGTGCAATCTAGTGCCCACTGTGAGGAGGCTGGTGGCCTCTGTGCCAACTCAGTGTCCTTGCCACTCGTGCCTGTGCCAATCTCAGTGCCCACTGTGCCAATCTCAGTGGCCTCTGTGCCAATCTCAGTGGTCACTGTGCCAATCTCAGTGCCCACTGTGCCAATCTCAGTGCCTCTGTGCCAATCTCAGTGCCCACTGTGCCACTTCCATCCCAGAGCCTGAGCCCTGCAGCACCCACCAGCCCCTGCAAAGCCACAATGCCACGGGGCACCCAGGGTGGCAAAGGGACAGCCTGGCCACTGAGGATTCATTGCAATGGAGCAAACTGAAGCTGGGTGTTGAAGAAAAATTCATTTTCATCCCAGGATATTGATTAAAAATTTTATTTTCATCCCAACTCCTTGCTCTGCCTCGAGCAGCCCTGGGGAAGGTTTGGCCTCCTCCCGTGGCACACAGTGGGCATGGTTGCCCTGAGCCACAGTGGCATCCCTGCTGGAACAGGCAACCTCTGTGGCACAAATTGGGAAAATACCTCTGGAAAGCCGAGCAGGGATGGGTGAATGAATAATCCTGCCTGCCAGAATGTCCCTGGAGAGAACACCAGGGCAGGGAGGGAGCTGGGGACCATCCTGAGCCTCCTCACGGTGCCAACCTGGACCACAACCCTGGGGCTGGGGGAGCTGCACCCTCAGTGCCCCCCACAGCTGGAATGCTGCACCAGGTTGGATATTCCACGGGCCAGCAGAGCATGGAGCACCCACTGCCTCCAGGGGATTAAATCTAAAATAACCTGATTATTGCCGAAATGCTGAAAGGAGCAGCGGGAGCAGAGACCTCGGAATGGTGCAGGATCACCCAGGGGTCCTGGTGCCTTTGCCCTGGAGCAGGTGGGGAGCAGGATGGCACCTCCCAGCCTGACTCCATGGAATCAGCCCCAGTTATCAGCTGGGATGACTCAGCTCCACTCCTGCTCTGACATTGCTGCCATGGGGATCCCGCAGCCCAAACAGGATCCAGCACACGCAGCATCCAGCTCTCCATCAGCACCACTCCTCACATCAAACCTCGATGCCTCTGCAGAAGAGACGGGCTCTAAAGGATCCCATTCAGGCCCTAAAGCCCCACGACTCCATTAATTAATTACTAACGACGATCCGTCTCAGCCTCGCGCCTGCCCGCTCGCTATTTTTACCTCCCTATTTCCAAATCCCAGCATTAAAAAAATCATGAGCCGGGTCTCAGAAAACCTCCTGAGCGGGTCTAAAAACTCATTTTTTGGTCAATCCCTGCCAGGCTCTTTCGCTGGTGGTTCCCTGTGACGGAGGAGCTGGAGGTGGCACCCACGTCCCCGGTGGTGGGTGGCATCTCTCCCGCTCCTGGCACACATATGGCCTTTATTAAAAAGCAAAATTAGTCTTTCACCCTCTGGTGGCAAAACTTCAGAGCTCGGATCAGCTGTGGGAGCCTCAATTAATTACCAGCGGGTTGTTCCTATTGCTGCTAATTATGCTGGAATGGGCATAAAATGCCAGGAAGGAGCACGGGCTGCTCCAAAAAAAAGTTTAGGATTTAAGAAAAGAAAGAGCAGAGGCAGAGGATGCTCGTGATGCCACCTCAAAGAAGCCTGTCCTGGCTTTGGTGGCCTGCCAGGATGTCACCTGTTGGTGTCTCATTGCTGGGGAAACTGAGGCAGCGGCAGGTGAGGAGCCGGGGGCTGTGGGAGCTGCCTGGCCCACCCGCCAGGCGGCCTCGCCTCCTATAATTAAGTACTATCAACAACTGCACATTAATTAATTTAATATCCATTATTATTAATTAACAGGGTAATTAAGTCCTTCCTGTAATTAACACACCACCCAGCAGAGAGGTCTGGCTGCAGAGCCAAGGGAAAAGGAGCAAGGATGGAACCCCTGGAGCCGGAGCCCTTTGGGGACACAACCCCGGCCACCCCCACAGAGGGGACACACGGAGAGGGAGAAGTGATTCCTCAAAAGCAAGGGCCTCGCACGACATTTATTTGTATTTTATTATAAAAAAATACAGAATCCAAATGGTGGGGGGGGGTGAGAGATCCGGTTACCATCAGCACGACGTCGAGGACGAAAGCGGAAATGTCGAAGGACGGAGCGAGGCGCGACGGGGACCAGCACAGGGGGGGACAGCACCAGGGGCAGGGGGGGCTGCTCCAGGGGACCCCCAGCCCTCCCCCACCGCCGCCTCCGTCCTTCCACTCTCCCACAGTCGCTGTACACAATATAGATATTTATATATATAATCTATATATATATAAAACACAGACCGAAGGCCAGGCGGGTGCTGCCGGCTCCGTGGCAGAGCCCGGCGGTGCCCCCCGCATCCCCCCCCCCCATAAACACAATGCTTTTGTCACCTTCGGGAACCACGACCTGGTCTGGACACACGGGACAGGGACAGGGACGGCAGGGAATGCGATTTTTTTTTTTTTTAATTATGTGGGATTTTTTTTTGTAATTTTCTTTTTTTTTTTTTGTAAATTTTTTTCTTTCTTTTTTTTTTTTTTTTTTGGATGGTCGGGATGAGCTTATTGCAAGATTCCAGCTTCCTAGTCTAAAAAATAAAAATAAAATAAAAATAAGATAAACCCTTCCATAAAATCCATTCTCAACAATACATAAAAAAAAACGCTCACAGTATAGCGCTGTATGTACAGGGACAGAGCCCCCCCCGGCCCCCACTGCGGGATCCACGCGGAATGGGGGGGGCTCCAGCCAGGTCTGAGCCCATCTCTGGCATCCCCCGGGACCACCGACCACCCCTGGCTTCTGTGGGATGGGCACAGGACCTGCCCAAGGTGGGACAGCCCCAGATTTAAGGCGAGGAGGGGTCAGACCCTGGGGCTGCGGGGTGACCCCTCCCTGGGGATCTGCCACCCCTGGGGTCACGGCCAACCTCGGATTGGGGGTTTGAAGGGGGGGGGGGTTTCACTTATTAATGCAAAGGAAAATGGGAAAAATCCCCAAGCCCAGCCCTGCAATGTCGGGGGACAACGGGGGAGCGCCAGGAAGGTCCCACACGTGTTCACCGGCCCCCCCATGGGGGATCCTGTACCCCCAAAGCATCGGGGGGACACGGAGCAGGGGGGAGGAGGCAAATCCACGGCACACCCTCCTCCCACCCCGGCGCCAGCCAAACGCCCTCGGAGCGATGCCCACGGCTGGGCGAGCCCGGCCTGCCGGCTCCCAGCGCCCGGCGGTGCTCCCCGTGCCAGCCGCCCATTCCCGGTGCTCCCCGTGCCAGCCACCCATTCCCGGTGCTCCCAGTGCCAGCCGCCATTCCGTGCTCCCATCACACCATTCCGGTGCTCCCAGTGCCGGCCATCCTCAGTGCCAGCCATTCCAGTGCTCCATGCCGCTATTGCATGCCAGCCATTCCAGTGCTCCCAGTGCCGGCCATCTGCAGTCCAGCCTTCTGTGCTCCAGCCAGCTATTGGCAATGCCAGCCATTCCCAGTGCTCCCAGTGCCGGCCATCCTCAGTGCCAGCCCTTCCCAGTGCTCCCAGTGCCAGCCATCTGCAGTGCCAGCCCTTCCTGGTGCTCCCAGTGCCAGCTATTGGCAATGCCAGCCATTCCCAGTGCTCCCAGTGCCGGCTATTGGCAATGCCAGCTCTTCCCAATGCTCCCAGCACCAGCCATCCTCAATGCCAGCTCTTCCCAATGCTCCCAGCACCAGCCATCCTCAATGCCAGCCCTTCCCGGTGCTCCCAGTGCCGGCCATCCTCAGCGCCAGCCTTCCCAGTGCCAGCCATCTGCAGTGCCAGCCCTTCCCAGCGCTCCCAGTGCCGGCCAACCTCAGTGCCAGCCATCCTAATGCCAGCCCTTCCCAGCGCTCCCAGTGCCGGCCATCCTCAGTGCCAGCCGTCCCCGGTGCTCTCTGTGCCGGTGTCCCCGGTGCTCCCGGTGCTGGCCGTTCCTGCTGCTCCCCATGCCGGGTGTCCCCGGTGCTCTCCTCGCTGCTCTCCCAGTGCCATCCTCGGTGCTGCCGTGCTGCCCAGACATCCCCGGTGATGCTCCCCAGTGTCCCCGGTGCTCTCTCCTTGTGGCTGCATCCAGTTTGCTGCTCACGGAGCCACCCCGGTGTCCCACGGGGACGCGGTGACATCCGTGGCACGAGTGGAGAGGTGCTCAGAGGGGGCTGTGTCCATCCAGGCCCCCCGTGCCCGGGGCAGGGGGTGGCCGGGGGTGGCAGGTCCGGCTCCGTGACGTCCTGTGGCCGGGCTGGGAAGGAGTCCGTGCCCACGGGGCCGGTGGCACCGTGGCTGTGTCCGGTGCTCCCGGTGGCTCTGCCCACGGTGGGGACAATGAGGGCTCAGCGGGGACTCGAGCCCGGCCCGTGCGGGTCAGTCTGGCACCAGGGGGACCCGACGGCAACAACTCAACGAATAAAAATAAAAATATTTTTTCTTTTAAAAAACCGAACGAAACCAAAACAAACCAAAAATAAAAAAAACAAAGGAAAAAAACCCCAAACGGACGAGGACTCTGTATTTGGTCTAGAAATGTAAAAAGCAACGCCCCACCGGTACAGCCGGAGCTGCGGGGCAGGGATGGAAATTCGGGACCCATTGCCCAGGGGACAGCCCAGCACCGCTCCCGGCGGGACGGCCGTGCCACGGCGGGGACTTCAGGCGGCGACACGACCCTCCCGGGGCACCATTCGGGGCGGGCGGGATCCGCGGAGCCGCTCCCGGCGCGTCCGTGCCGGTGCTACGAGACCAGGAGCGTCCAGACGACCGGCACCACCGCCAGCGCCGCCGGCGGCACCCTGAGGCTGCAGCAGGAGTTGTTGCTGGTGAAAATGGGCTCCGGGGACTCGTAGAGGGAATCGTCTGTGGAAAAGGAAGGGACAGAGGGAGGGTGAGACGGTGGGATGGCTGCGGAGGCGCGGGGATGCTCGGTCCGGGATGGAAGCGGAGGTGCGGGCATGCTCGGTCCGGGATGGAAGTGGAAGCACGGGGATGCTCGGCGTGCCACGATTGGGATCTGGCAGCATCCCCGCTGCTGACCCCTCCCCAAATCCCAGCTGCCACCCCCGGGATGTGACACGGGGACATCCAAGTGTGGCAGTGAGGGTGGGAATGCCGAGGGTGCTCCTGCTCCTGCCCTTTACTGGGATTTGGGAGCGCTGTACCCCGTCCCCGTGTGCCACACGGAGGTGACATTGTCCCCGGGGATGGACCCACTCGGGGCAGGGTCACCCCTTGCCCACAGCCTGGGAGGACACACAGGACCCCATGTGGCTGCTCCCCAACTCAGCTCGCTCCAGTTTGCCACTGGATTATGGATTTTTATGGCAGGAAAAGCAGAGTCTGGTCCTGCCTGGGGATGCTCCAATGTTCCACCCAGCTGATCCCCAGTTCCAGAGGGTCCCTCGTGCCAGGATGAAGTTTCCAGACTCATTTTTGAATGAGTCAATTCCAGGCTCATTCCAGGGCCAGACCCAGTCAAGGGGTGCCCCCTCCCACCATCCCCCAAGCCCAGCCTCTCTCCCCCTTCTCTTCCCCTCCGCAAGACAGAACAAAATCCCAATATTATTAAAATACTAAAAAATATTATCGGGAGAGATTTTTTTCTCCCCCCCCCTCATCCTGAATGGAGCACGATGAGTTTTTACAGATGGTTCTGTTATGTTGGGTTTTATTTTAAAGCCACCAAAGGAAGGGAGGCGAGAGCCATCGGTTACCCGGTGACATTCCGCTGTCCCCAGGGAGAGCTGCTGCCATTTGCTAATTACACGTTAACAGGAGAAGAAAATTATTAATTTGTTTTTTTAAATGGCTGATTTATGCGAGTTGGAAAAGTAGCCACTGAGCAGGGATGATTATTGTTATTCATATATTTTTTTTCCCTCTGTCTGGACAGTGCTGAGATGGCTCCAACAGAGCTGAGGGGCCCTGTCCCCATCCCTGTCACCATCAGGGTGGTAACCAAAGGCCACCACTCGTCCCCAACCCACAGGGCAGGACCTGGGGACCCCCCCAGGGACCCCCCAAACCTCTCACTTACTTGTTGGCCGAACATAAACCTTCAGCTTCAGGCAGGGCCTGTCCACCGTGTTCGGGGGGGAGGCGGCTGCAGGAGGAAAAGGGGACAAAGGGGGTGGATTGAGGGGAAAGCAGCAAAACAAGGGTCAAGGCACTGAATAAAAATAATAAACATTGGGAGAAAGGGAGAGGGAGGAATGGCAGTAATTATCAGGGTGATACTTCCTCTCGGGATGAGAAAATGGGGTTATTTTATATATATAAAAAGAGATTTAATTTTCTCTTATTTTTAATTAATGCAAGGGGTTTTTTACGCATCCCTTTTATTTTCCATTTTGGCACTTCACCCCATGGAGGGAAGGAGGAGGTGCTGAGCTGAGCAGGACCCTGAGCACCCCAACTCCTCCATCCCAGCCCCATCCCAGCTCCTCCAGGGCCCCATGGGGGTGGGGATTTTTTTACCCTCCTATTTTCTTTTCCTTTTTGGCGCTGCACCCCATGGGGGGACAGAGAAAATGCTGAACTGAGCAGCACCACAGGCATCCCACAGCATCCCATCCCACAGAATCCCATCCTGCAGAATTCTATCCCACAGAATCCCATTCCACAGAATCCCAACCCACAGAATCCCATTCCATAGAATTCCATCCTGCATCATCCCATCCTGCAGAATTCCATCCCACAGAATCCAAACCCACGGAATTCCATCCCACAACATCCAAATCCACACAATCTCATCCCACAGCATCCCACCCCACTGCATCCCATCTCAGCACCCTAAGTCACAGAATTCCATCCCACAGCATCCCATCCTGCAGAATTTCATCCCACAGAATCCAAACCCACAGAATTCCATCCCATAGCATTCCAACCCACAGAATTTCTTCCCACAGCATCCCATCCCACAGAATCCCATCCTGCAGCATCCCAAGCCACAGAATCCCATCCCACAGCATCCTATCCTGCAGAATTCTATCACACAGAATCCAAACCCACAGAATCCCATCCCACAGCATCCCAACCCACAGAATCCCATCCCACAGCATCCCAAGCCACAATCCCATCCCACAACATCCCATCCTACAGAATACCATCCTGCAGCATCCCAACCCACAGAATCCCATCCCACAGCATCCCATCCCACAGAATCCCATCCTGCAACATCCCAACCCACAGAATTCCATACCACAGCATCCCAACACACAGAATCCCATCCCACAGCATCCCATCCCACAGAATTCCATCCCACAGCATCCCATCCCACAGAATCCCATCCCACAGCATCCCATCCTACAGAATCCCATCCTGCAGCATCCCAACACACAAAATCCCATACCACAGCATCCCAACCCACAGAATCCCATCCCACAACATCCCAAGCCACAATCCCATCCCACAGTATCTCATCCCACAGAATCCCATCCCACAACATCCTATCCTGCAGAATTCTATCACACAGAATCCAAACCCACAGAATCCCATCCCACAGCATCAAACCCACAGAATCCATCCCACAGCATCCCAAGCCACAATCCCATCCCACAACATCCCATCCTACAGAATCCCATCCTGCAGCATCCCAACCCACACAATCCCATCCCACAACATCCCATCCCACAGAATTCCATCCCACAGCATCCAAACCCACAGAATCCCATCCTGCAGCATCCCAACTCACAGAATTCCATCCCACAGCATCCCAAGCCACAATCCCATCCTGCAGCATCCCAACACACAGAATCCCATCCCACAGCATCCCAACCCACAGAATCCCATCCCACAGCATCCCATCCTGCAGAATCCCACCCCATCCCACTGCATCCCAGCTCCATCCCCAGGGCCAGCGCTGCCCTTGACCCGCTCCAGAGGCACGAGCGTGTCCCGGTGCCGGCGGGTTAATGGATTCCAATCCGTGGGCTCGAGGAGGAGGTAATTTCTTTTCTTTCATGTCTCTGCTAAATACGGTTCCTCAAAGAGGCATAATTTCTAATGTTCCGCATGACGGGAATTCTAACCGGGTTAGCAATGATCAGCTTCCCATTTACTCCTGTGTAATCTCTCCCTAACGACATTAAAAAATAAAAAAAAATAAAATAAAATAAAAGCGGGGGGGGGGGGGAGGAAGAGAGACAGAGAGAGAGTTGTGGCCGCAGTTATTGCGCCGGTGACATTTTACGGGGGGAGAAGAGAGAAGGGGGGAAATGGTAATTTAATATAGATAAAAGGAACAAATTAAGTGGGCTGAAAACAGCTGCTTTAGGAAAAAGAGGAGGAATGATAAGGCGGAGGAGCGTGGCCGTGGCTCTGGAGAGGGCGGCGGGGTTGGGGTCGCGCTGCCGCGTTTGGGGCTGGGTTTTATCCCAGCACCTGCTCCCAGCAATGCTGGATTGTTTTTCCAGCGGGCTCCTCTCCCCCTCCTGGCCCTGTGGATGTTGTGGAAGTGGAAATTCCCTGCTGGGAGCCCCCGTCCTGCAGCCAGCACTGGAGTTTCCTCCTGAGCAGGCCAGGCAGTTCAGGTTTGGGTGAGAAAGGGAGCCCAGATTCGGGAGAACACAGGGATACATGGGAGAGCACAAGAATTCCATGTGAGAACATGGGAATTACATGGGAGAGCACAGGAATTACATGAGAGCTCAGAAATACATAGGAGAGCACAGGAGTAGATGCTAGAGCATGGAAATACATGTGAGACAATGGAAATTGCATGGGAGAGCACAGGAATTCCATGTGAGAACATGGGAATTACATGGGAGAGATCAAGTGTATATGGGAGAGCATGGGAATTACACAAGAGCACAGGAATTACATGGAAGAGCATGGAAACACATGTGAGAACATGGGAATTACATGAGAGCTCAGAAATACATAGGAGAGCATGGGAACAGATGGGAGAGCACAGGAATTACATGTAAGAGCATGGAAATACATGTGAGAACATGGGAATTACATGGGAGAGCACAGGAATTACACGAGAGCACAGAAATACATAGGAGATCATGGGAACAGATGGGAGAGCACAGGAATTACATGGAAGAACATGGGAATTACATGGGAGAGCTCAGGGGTATATGGGAGAGCACGGGAATTACATGAGAGCACAGAAATACAGAGGAGAGCACAGGAGTAGATGCTAGAGCATGGAAATACATGTGAGACAATGGAAATTGCATGGGAGAGCACAGGAATTCCATGTGAGAACATGGGAATTACATGGGAGAGATCAAGTGTATATGGGAGAGCATGGGAATTACACAAGAGCACAGGAATTACATGGAAGAGCATGGAAACACATGTGAGAACATGGGAATTACATGGGAGAGCACAGAAATACATGGGACAACATGGGAATAGATGGGAGTGCACAGGAATTACATGTAAGAGTGTGGAAATATATGTGAGAGGATGGAAATTACATGGGAGAGCACAGGAATTACATGAGAGCTCAGAAATACATAGGAGAGCACGGAACAGATGGGAGAGCACAGGAATTACACGTAAGAACATGGGAATTACACGGGAGAGCTCAGGTGTATATGGGAGAGCATGGGGATTACATGACAGCACAGAAATAAAGAGGAGAGCACAGGAATAGATGCTAGAGCATGGAAATACATGTGAGAGGATGGAAATTGCATGGAGAGCACAGGAATTCCATGTGAGAACATGGGAATTACATGGGAGAGATCAAGTGTATATGGGAGAGCATGGGAATTACATGAGAGCACAGAAATACATAGGAGAGCATGGGAACAGATGGGAGAGCACAGGAATTACATGTAAGAGCATGGAAATACATGTGAGAACATGGGAATTACATGGGAGAGCACAGAAATACATGGGAGAACATGGGAATAGATGGGAGAGCACAGGAATTACATGTAAGAGTATGGAAATATATGTGAGAGGATGGAAATTACATGGGAGAGCACAGGAATTCCATGTGAGAACATGGGAATTACATGGGAGAGCACAGAAATCACACGAGAGCACAGAAATACATGGGAGAACATGGGAATAGATGGGAGAGCTCGGGTGTGTATGGGAGAGCACAGGAATTACATGTAAGAGCATGGAAATATATATGAGAGGATGCAAATTACATGGGAGAGCACAGGAATTACATGTAAGAGCATGGAAATATATATGAGAGGATGCAAATTACATGGGAGAGCACAGGAATTACATGTAAGAGCATGGAAATATATATGAGAGGATGCAAATTACATGGGAGAGCACAGGAATTACATGTGGGACCACAGGAATATTTTTGAGAGCACAAGAATACACAGGAGTTTATGGGAACACTGCATGAGGCTGGGATCATTTCCACTTGAATGAAACCAGTGCCTCTGGACAGTCCTGGTCATCCTCATGCCCAGGCAAAAGTTTCCATGGGATGTTTGTTTGCCCTGAGCTGGATTTTTGAGAGGATTCTGCAGCATTTTGGCTCAACCAACACCCACCCAGCCACCAGGACCACGCCATGCCCACTCACAGATGTAGTAATACTCGTGGCCGGGTCGGAACTCGAAGCCCAGCGAGAAGGGGGTGAAGAGCTGGAACTTCTCGGAGAACTTGAGGGGCCCGTTGGGCGAGTCGGGGCGGTTGCACTCCCAGCGCTTGAAGCCGCGCTGCCGGTGGTCGCAGGACGCGTGGCCCTCGTAGTTGACCATGTAGAGGATGTACCTCTCCATCCGCTCCGGCAGCGGCTCCTCGTAGTGAGGGCAGTAGATGTCCAGGTAGTCGTTGATGCTCACCTCCACCGTGTAGTCCCCGCGGTGGAACCTGCGGAGATGTTGGGGCAGAGGGTCACAAACTCGTCTGGAGACCCCTCCCAGCGTGGAATCACATGGAGGTTTGGGTTGGGAGGGACCTAAAAGCTCATTCAGTCCCCGTGGGTGTTCTGTTTTTGGGCTCTGTTTGGTGTCCTGGGATGGGACTCTACCAAACTGCTCTTTTGGGACTGAAAATCCTCCTTGTTTTGCAGGAAACACCCAAGGAGAGCATTCCCAGGAGATCAAGTGGTGTCTCCAGCTGTTGGATACGAGTGGGTAAGGGGAGGCAGGCAAACACAGGACCATGGAATCCCAGGATGGTTTGGGTGGGAAGGACCCTAAAGCCCATCCAGTGCCCATGGGTGCTCTTTTTGGTGTCCTGGGATGGGACCCTGCCAAGCTGCTCTTTTGGGACTGAAAATTCTCCTTGTTTTGCAGGAAAAACCCAAGGAGAGCATTCCCAGGAGATCAAGTGGTGTCTCCAGCTGATCCAGGACTATCAGATATGAGTGGGTAAGGAGGGCAGGCAAACACAGGACCATGGAATCCCAGGACCCTAAAGCCCATCCAGTCCCCCCTGACATGGCAGGGACACCTTCCACCATCCCAGGTTGCTCCAAATCCCATCCAACCTGGCCTTGGACACTTCCAAGGATGGGGCAGCCACAGCTGCTCTGGGCACCCTGTGCCAGGGCCTCACCTCTGTGTGATCCAAAGCCTGATCCAACCCCTACCAGCCCCATTAACCTCCAGATTAACCCAAATCCTCTTTGTTTCATGCCAACAAACCGGCACCATTTGGCAGGAAACCGCACAAAAACGGCGATTCCCGGCGGCGCCGCAATCCCGGTGTCACTGGTGTTCTTGGCACTGACAACCCCAGAGATTAAGGGATTATCAGCACTGGAGAACTCTGTGGCACATGCCAGCAACCCCCTCCATCTCCTCACAGGGTGGCCCCTGTGACCCCCTCCCCAAATTCCAGACCCCCAGCACCACAGCTGATGGAGCTCAAGGCCAAATTCGCCGTTCCCCCATTGGCAGCTTGGCTTCCCCTCCTCACTGAGTGAGGTTTTTTTCATATAAATTTAAGGGGTTTTCCTATCAATTTGAAGTTTTTTCCTATCAATTTGAGGTTTTTTATATCAATTTAATGTTCTCCCCATCAGGTAGCCCCCCCAAAACCTCAGCACTGCCAGGACAGTGGTCACCCCACATCCCCAGGGTTTGGCCAGTGGATGGAGAGATCAGCACATCCTTGGTGGGTTGGGGACAGTGACCACAACCCCCTCAACCTCTCAAAGCAAAATTTTGGGGCTCCCAAACACCCCCTGAGGCTGTGGCAGCTGCTGAGATGGCTCCAATTCATCCAGAAACACCCCAAAAGTGCAGCCCCATCCCTATGGGAGCAGAGAGTGACCCCCAAAAGGGAAGGGGGGCAAGAAGGGAGGAGGTGTGGGGAGGACTGGGGGGGTCCTGCAGCCCCCCTCCAGCTCATTACCTGCCTCATAAGCTCTCTGATCACACAGGGAACACGCTAATTAAGGAGCAGGGTTTCTCCCTCTCCTTCCCTCTCCTTTCCCGAGCCAGTTGTGCCAACCCTGCCCCTGGCAAGGTAACATTGGAAAATGTAAAATTAATACAAAGGGCTGGAATTTACAGGGAAACAATTTTCAAATGCGCGGAGAACAATAAAAAATATTTAAAGGAGGAAAAAAACCAACAAAAAAAGCTTCTTCTCGCTGCCTTTTATTTAAAAAAAAATTATTTATTTTAATGATCGTTACTAAAGCCCAAAGAAAGGCGGGGGGGCCCCCACTTACCAGGGGAATAATAGTAGTAATAATTATTACATTTTGGGGGAAAAACTCACTTTGAGGGAGTGACAAATTGCTGAATTAAAGCTGATTAAAGCTGATTAATGGCCCAGACACAGATGGATGCAGGGGGGCCACGGGGAGGAGGTCACCCTCCTTTAGGGGGCTGTGGGGAGGAGTCACTCTCCTTTGGGTGAGGGGGTTTAGGGGACCCCCAGCATGGTGCACCCCATGTTCTGGGCTCCCCCAGTGCATCCCAGTTTGATGATATGGGATGGGGATGATTCCAGCAACAGGGATGCACCCAGGACAACCTCCAGATCCATGGACAGCCCAGCTCCAGAGCTCCATGCTCCCACCCTCAGGACCTGTCACCCACCCAGCCTGGCTCCATCAGATTTGGGTTTAATCAACAATTTCTCAGCATCATGATACCCCTGCCCCTTCCATGACAGGAGCAAGAATCCATAGAAAGGAAATTGTCTGGAATTAAAATCTCACCACACCGGGGCAGGGTGGCAATTCCATGCTGGAAACACATTGGCTTCTCAAGTTTTTTACCTCTTGGATATTCACTGTGGAGGGGAAAATCCCATCCAAGAGGAGAGGCACCTGCAGATGGAGACCCCAGACCCAACCAGGAGAGCAAATCCCACACCCAAACCCTGGTCCTGCTCCCCCACACCACAGCCAGTGCCTCAGTTTCCCCTCAGAGCTGCAGCAGCACCCTCCCAAAATCCCCAAATTCGGGCAGCGACCCAGCACAGGAACAAAGCAGATTTGTCTCTCTATACCCTGCGAGACCAGCCAGTGTCCCAAGGGTTAAATAATTCAGATTTTTCTTTCCTGAACAGCTTGAAAAGAGATATGATTGCGCCCACTGGAATACAGGAGGGGGGGGGGATATTATGGATGGAAAAGAGCTATTTAAGCTGAGGAACGGTGTTGGCACATAAACAAATGGGTATAAACCGGCCATGAATAAATTGAGGCTGGAAATTAGGAGGTTTGGAACCGCTGGGGGCTCGCAGGGGCAGAGGGGCGAGGGGGGGACTGGGGCAGGGGGCCAGGTATGGGGTCCCCCCCGCTCCAAGGGCACCCGTCCTTGCAGGGCCAGGCACTGAGAGATTTAAAATCTCCCTTCCGCTTTCATCTCCCGAAATCTCCTTCATTCAAATAGTCACAGCGTGATCAGGAGTAATAAGCCTATTACAGAGCAAAATAAAACACAGCAGCCTTCCCCTCCCTGCCCACCCCCCCCAAACCAGCCCCCCCCCCCAGCCCTCCTGCCCTCTTTGGGGCTATTAAACACAACCCAAGGGAAATTCAGATGTGGAGAAGCCAATGTCACCCCTTCCCCAGCTCCCCCAGGTGTCCCCCCGCTCAGGAAATGGGGACAAAGTGGCTCCGGGAGCTGGGGGGGTGGCAGGGAAGGGTCCCTGGGGTGCAGGTGCCCACTGGCCCCTTGCACAGCTCCTTTCTGCATTAATCCTGTTGCTCAGCTGGCTCTGTGGCCGGCAATGGAGCTCACACCGGGAATGTTTAAGGCGGTTTTCCATCTGCTTCTCCTTCTCCTTGGGCAGGAATCACTGCCAAGCCCGGAGCCATCCGCCATCCCTCGGGATGACAATGGCAGCGCTGGGCAGGAGCAGGACGGGGCCACCAGGGGGAAATTGGGCCATGTGCTGTCCCAGTGTCCTGGAGGCTGAGCCCTATTCCCTGCTCGAGAGGCAAAAGTCACCTGCGGAGCTGGGAGCGGATGGAGCCAGAGCTGGATGCACACCTGTGTCCACCCAGTTTAGGCCTGGTGGGTTTGGCCACCCCAAACCTCATCCCACTGCCCCGTCCCACCACCTCACCAGTTCCAATGTTGATTTTAACCGTGTTTTCAAATATTTTCCATGGCAGAAGAGACCGTCCCCAAACTCCCTCCAGGCTGTGCCAGAGCATCCCAGCACCCCACCATGGCCAGGCCCTGATGCTGGCAAGGGTGAGATGGCATTCAGGGGATGCCCTGTCCCCATCAACCCCAACCCCTGGGAGGGTGGCAGTGACAAATCCCAGTCCCCAGAGGCTCTGGTGTTGTCCCTGGTGGGACGGAGCGGGGACGGCGTCGTGGCTCACGGAGCGCCAGTAATGCGGTCCGGAGGGACCCCGCCGTACACACAGCACCTAAATTATTTAATTTCTCCAAACTGCTGCACCTTTATAAATCATTAAAAGCTCCTTTTGATCTGTGTTAATGAGGTTTCCTGAGTGCGGGGCTGGGAAATGCTTCGGCGCCAGAAAGCGACGCCGCTGATTAAAAAAAATCAAGAGGGGGTGAGTGGGAGCGTGGGGGGCACGGGCAGGGGCTGGGGGGCACGGAGAGGTGGGCACGGGGAGGTGGGCACAGGGCAGGGGGCACAGGGGCTCCCCAGGGCCCAGCCAGACAGTGGAGGGGCTTTAGGGATGCCCATTATGTTTATGTTCTTTCTCTTTCAGTTTTCCTTCCCTTTTCTCTCTCCCTTCCCTTTCCTCTTTCCTGGAGCTTTCCAGCTGGGGAATCCCAGGAACATGCTGGTCCCTGGGAAGTGCTGGTGCCAGGCTGGGGCTCTTGGCCCTCCCGGTGCTCTGGGTAACAATTCCCTGTTTGGGGAGCAGCAGGATGGGATGAAAGCCCCGGGGCTGTCACTGGGAGCCTCAGGAGGGTCCGGTCCCAGCAGTGCCACCGTCGGTGACCCCGTGGGAGCGCCGCGGCGCCGGCCCTGACAGCTTTAATGCCGATATTTATCTGTGCTCCAAAGCTCCGAGCCCGGCTCCACACTCAGGAGCTCCATCACCGGGATCAGCAGCGACGGTGACAGCTCCCGATGATGGCAGCTGGGTTTGGGTTTGACATGGCTGGGGACAGTGGTGGGGACAGACAGGGGTGGGGATGGGGATAGACACAAGGACAGGGATGAGGATAAGGATGGAGATAAGAATGTGGAAAGAGACAGGGATGGGGACAGGGATAAGGAGAGGGATGGGGACAGGAGTGGGAATGGGGAGAGGGACAGGGATGGGAATGGGGACAGAGATAAGATATGGGGACAGGGATGGCAGGGGGAATAAACAGGGACAGTGATGGAGACGGGGATGGAGATAAAAACTGGTATAGGGACAGGGATGGGGATGGAGATAAAACACCAGTATAGGGACAGGGATGGGGATAGGACTGGGGGTGGAAATGGGGACAGGCATGGGAACGGCAATAGAGACAGGGATGGGGATGTAGACAGGGACAGGGATGGTGATGGGACTGGGGATGGAAATAGGGACAAGCATAAGAACAGCAGGGAGGCAGGGATGTGGTGGGGATGAACGGGGATAGAGACAGGGATGGAGATGGGCACAGGGATGGGATAAGGACTGGGGCAGGCATTGTGGCTAACAAAAACAAATTCCATGCAGACCCAAGGGGCACTTCCCCAGCCCTGGCATCCCTGGAGCTGCTCAGGGAGCAGCACTGCCCCAGCTGGAGCAGGCGAGCAGCACCCCCAGCCCGGCTCAGCGGAGCTCACACCTCCACTGACGGATATTTCCCTTTCCCTCCTTTTAAGGTAAATGACAGAAAATCCCAGGACAGCCATCAGCCTCCGAGGTAACCTCGTCCCGCCTCGGCCGCGTTCCCACAGGATTCAGCGGCTCCTGTTACCTGGGGCAACGGCGGGGAAATGACGGCTGGCATCTAAATTGCCATCATTATGCTCCAGAGCCAACACTCCCCATTTACACTTTATTGTCATCTTTTGCTTTAGGGAGATGCTGAGATATTACAGGACGGGGTGACAGAGCGGGATGAGCGGGGACGCACGAGGAGAGAGGCGCGGAGATAAATGGGGACCCCCGGAGCTGTTATTTCAGCCTGATTGCGGATCCGGAAGCGGAGCCGAGCCCGATCCCGCAGGCTGTGGGGAGCTTTTAGCACACACAAGAAAATAAAATTTGTTTAAATGCAAGCGCCAGCCTGGCGGGGCCCGGGCACGTGGTGGCTGGGAGAGGATTCCCACCAAAACGGCGCGGAAGCAGCTCAGCCTCCTCCTGCTGCAGGGATGCTGATGGGAAAAGGGAGCTGAGCCTCACCAACAGCTGCTGCTGAGACCACACTTTGTGGGGTTGGCACCCCTTTGTGGGGTTGGCACCCCTTTGTGGAGCTGGTACCTCAATATTGGACAGATATCCCATTGTGGGGCTGGTACCCCCTTGTGGGGCTGATATCCCCTTGTGGGGCTGGTACCTCAATATTGGGCAGGAATCCCATTGTGGGGCTGATATCCCCTTGTGGAGCTGGTACCTCAATATTGGACAGATATCCCATTGTGGGGCTGATATCCCCTTGTGGGGCTGGTACCTCAATATTGGACAGGAATCCCATTGTGGGGCTGGCACCCCTTTGTGGGGCTGGTACCTCAATATTGGACAGGAATCCCATTGTGGGGCTGGTACCTCAATATTGGACAGGAATCCCATTGTGGGGCTGGCACCCCATTGTGGGGGTGGCACCCCTTGTGGGCTGGCATGCCTTTGTGGGCTGGTACTCGATATGACAGATACCCATTGTGGGGCTGATTCCCCTTGTGGGGCTGGTACCCCTTTGTGGGGCCGGTACCTCAATATTGGACAGGTATCCCATTGTGGGGCTGGCACCCCTTTGTGGGGCTGGCACCCCTTTGTGGGGCTGGTACTTTGATATTGGACAGGAATCCCATTGTGGGGCTGGTACCCCCTTGTGGGGCTGGTACCTCAATATTGGACAGGAATCCCATTGTGGGGCTGGCACCCCATTGCATCTCCTGCACCCCACTGCAGTGAGGTCACCGGGATCACTCCAAGGATACTCCTGGGCACCCCAAAGCAAAATTTGGCTCTCCGAATTCCAAGTTCATTCTCCCTCCCCATCCCGCTTTTTGCCAAGATGCACAAAGGAAATGCAAAGCCAAATTTGGGATGTCAGCCCCCCATCCCCATAGGGGTGACTGCAGTGAGACAGGGCCAGGAGGAGGAATGGGGCCTTTCAAGTGTTTGCAGAGAAAAAAGAGAGAAAAAAGCAAAAAGTTCAAAAACTGAGCAATTTTCCAAGGAAGAGTCAGGGTGGCTTCACCCTCAACACCAGAGCATCGTGCATGGGATTGGGATTGGGAGATTCCTTCCCACACAACACCTCCCTGAGTGGGATCCTGGAGCTCACAGTGTGGGATAAACCCAACCAGAGCCACAACCCCACGGATGCACAGGGAGCTGGGAGTTCCACATGACCCAGCACGACACAGACACGCAGCATGGATGGACCCTGCCATGATGCCAAGCATGGAGCAGACAGGTTTTTCCCTCAGACTCATGACATCACCCTCTTGTCCAGAAAAAACGCAGGTGTCAGCCGGAAATCATGGTTTTGGCACACAAATATTCAATTTTCCACATGCCACAGCCTATCCAGGGGGATGAACCCCCTCCCCGGGCAGGTGGAGCCTCTTTTGGGGGAGCTCTACCCTCACCCCACAACCAAAGCTCCCTGGAACTGCTCCAGCTGCTGCAATTCCCACCACTCACCCCTCATTAGCATGGATGCTCGTTAGCCCAGCGCTGAGACTAATCAATACTGCCATTAACCGACTCCCTGGAATTAATGCGCTTGAACCTGGCAGGCCGCAGGATATTGGTCATTTTTCCACTTAACCTGGCAGGAGGAGTTTTTCCCTGTGCTGGTGGCACTGGATGACAGAGGGAAGCTGGGACAGCTCATCCCTTCAGCTCCTGGCTGCTGCTTCAGCACCAGCTTTGGGTTCACCACCACTTTTTGGTCACCCCAAGGTTGTTGGAGACTCTCCGGGGTCTCCAACCCTGTCCCAAGCCATTGAGTTGGAGACCCTAGAGAGGGTTCTGGGGTCTCCATCACAGCATAGGGACACCCAGATCGTCACCCTCTGGTGCCACACCATTCCTGCAGCAGCTCCATCCCTTCTGCCCCAGGTTCCTGGCCCTGGAGCCCCGGGCAGGCACAGCCAAGCTGCTCTCCAGGGCACCCCAGAGCCACCCTCCCCTGCTGCTCCCGCCGCCTCGCAGCGCCTCTGGCTAAACAGAGATCAGAAATGTTAGATCTTTCTTAACATCTCCTGCCAGCACTGTCAGTGGCCCTCTCCAGAGTACCAGGGCCCTCTGTTATGTAAACACAGCACATTCTCTGTCAAAGATTAAAAAAAAAAAAGCCTCATTTGCACATAAAAGCAGCCTCTGCACTAGTTACGGGCACTGTGGCATGTAAGGAAGACTGTAGGTTAAATTCAATAATAAAGTGGGGCGGCGCAGAGGTCCTGCTCCAGCTCCTTCTCCCACAGCTGCTCCAGCCTGACCTGCAGCCACCAAGTGGTGCCAGTCACAGGTCCCTGGGATGGATGGGGACTGAGGAGACACCCTGAGCCCAGGCTGGGCTGTGCCTGAGTGACCCCAGGCCCCTCAGACCACCCTGGTGCCCCTCTGTGCCCCCTTCATGCTCATGGCACCCCAGACTCCACCATGCCCATCTCCTCCCCTTGGCACTCCATCCAGAGCGGGGCCTGCTGCCCCACATCCCTCCCCACGTATTTTTGGGAGCTGGCACCACCCTCACACCCCAGCACAGCTCTGCCATCGTCACGGAGCAGCTCCACACAGGGAACCACACGGATCACGAATGTGACACCGGATCACGGATGTGACACCGCGGATGTGACACCCCTTGCTGCCAGCCCTTGGTGACTGCTGTGGGATGGCACCGGGGGGGAATCTCTGGCCAGGGCAGGGAGTGCCAGCAGCCCAGCTGGCTCCGGGGATGGCGGCAGCCAGCCGGGCCCGCGGCCGGTTCCACGCAAATCGAATCAACAGAAACGGAACGGTCGGAGAGACGAGGGCTGGAAAGTGTCACGGTAATTGTGTTAGTGCCAGCAGGGCCGTGGCTGCTCCAGGAGCCAGGGGCACGGTGAGGTGGGCATGGCAGGGTGGCACAGAGCAATGGGCACACAAGGATGGTCATGATGGGATGGGCACAGGGGCTCACCAGACACCCAAATCTGTCAGGCCCAGGGGGAGGGAGTGAGGATCCAAGAGGGATCAGGGTGAGGACCAGCAAACCCAGACAGCCACAGAGCCAGGTGGCACGAGGAGTCACAGCGATGGTTGACAGTGAAGGTGACAGGGACACCAGGCTCCAGAGGGAGGCGATTCATTCCCAAATCACTGCATGCCACCATCCAGCACCCATGTCCCCATCAGCCTGGGGATCATGTCACCATCCAGCAGCCATGTCCCCATGTCCCCATCAGCCTGGGGATCGTGTCACCATCCAGCAGCTGTGTCCCCATGGCCATCAGCCTGGGGATCGTGTCACCATCCAGCAGCCGTGTCCCCATGGCCACCAGCCGGGCACACATGACCCCAAAGACACCAGCCTGGCACTTGTGTCCCTGTGCATGCTCAGCCCCGCTCACGTCTGTGGCAGCCGGGCACGTGCCAGCCGTGCACGGGATCACGCGTGCTCATCCGTGCTCCGGCGGCTCACGCTGAGCGCCCTAATTACCGCGTCTGGCCAGGCGGGCGGGCGCTGATAACGGGCACGGGACGGAGCTGCCGGGGGTTATCAGGCGGCGACAGCCGGGCCCCCCGCCGCCCGCGCCGCAGCCCGCTGGGACAGCCGGATCAAGGCGCGCTTTGGGGGTCTCCAAGGGGCGGGGGATGGGGTAAACAGCCCCCCAGGGGTGACCTCATTAGCACGGCCGAGCCCCGATGTTGTTGTGGCTGGGCCTGGCATGCTGCAGGCAGAGCCTCGGGATGTGGGGTCACCACGGTGTCGGTGCCAGCCTCTTGTCGCATCTGCTGTCACCTCCCTGCTGTCCTGGGGGTGAGGGACATCCACCCTGCCAGTCCCACTGTCACCAGGCTGGACAGAGATTTTGGGTGCTGTGAGGGCCTGGGTGGCAGCAGGAAAGGCCTCTGAGGAGATAGATCAGTGTCACACTCCAGTCTCTGAGCCAAACCAGCCACTGTCCCAGAGTCATTCCACTTGTCTCATCCCAGAGCCACAACCAGGACATGGCACAGTCCTGCTGTGACACCAGCACGGTATCCACTGCTTCTGTGCCTCAGTTTACCTGCCCCAGGGCTGGATCTTCCTGCATGGTGTGCGTCCAGCAGCAGAAGCAACACAGAAGGAGCACATTCCCCATCCCAACTGGCTAAAGACACAAAAATTAACATGGATAAACACAGACTGCTGCATTATTTCACTTATTGACCACTATTTTCGGGGGGTTGGCAGGAGGACTGGTGACTCTTTAACCTTGGAGCACTTGGCCTGGCAGGGAATTTGGGGCGAGCAGTGTCGGTAATTTGATCGGCGGGAGCCGGGCGAGCGCTGGCCCCGCAATCACCGGGAAAACGCCGACGCGGTGGAAATCGGCCGCCGCTGCCCAGCGGGAGCGGGCACGGGGACACAGCTCAAAAGGAAGGACACAGCGGGCACCTGTGTGCCCCCCGCCTCTATTCTGTGCCACCCTGGCACTCCCAGGGGACACCGGTGGGTTCCAGACCCCCACCAAAGGACACCACTGTCCCCCTGTCCCGGCAGTGCGGGGATGCAGAGCCAGAATTTATCACATCCGCCCCGACAGCTCCCTTTGACAGAGTCTCGGGGGGGTGAGCAATGCCTTTTGTCTGCCCAACAATTAATTATTTCCTGGCTAATGATGAACTCCGACTTGCCAAGCAGGGAGCGTCTGCATGGCAAACCCTCCCTCACCCCACTCTGCCCTCTCACCACAACCTCTCCCATGGCAGGGTGGGATGTTGGGGCACCAGGGATAAGGCTGGGCTGTGAAACCCCCCTGCATCTCACCATCCTTCTCACAGGCACGCTGCCCACCAAAAAGGGCGCCCCAAAAGCAGGAGGATGGTGCTGGGCAGGCAGGATGGGTCCCCTCTGGCGGTGCCAGCAGGTGGGTGCTGCTCTGTGCTGCGGCAGCAGGTGCTGGCAGCACTCTAAGTGCCACTGGCGGCAGCCCTGGAGCGCTCCAGGAGGGGATAACCGGCTGATGGGGCCGAGCTAATGGAGAAAATCCATTTAGGATCACTCGATACTCTCCCCTGGGCTTTCATTACACCTCGGGGCTCTGCAGGGCACCGGGCCTCTGCCAGCCCAGATCCCATCGCTGCCGGCTGGATGTCTCGGCAGAGGGACTGGAGGGATGTGGGGAGGGATGTGCATGGGAGGAATGAGGAAAGAGAAGCAGGGAGGGATGCAGGAAGGGATGTGCATGGGAAGGGATGCAGGGAGGGATGCAGGAAGGGATACGCATAGTGAGGGATGTAGAAAGAGATGCAAGGAGGGATGCAGGAAGGGATGTGCATGGCAAGTGATGCAGGAAGGGACACAGGGAGCCTTGTGCACAAAGCCTGCAGCTCTGAGCTTGTAGCTGCAGGTGACAAGAGCAACGCCAGCAATCCCTGCGAGGGACAGCGACAAACTGGGGTGCAATGGGGCCTTGCCCTGGAGCAGCTCCCAAGGAGCCCGGCCTGGCTCAGTGCCACAGGCAGGAACAGCGACCCCCGGGGCTGCAGGCACTCAGGCCAAGCTCCCCGCAGTGGGAAAGGCGACAGAGCCATGAAAAGAAGTAAAATAATTATCGGGCACTGGCGGCTCAGGCTCCCGCCCGGCGCGTTCTGTTTAAGGCTAGTTAATAGCCAGTGTTCTCTGGTTAGGCCTGAATGACATTTCCAGAGTTATAATAACTGAGCTATTACTCGCCGTATTGATGCATTCCCCCCGCCGGCAGCGGCTCATCCCGCGCCGTGCCGCCCGGCCGCCGAAAGCTCCTTTAGTCAATAGCACTTCTATTTTTCATTACTCCCTGGAAATGTGGCTCTTGGAAGCTCATCCGTCATTCAATTACGCCCTGGTTCAGTCCTATCATACACGTGTCATAAAGTTCCTCAGATCTGAACTGCTGTTAATTTTCTGCGCCATCCCAAGGGGATGCCCGGGACGTGCCTGGAAAGCAACCAGGCAGCCGAGGGCATGCCGGGTACGGGCGCTCCCGGGAGCGGGGGCTGCGGCACTGCCCGGGCACGGGGGGCTCCAGCAGCCCAGGGGTCACCCCAGAGCTCGGACATCGTCCCTTCCCCACGGCAGAGGCAGCGGGCCTGGCGCAGCACGACCTTGGCAGCGCTGGGAATTTATTCCTTGGGTTGGTTTATTCTTTTATCAGGTGTTGGTTTAACAGGGTGAGCTCCCCCCGCTTCCCCTTTAATCCTATCGGCATCTGTGTTCGGCACGTCCGTACCCAGAATAATCACCTGCCTGGCAGATTTGTCACTTCACCAGATGTAATCGGGGAACTTTTCTCTTTTTTTTTTTTCTTCCTTTTTTTTTTCCTTTTCCTTTTTGAAACTCTCCTTATTTTCTGTTTCTTAGAAGCTGCAGCTCGCGGGCAGAGGCGGCTGCTGCAGGCAGTACCTGTTCCAGGTCACCCTCCCCAAACCCAAGGGTTTGCTCTGCTCAGAGCTGGGGTTTGGCTGAGGGGAGGATGACAGGGCAGTGGCACCGAGGGTGGATGCCAAACGCTATGCCACGATGGCTGTGCCTGCCATCCTCTGCTGGATGGGCACAAACCCTGAGCCAGAGGGGGAAAGGGGCACAGGATGAGGCTGGGGGATGTTGGATGCTGAGTCAGGGGGATGCCAAGCTGGGAGGATGCCAGGTCAGGGGGACACAGAGGTTGCTCACAACATGTCCCTGCACAGATGCCAAGGACCATCAGGTCCTTCAGAGCCTTAAAAACTCACACCCGAGAGGTGATGTTGGTCCTGCTC
This sequence comes from Zonotrichia leucophrys gambelii, assembly GCF_028769735.1. Classification (NCBI taxonomy): domain Eukaryota; kingdom Metazoa; phylum Chordata; class Aves; order Passeriformes; family Passerellidae; genus Zonotrichia; species Zonotrichia leucophrys. The sequence goes on along the minus strand of NC_088197.1, from coordinate 3,804,046 downwards.
CCCTTCACACCCATGCAGGCACCACTCCTGCTGTCCCACCATGGAGTGCCTGTGCCTCTCTCCCAGCCAGGGCTTCCCTGGGGATCCCTGTCCTGTCCAGTGTGTCCTGTCCAGTCCCCTCAGCAGTGCCTGGGTGGTCTCAGCCACTCCACGTGTCCTCCCAGCAGGACAATGACCTGGTCACCGTCCTGCTCCTGCGCACTCCCACGCGCTGCTTTCCCTAAGCTGGGACGGACACACGCCCGGGTGGGACAGACACACGCCCTGGTGTTGGAGAACATCCTGTCACTTGTCAGCCCCCAGGACAGCCATGCTCCTGCCAGGCCCCTTCCTGCTCCTTGGGATTGATAAACAAACACTCCCATCAGGAGGATGAGCCAGGAACGGCCCAGCCACGAGGGGACAATCCCCGGAGTGTCAGTCATGCTGGAACAGCTTTCACCTCAGTTCTGATCAGGGAAACTGAGGCAGGGAAAGGGCTGTGGATGTGCAGGGTGGGATGTGCGAGCTGGGCACCCTCTGCCAGCCTGGCATTTCCCTTCTCCCCTCCCAGCCCAGGCTCCCGCTGCGCTCTGGGCACGGCTAATGACCGGCCTAATTGATCTCTGACGAGGCACCAGAGATCGATGCTGCTGGATCCCGCTGCAGGCTCTGTGAAAAGCCATTTCTCCTGCCCGGCCGGGCAGCACCGCCCCTCGCCCGCAGGGAAGCGCCCATCGATCGGGGCAGGGATCGATGGGGTGGGGAGGGGATGGAGGGAAAGGGGCCACCCCCGCCGAGGGGAGCATCCCCTGGCACCCAGCGGGCCCTTGTCACCATTGCAGGTGACACAGGGCACAGCCAGCAGCGAGGGGAAGGGGAAGGGGAAGGGGAAGGGGAAGGGGAAGGGGAAGGGGAAGGGGAAGGGAAGGGGAAGGGGAAGAGGAAGGGGAAGGGGAGGAAGGAGAGAAGGAGAAGAGAAGAGAAGGGAAGGAGAAGAGAAGGGAAGGAGAAGAGAAGAGAAGGGAAGGAGAAGAGAAGAGAAGGAGAAGAGAAGAGAAGGAGAAGAGAAGGAGAAGAGAAGAGAAGAGAAGAGAAGAGAAGAGAAGAGAAAGAGAAGAGAAGAGAAGAGAAGAGAAAGAGAAGAGAAGAGAAGAGAAGAGAAGAGAAGAGAAGAGAAGAGAAGAGAAGAGAAGAGAAGAGAAGAGAAGAGAAGAGAAGAGAAGAGAAGAGAAGAGAAGAGAAGAGAAGAGAAGAGAGAAGGACAAACAGAGGCACAGAGCCCAGCGGTCCCTGTGAGGTCACAGTGCCAGCACATCCACACTGATTTCCTCGCCTGACTCTTCCCCCTTTATCCCTTCCCCTTGTGTCCCACCGGCCAAATTTGACCTGATTTGGTGACACCGGCCGGGGTCTTTACTTCTCAGTGGCCCCATCCTCCCCTCTCCTTTCACTGGGGTTTAAGCCTTTTCACTCCATCCATTCACTCCAAGGCTAATCAGATTAAAGCCCTGCCCGGGGGTGCTGCCTCCCCTTGCACAGATTCACCCCCTTATCCCCCCCTCCCCTCGCTTCACCTCCTTTTTCCCCTGTCAGGTTTTGGCAGCCAACTCCAAGGGCCGGGCATGGCCATGCCAGGGGTCAGTGGTGGCACCAGCTGCCCTTGTGTCCCCAGGGAAGGGCACAGAGTGTGGGTTCTGGGGGTACACAAGGGGGAATGATCTTCTGGAGATGATGAGGGTGCAAGGCAGGGATGAAGAGGGTGGCAGGATGGCGATGAAGGCAGCACCAGCCACAGGTCTGCAAAGCCATCCTGCTCTTTGAAGAATCCCTCCTCCTCCTCAGCCTGGCTTCACATCCCAGGTCGAGTTATAGGAGCATTTCATTTAGGAGAAATTTAGGAAAAAGGGGTACTTTTTTTTAACTTCTCCTCCTCTTTTCACCCAGAATCATGAGTGGGTGAAGCCAGGACCACGGTGCCCACCCTGGAGCAATTTCCCACTAGAAAGGAACAATTTCCCACTACAAACTTCCTGGCTTATCCCACGTGCTATAGCCCCCCAAAAAATCACCCAATGCCCCCATCTTAAACCTTAACCATCGATTTCCATTCCCCTTGGCCCAGCCCTGCACACAAACGCATTCGCCACGGCAGGGATTGTATGCAAAGGCGGAGAGGGGGAATGAATAATTCATCTCCGCTGTCTTTCAGAATTACACTGTGGAAAAATAAATCTGAGACTACTATATAAAAAAAAAAAAATTAAAAAAAAAATAAAATAAAGGAGAAAGGAGCCGAGGGGAGGGGAGGGGGGCAGCGCTGGGTTCGCGGCCCCGCGGCCGGAGCGGGATGCGGGGATGGATGGAAATGAAAAGCGCCGGCGCGTCCGCGGCTCCTCTTGCATTGAGCGGCTCCGCATTGAGGCCCGTGCGGAAACCACCGGAATCCCTTCCTGTGCTTTGTTCTGCGGCCCTTTCAGCGGGGGCTTACGGGGCTGGGCAGGGGGCGGCGGGCAGGGCAGGGGGCTTTGAAGGAAGGCACTGATGCGATCGGATGGTTGAGTTCAAGGGGCGGCGAGGGGGGGCTGGAATGGGTGAGAGGGGGCTGAGATGGGTCAGGGGGGTTGGAATGGGTCAGGGGGGTTGGAATGGGTCAGGGGGCTCTACTGGGTGAGAAGGGGGCTGGAATGGGTGACTGCACTGAGGTGAGTCAGGGGGGACTGGAATAGGTGAGAGGGGCTGGAAAGGGTCAGGGGGGCTGGAATGGGTGAGAGGGGCTGGAATGGGTCAGGGGGAGCTGGAATGGGTCAGGGGGAGCTGGAATGGGTCAGGGGGCTCGAATGGGTGAGAGGGGCTGGAATGGGTCAGGGGGAACTGGAATGGGTGAGAGGGGCTGGAATGGGTGAGAAGGGGGCTGCCCTGGGTGACTGCACTGAGGTGGGGCAGGGGAGCTGGAAATGGGTCAGGGGGGCTGGAATGGGTCAGGGGGAGCTGGAATGGGTCAGGGGGGGTTGGAATGGGTCAGGGGGCTGGAATGGGTGAGATGGGCTGGAATGGGTCAGGGGGAGCTTGAATGGGTCAGGGGGGCTGGAATGGGTCAGGGGGACTGGAATGGGTCAGGGGGAGCTGGAATGGGTCAGGGGGCTCGAATGGGTGAGAAGGGGGCTGCCCTGGGTGACTGCACTGAGGTGGGTCAGGGGGGGCTTGAATGGGTCAGGGGGGTGGAATGGGTGAGACGGTGCTGGAATGGGTCAGGGGGCTCTGCTGGGTGACATGGGCTGCCCTGGGTGACTGCACTGAGGTAAGCAGGGGGCTGTTCAGGTGATGGAGGGGCTGCCCTGCTCACGGGGCTGTGCTGAGCTGAGTCAGGGGCTCCCTGACACCAGACCCCACTGGTCTGGGGTGCAGTGTGCCCCCCCAGCTCAGCCAGAACCCCCTCATCACCACCCTGCAGGAAGGAGGGATGCTCTGCCCCATCCCAGAGCGGTCCCAGCTGGGTTTAGGGCCATGCCCTGACCCCTCCTGGTGCCCAGAACACCCTGGATGGAACCAGCATCCCCCTGGCAGCTGGTGGGGGCCACGTGCTGCCGCACAAACGGGGAGGGGAGGAAGCGGGAGGCACTTTAATTTGGCTATTTAAAAATAAAGAAATAACGCAGGCTTTGAAAGCCCGGAGGGGTCCCAGCGGAGGGACCTCATCCCCCCTTCAAAGGCCGCCTCTGCTTTCTTCCCCCCGCTCACAGCACACAAAGGTGCACGAGCACTTTCGTCTCTGTGGAAAGACCTTTTTAATTGGTTCCAGGCAGAAGGTTAAAATCTCTCCCCTTCCCTGTGCGCTTGGCTAAGAGGGGAAAGGGGGGAAAAAGGGGGAGGAAGGGTTGTGTGGAAGCAAAACAACTCTGCCTGGTGTGAGCAGGGGGGCACCCAGGGGCAGCATCCCCAACACGGGGTCCAGGGTCACTGAGGGTGATGGGATCCAGGTGGCAGCAGGGGACACCCAGGGGGGCACTAAGGGGGCTGTGCCAGGCTCTGGGGCAGGAGGTGCTCAGGGGAAAAGGGAGATGCTGGGTGTGAGGCTGCTCGGTGCTTCCATGGGAATGCAGGGTTTGAGGGTTTTAGATTCCTAAAAAAAGCGGGTGGAAATGTGGTGCCTGGGGTCTTCTCATGGGGAGGAAGCTGGGCAGAGCAGGAGGGCACCCAAGGGGCTGCTCCCACCTCTGTGTGTCTCCCCATGGCCACAGAGAACCCTGGGCACATCCCCATCCGCAGTGGGGTGACCCCAGGATGGCATCACAGAGCACCCACCTGGAACCCAGCCCCTCACCATTCCCATTGCCATTGCCATCCCATGTCAGTGCCTCTGCCATCCTCCTGGTCCTGCCATCCTCCTCCCAGGCTTGCCATGCTCCCAATATTTCCATCCTGCTATTCCTGCCATCCTCACAGCGCTGCCATCCTCCCAAATCTCACTATCATCCCAGCATTGCCATCCTCCCAAATCTTGCCATTCTCCCAGCACTGTCATCCTCCTAAATTCTGCCATCCTCCCCAGTTTTACCATCCTCCCAATCTTGCCATCCTCCCAAATTTTGCCATTCTCCAAGCACTGCCATCCTTCCAAATCTTGCCATCCTCCAGCACTACCATCCTCCAGCACTGCCATCCTCCCAAATCTTACCATCCTCCCAAATCTTGCCACCCTCCCAGCACTGCTATCCCCTATCCCTGTCATCCTATCTCAATCCTCCATCCTCCACCCCAATACTGCCATCCTTTTGGTCCTGCCATCCTCCCAGCCCTGCCATCCTCCCAAATCTTGTCATCCTCCCTTATCCTGTCATCCTCCCAGCACTGCCATCCTCCTAAATCTTGCCATCTTCCCAAATCTTGCCATCCTCCCAGCACTGCCATTCTCCCAAATCCCGCCATCCTCCCTTATCCTGCCATCCTCTCAAATCTTGCCATCCTCTTGTTCCTGCCATCCTCCCAGCCCTGCCATCCAGCCAGCAACTTGGGTTTCCTTTCACGGAAGGGGGAGCTGAGAAAAACGCATCAATTATTGAGCCGGGGCGGCGAGCGCGCCGCGTCCCCCTTGCTGATGCCGCTCAGGTAGAGCCGCGCGAGCCGCAGTCAGACACCTCTAACACGATTAAGCTGCAGGGCTCTGCCAGCGCGCTTCAAGGTCAACTTCTCTGAGGCTGACAAAAGGCACGGCGGGCAGCGGCTCCCCCCGCCCCCGCCCGGGGTGGCAGCACGCTGGGGACGGGCACGGGCGGCACCCAGGGATGGCAGAGGGACGGGGGGAGAGCCAGGGCAAGGTGGCGGGGGTGCCAGGGGGATGGGGAGGCAGTGGTGGGGTCCTGCTGGGATCAGAGTGTAATAGTGGGGTTCCTGCTGGAATGGGGATGCAGTGCCCAGGCTCCTAGTGGGATGGGGAGACTCTGATGGGGTCCCTGCTGGGATGGGGATGCAGTGATGGGGTTGCTGCTGGGATCAGGGTGCAGTGGTGGGGCTCCTGCCAGGATGGGGATGCAGTGCCCAGGCTCCCAGAGGGATGGGGAGGCAGTGCTGGGGTTCCTGCTGGGATGGGGAGGCAGTGGTGGGGTTCCTGCTGGGATCAGAGTGCAGTGCTGGGGTTCCTGCTGGGATGGGGATGAAGTGGTGGAGCTCCTGATGGGATGGGGATGCAGTGGTGGGGTCCCTGCTGGGATGCAGAGGCTGGGTTGGGGTTCTTCCAGGGATTGGGAGGCAGTGGTGGGGTTCCCACTGGGATCAGAGTGCAGTGCTGGGGTCCCTGCTGGGATCAAGGTGGCAATAGTGGGGTTCCTGCTGGGATGGGGATGCAGTGCTGGGATTCCCACTGGGATCAGGGTGCAGTAGTGGGGTTCCTTCTGGGATGGGGAGGCAATGGTGGAGCTCCTGCTGGGATCAGGGTGCAGTGATGGGGCTTCTGCCAGGATGGGGATGCAGTGCCCAGGCTCCCAGTGGGATGGGGATGCAGTGGTGGGGCTCCTGCTGCGATTAGAGTGCAGTATTGGGGTTCCTGCTGGGATGGGGAGGCAGTGCTGGGGTTCCTGCTGGGATCAGGGTGCAGTGGTGGGGTTCCTGCTGGGATGGGGATGCAGTGCCCAGGCTCCCAGAGGGATGGGGAGGCAGTGCTGGGGTTCCTGCTGGGATGGGGAGGCAGTGCTGGGGCTCCCATTGGGATCAGGGTGCAGTAGTGGGGCTCCCAGTGGGATGGGGATGCAGTGGTAGAACTCCTGCTGGGATCAGAGTGCAATGGTGGGGTTGCTGCTGGAGTGGGTCCAGCCCTGCTGGGATGGGGATGCAGTGCTCAGGCTCCCAGTGGGATGGGGATATAGCAGGGGCTCCTGCTGGGATGGGGAGGCAGCGATGGGGTCCTCACTGGGATCAGGGTGCAGTGCTGGGGTTCCTGCTGGGATGGGGAGGCAGTGCCCGGGCTCCCAGAGGGATGAGGAGGCAGTGGTGGGGCTCTTGCTGGGATGGGGATGCAATGATGGGGTCCCTGCTGGGATCAGAGTGCAATGGTGGAGCTCCTGCTGGGATGGGGATGCAGTGCCCAGGCTCCCAGTGGGATGGGGATACAGTAGTGGGGTCCTTACTGGGATCAGGGTGCAGTACTGGGGTCCCTGCTGGGATGGGGATGCAGTGTCCAGGCTCCCAGTGGGATGGGGATGCAGTGGTAGAACTCCTGCCAGGATCAGAGTACAGTGCTGGAGCTCCTGCTGGGATAAGGATGCAGTGCTGGGGCTCCCACTAGGAATGGGATTTGGTACTAGTGCTGGGGATTTGGTACAGGGCTCCCAAGCCCAGGGCAGGGACCCTCCGTGCCCCTCTGCAGCAAAGCCACTCCTGTCATGCTGTGAGGCAGGAGTGGGTCCAGCCCTGCTGGCTGCACGTGGAGCTGGAATTGGATCCAGATGTTTCCCCAGCGGCCGGAAACCGCTTCCCTCATCTCACAGCCCCTTCTACAGCCCCACAGGCCTTGGTGGGGACCAGCTCTGCCCAGCATGGAGTGGTGACAACAGGGCTGGGATCCACCCTGGCAGCTCAGGAGGGGACAAGGTGGCAATGCCAGCTGTGCCGTGGTGCTCCTGCGCTTGATGTTTGGGTACTCACAGTGACAGGACCCCCACACTCCACCCCCTGCTCATTCCCTTCAAAAACCACCCTGCTCTCATGGCAAAGGAGGGACAGCCACCCCAACCACACTCCACGAGAATTCCCTGCAGAACAGGGATGGGTGCCCACCAGGATGGGTGATCTCTGGGTTGGACACTCACCATGCCAGTCAGAACACAACAAAGCCATAAAAAACCCAAACCTCAGCAAGAGAGGACCCAGCTCCAATATCTGGGTGCACATGTGTTGGGGAAGGGCTGACAGGCGGCTCCAACAATGGGGTGCATGACACAGGTCACCCCCAACACCATTCCTGAGAGGTCTCCCAAAGGACACCACACCCACAGGTCCCTGTCACCACCTCAAGACATGTCCTGCTTTGGGGAGGGTTCCCAGGGCAGTGGGATGGAGATGCAGCTTTCTGGCCCTGCCACAAGACTGAGGAAAACCTCTTAAAAACCCCACCTGAGAAGCCAGAACCCAAATTCCTCCCCTCTCCCATTATTTAAAGCCCATCCAGCTTCCAAGTCCTCGAGGATGCAAGAATCTCAATTACCATTAAAAGAATGCGTTCCTGCTCCTCCATTACGGAGAAAAGCATGAAAACCCAACCCCTGGGAATTCCACAACTCTAGAAAGAAGAAAAATAAAATATTCATGTAATTTAGATTATTTAAAACGTGGCACTTGGTAAACCAGACTCTGCACTGGAGGGAACTGGGGGTGCTCCCACCTTGCAGAAGGCCAGGACAGGGGCTGGAAAACCCAGTTGTGACCACACAGATCCTGGTGCCACCCCGGGCACCCCACACCCAGGATCTGGTGTTAAATGGGTTTTTAAACACCTCTGAGCATGTGGGATGCTGCAGAAGGACAGCAGGTTATTTTTATCGTTGCATTAGTTCCAGTTTAATTGCCGGGATGTCATTAACAGCACGGAGCAGGGTCCAGGCATGGGGACACTGACACCAGTGTGTCCTGTCCCAAATCCTGTGGATTGAGACCCTGAATGTGCCTCTCCTCCCACCAAAGAGCTTGGTGACAGTCAGGGACAGGAACCATTGATCAGGGACAGGAGCCACCAACCAGGGCTGGACCTTCCTGGATCATTCCCTCCCTGTCCAAACGCTCCTTCTCCTCCAGCTCCACCCAGCAGCTCCAGGGAACAGCATTGTGGCTCCCTCCTCCTCTTCCTCTCTCCATGGCAGGCCCCAATTCCCTCCAGTGCTCCACAACTGGGAATTCTCCTGTTGTCCCTGGTTCTCCATCGTGTCCCACCAGCCCATCCCACCTGGGACCATCCTCCCTCCTGCTCCCTTCACCAGCCCCTCTCGAAATTCCCACATCTCCAGCAGGGCCAAACACCCCTGGTTTGTGCCAGAGCCAGAGGCTGGGATCTCTTGGGTCACCCAGAGCTGGGATGCACACTCAGCTCTTCCCTTGGCTGCTCCCACTGGTGCTGACCGAGACCTTCCCAGCACTGGAGCTGAGCTAATCCCGGGTTTCACAGCCCAAGGGGCTGGGGGGTGGCACTGCCATGGAGGGAACTCTCTGCTGTCCCTGTCTGTCCCTGTCTGCTCTGTGCTCAGGAGAGCACAGGGGAGCAGAGCCACTGCTGAGAAACCACCTTGGAGGAAAGCAAAGCTGCCCATAAATAATGGCACACAAATGGGGACACTGGAATTGCCAGGTGTGATCCCAACGGTTTCTTTCCATTGGAAAAGCCAGGATTGTGCTGCCAATGGCTGCCCAGAGCTTTGGATCATGCCCAGCACAGTGTCCCCAACCCACCAGGGACTGGTCACCCCCCAGCCAGGCCCCCACAATGCCAGATGGGATCAGACACAGGACATGAGATTTGCTGGGGGCGGTTTCCCAGCAGATCGAGGTTGCCAGAGGTGCCCAAACAGGCAGGGCAGGGTCACAGGAGGTGACAGTGGCTTAATCCCAAAATAGGAATGGCCCCTAGCAGGGAAAGCCTGGCCAAGGAGCATCAGCCCCAGGTGGACACAGAGCTGCACCCCAGGCTCTGTAACACCCCTGTACCAGTGCCCCTGCACCAGTTCAGCACTGGGGAGGTGACACCCGGCAGGGACAGGGCCACGTGGCTCCTGCAGAGCCCTGTGACGTTCTCGGGTGGGTTTGCTTTATAGGGTCAGGGAGGAAGGAACCGGCGCGGAGATATTTAAGTGGCGTTTCGCCATCAGAAAAAATTAGAGTCACAATATTAATTAATCCTCAAAGCACTTTACGAACATTAACTAATTAAGCCTCCCAACCCCTCTGCGAGGTGGGAAAGGTATCATTGTCCTCGTTTCACAGCTGCAGAAAACCGAGAGTGTGGAGGTGACGTGACTCGCCCAAGGTCGCTGCGAGCCAGGCAAAGGTGGGAACAGGTTCCCAAAATCTGCACCTCGCTCCTCAGCAGGACAGGACCCAGCAGTGCTGAGCATGCTGAGACCCTGAAGCCCAGGAATGCTGGATTCCAGCATCCCCAGCCAGGTCTCAGCATCCTCATCCCCATCCCAGCATCCCGATCCCCACCCAGGGCAGGATGGAGAGGGACAAACCAGGACCTGTATCCCCAAAGGAACATCCTGGGGGAAAATCCCACCAAACCCAGGGGCAGGGAGTAAAACCAGAAACCACCGAGGGGTTTTATGGAAAGCCCCACCGACCCTGCGTGGTTTAAAAGCGATTAGAGCCCTGCCTGGGTTATCAACCAGCGTCTCAATCCCGCGGCATCGATCCGGATAATAGCCGGCAATTGTTCAGATACAATATCATAAAGTCACTTTAACTACAGCCATAAAGCTTCCCCCGCCTGCAGCACCGCTGGGCTCCCCACGTCGTGCTGGGGACAGGCACCAGCAGCACGTGCTCAGGGCTGAGGATGGTGGGGGGACCCCTCCAGGACCCCCTGAATAAGGACAGGATCCTCAGGGATCGCCCCTCGTTTCCACTGCTGGGAGCGGAGGGAATGTGGAGCCCCTCGGGGTTCCCCTTGGGAATCTGCAGTGCTGGGGTTAGGGAGCTCCAATGCAGCCACTGAGATCTGATATTTCAAGTGTTAATACGTGGGATTGATAGGAACTGGGAGAAATGGGGGGGTTCTCTCAAATGTCCCTATAGAGCAGCCCGGATCCCCCTGCTCCCCTGGTTTGTCATTGTCTCCAATACAAGGAAATCCTGGCTGGGCAGTGCTGGAATCTCCCTCCTTCACCTCCTTCCCACCGCCAGCCCCCCATCCCAGGGCGCTCCCAGTTTGTGCTCCCTGCCCTGGGTCCCCAGGAGCGCCACTGGAGAGCACAGCTCTGGAGGACACCGCTGGAGAACCCAGACTCCTCACCCGCCGCCTCCTCACCCAGCGCTTCCCACTGCTTAATGAGCACAAAATATTTCCATGTTGCCAATTACTTGGTTCGTTTGTGCTGCTGCGGGCAGCGCTGGCGCAGGGAAAATCCCCCCCAGAGCTGGCCTGGCCCCCAGGGAGCAGGGAGAGCCCTGGCTGGGTCTCCCCTGGGCTCAGCATCCTCATCCTCCTCCTCACCATGCACCCCGAGACCCTCTCGCCCCGGGGTCACCATCATCAGCAGCCTCCTATCAACATTCCCGCATCCCCAGTGACATTTCCATGGCCCCAGTGTGACACAGTAGGAAAGCAATTCCTTGCTTTAAACAAACCTTTCAGGGACTTATAAAAAGATTTGGAAGCCCTTTTTCAGTTGTCCCCCAGCAGACAATTGGGGTCCAACCTGTTGGTGCCACTTTCCAGCATGGAGAAAATCCCGAACAACAGCAGAGATGTGGGTCCATCCCTGCTCCCATCACATCCCCAGACAGGATTTCCCCAGCTGGAGCCCTGTCCCCTGGCCAGAATTGCTGCTGTGACCATCACCACAAAACCATTCCAGCAGGTCGATCCCGAGAGCGGCGTTCCTCCCACCTGCACCCATAAATCCTCCCTCCAACTGGAGCAAGGAAGTGATTTATAAGGTGGAATAAAAATCACAACGTTTAAGGAAAAAAATATTAAAAAGTCACAAAAATCCATCCAGCTGGATTCCCCTCCCATGGGAATGGGGTCTCAGTGACACCAGGATTTTGGGGCAGCGAGGGATATGCTGGGAAGGGGCCAGAATGAATTGGGTCTGGCGCTGCCAAACCACCTGGATGTGGGATGCACACCGAAATCAGCCACAGATGTGAGCCACCGTGTGCCCACACAGATCCCAAACCAGTGTGGAAAGAGCTGGGGGGCTCCAGTCCCTCCTCATGGAGCCCTGGGCTCTGTGGACATGAACGAGGAACTTCACTGCCGACATCCCAATCTCTGCTCCCGTCTGAAATTCCCACATCCAACCCTGGAGCGGGCAGACGCACTGTGCAGCAGGGCATGGTGCTGTGAGAGCCATGTCCTTCTCCATCTCTCAATCACTCCACCAACATTAATTCCCTAATTTAGCCCCTGGCAGCAATCCTCACCTTACCCACGGAGAAAGTGAGGCTGGGGGAGGGAGAAGCCATTTGTCTCCAAATAACGAGCTGGAAGCCGGATCCAGGATCACCCCCAGCTTGCAGGACGAGAGTCCCTGCTCCCGATCCAAAGCTTTCTATCATAAAAGACAACATTATGATTTATGATTATCATTACTCAGCTTTGAAATGGAGTCCAGGTTCTCCTGGAGTCCAGATCCTGGCTGTGACACCGGGCCCTGGACATTCCCCCACTGGCGGCACTCCGCATCCCAATGTCGGGAAGAGCCGAAGAACAATGGAAAACTGCAGATGGTGGCAGGATGAGACAGCGGTTGGGTGCTGGAACTGAGGTCCACTGACCCCAGGAGCCATCACAGACACGGGAAAGCTGGGAATGCCAGGAAAAGCAGGCAGGGAAAGCCGGGAGCTGGTCCGAGCTGAAGGTCACCGGCAGCAATGAGCGTTAGGAAAGCCGGCACTGGTTGGGCTGGACGCTGCCTCCAGAGCACACATCCTGCAAAAGCAATCCCCGTTCCCAAACCTGCTTCCAACTCCGCCAATTTAGCCTTAAATCCCACCTCAAAGGGTCAGGAGCAATGCCAGGGCCGTGGCGGGGCATTGATCCTGGTGTTCCACAGGACTCGGCACCCGCGCGGCTCTGGCCAAACCAATCCCCGCGACCCTGCGGTGATCCAGCGGAGACGTGGATGGAACTCAGAGCCAGGAGCCATTTCTATTCCAGACAAGCTCAGATTCTCTGTTGGAAACTACACGGGAGCACCATTTTGACCAGCATTTACAGCCGGGACAGGTGCCAGAATTCCGGTGTGCCAGTGCCGTAGCCGACGGCAGATCTCCAACAATGGGACGGTCACCGGGACAGTCACGGCACAGCCCGGCATGGCCACGGCTCCATCCCGAGCCCCTCAGCCAGAGCAGCAGATTCTCCCAACCACCCAGCACCAAAGATCTTGAAAAAGCCAAGGAGAGAGCCTGGAGCATTCCCAAGATCGACACCAAGCCCTGGAGCATGAGGCCGATCCTGAGAGAAGAACCTTGCAAGGTTCAGGAAAACAGTGATTTCCCAAATAAAGGATTTTGCAGCCCTCACCCAAATCCCCCAGCAGCAGCATGGAGAGGGGATGGGGGAAAGTCCTCACCCTAAAATGGGGATCCCAGGAGCTCACCCAGGGTATGAGAGAGCGGCCGGACACACAGAGAGAATTTCAGTTACAGGATTTGTACAGGTTTTTTAAAATGCAGAAAAATGGTGGAAAGGCAGGAAAAAGCGGAATGGGAAAATTGAAACATCCAAACACCAGGAGGGAGGGAAATGCTCCTGCAAAAGAGAATTTTTTCCCAGTAGTATCTCTCCTATCTCCCACCCCACTCTCCTGGATGGCCTGCTCAGTCAGTGCTGAAAATTGGGTGAAATTTGGAAAAAACCCATTTGGAAGGGTCGGCACATCAGCCCTGGCTCAGGCAGCTCCAGCGCAGTGTTGGGTAAAAATAAAACACAATTTGTGGGCACAATGTAAGAAGAAGGGGTCGGCGAGCAAACCAGGAAGGTTTGTGGAATTCCAGCGGAAAGATTTTTTCCAAATTCCTGGATTTGGAAAAAGCTGCTATTCCTGAGGTGAAGAACGGCTGACAAAAGGTCCTTTAGATTTCAGGGAAAAGGGAAAACAACCGCTGTTGCATTGTATAAAAGCACCAACCATTCCAAAATAACCTTGGAATAAAAACGCCCATCCCAGCACAGGATGGGAACGGACAGACGGACACGGCCCAGGCGGCTCCGCCAACCCAACCCGGCATCGCTGGGGCTGTGCCAGCATCTCCCAACCCTTCGGAAGCCGGGTACCCCCGGCCCTCCCCGCCGTCCCGGGGGGCTCTGCCCCGCGTTTTTCCACTCAATTTCCTCCCCGCGTCGGCAGGAGATAAATCCCTCTGCTGAGGCAGGCGGCCGGAACGGCAAAGCCAGCGGTGCCAAGTTTAATAAGCAACCCTGATCGAGAATCCAGATAATAATTGGGATTATCGAGCTGGCTGGGAAAGAGCTTCCTCAGCTCCTCATGGCACCCGCGCCCGGCACCCGGGTGACAATGACCCCCAGTGGGGCTGGGACGTTGATGGGATGCTCCTGAGGAGCAGCACAAGCCCGTCCATCACTGAATATTAAAATAAAATCAAAATAATACACCGCTTTCTGAGTGCTCCGCGCGCTGTCAGAACCTGCGGCACAAGGGAGCCCCCAAAATTCCATGGGAAGAGCCTGGGGGTCCCAGCTCCATCCCCACCTCTGCAGGAGCTTCCCTACATCCTGATTTTTGTGGGGGACACACGGAGCCAGCACCGTCCCAGCGCCCGCGGAGAAGCTCAGCCGCTGAAATAATCCCGTCGCGGTTGAATTTTGTGCAGGGCACGAGGTCCAGGGGCTTTCTTTCCTCAGTGGAAACAGGATTGGAAAAGGAAAGAATTGGGATTTTTCGAGTTCTCTACAGGGTCAGGCTGATTTTATTTTACTGCAAATATAAATAGGGTTTTTGATAAATAATAATAAAAAAAAAATAGACAGTCTAAATAAAACCCCCCTGGAAGACATGGCACGGAATTTGGAATCCTGGCAGGAATTGCTGTAGCCGGGCTGAGTGCTCTGGAATATTTGTATTTGCTGTCTAAACACTTTATCTCTTTCCCAGCACATGGGTGAGTTTTGCTCCCGTGTAATGTTCAAGGAAAAATAAACCGAGACGGATAATTCCTCCTCTTCTGCAGATAGAAAAAGAAAAATCCGACAAAACTTGGTTGCACTGGGGGGAAACAGCAAAATATTTCCAGGGAAATTCGGCCGAACGCCAAGGAAATAGATGGAGGAGGAAATTGGGATGTGGCAGGAGGAGGAAGCTGGGGATGGAATGGGGATTCCCTATTCCCAGCCATTAAAAACCCCCATAACCATTTATTCCCCTTTTTTTCCCAAAAAGTCAGCGGCGCTGGGAATTGAAGCCGAGAGAGGTTTGGCACAAAAGATCCGAAATCCAGAGTTGGATTCTTGGGGGACTTTGGGGCTGGTAGAGAAGGAGCTGAAACAAAAAGTCCATTCCTGAAGGCGAACAAAAAAAAAGGTATTGAGGGATGGTGTAAAACTCTGCGGATCTGGAAACGCTTCGGCAGCACAGCGGGAGTACTGGGGTGGGAATATTGGTGGTGGGAATATCAGTGGTGGGAATACTGGTGGTGGGAATATCAGTGGTGGGAATACCAGTTCTGGCATCCACAGGGAGCGGTGGCTCCGGGTCCAGCACTAGGATGGTTTTTAGTGGGATCGACCTGGCACGGGCAGCTCCGGCGTTTGCACGGACCCACGCGTGTGCTTGGAGGTTCACAGCTGCAGGGAAAACAGGAGAATCCCACAAAACAAGGCTGGAGAAGCTGGAAACATCAAGGAAAGAGGAAAACTGGGAGGTCAGGAAGAGGCGATGTGCTGAGGGAGCGTAGGGATGGATCCCACAGGATCCCACCATGGCATAAATTTATCCCAAAGGATCCCACCCCAGCACAGGTGTATCCCAAAGGATCCCACCACAGCACAGGTGTATCCCAAAGGATCCCACCCCAGCACAGCCCCACCAGGACATTGTTCAGCCCTGTGGCTGTTGCTCTCCAGCAGCAGCATCACTCCCTGCTCCGCTGGGCCTTGGGAAGAAAAACGGGAAGAGGGGAAAAATTTAAAAGTGGAAGAATTTAAAAAAAATATATATATAGTCTAAATCCCTGTTTCTGAATCCCTCTCATGTTGTTTCAAAATGAAGGATGTGCCCTAAAGGTGACACCTGTCCCATACAGAGCTGGTGTCACACCAAGGGAAATGCCGGGAATGCTCCCAGGCTCCGAGCACCACCCTGCCTGGCCAAAATCCACAAAGCTTTGATTTCGCCACGGGTTTGGGGCTCAACAAGAAAATTTTGGCAAAACCACTTCCCAGCCGCCCTTTAGGCTGAAGCCTCAGGCTGGCAGCTCCATGGCCGTGGATCTCCCCATCACCAGCCCCATTCACACTGAAGGCATCACAGCTGAGGCCACAGAGTGACCCCGGTGGTGACCCCAGCCCTGCCCTCACCCCCTCCCAGCACAGCCCACTCACAACACCCCCCCACAGCCCCCGCTCCGCTCTTTTGAGCCGGGAGCCTCATTAGGAGGTAATTAGCTGCGGAACAATGGGAAGCTCTTTAGCAGCCCAGGCACAGCGGCAGCAACAAGCCAAGGGGGGAAAGAGGGAGGAGAAATAAATAAATAACAACACTGTGACCACCCGGGAGCAAGCCAGGACGGAGCAGGGACACGGGCTCCATCCGCCTTCCCTGCTCTCAGCTTTGTCCCTTCCCGCTTTTCCTGCCGGGATCAAACCAACCCTGGCGCATCCCACACCCCATGGGCGCCATTTCCCCGGCCAGACAGTGGGAACAGCCATGGGGTCCCCAAATCCACAATGGGGCAAAGAGTTTGGGAGCACAGATACCCCTAAACACAGCCCTGGTTTTGGGCATTCCAAAATGCCTCTGGAATTCATCTGGCAAAGGCCAAAGTGGCCAGCGGGTAATCCCAACATTCTGGAGAATCATGGAATCACTTGGATTGGGAAAGAGCTCCAAAATCTTGATTCCCAGCCATAATCCAGCCTGGACTCTTGGAGCACGGTGCTTCCCCCTGTATTTGCAGAGGCCAAACAGGGCCTGGTCCTGTTTTTGGGATGGATCTCCAAGCAGAGGGAAGCAACCATTGAGATGAGCATTGAGTCATGGCAGAGGGGGAAAAGGAATTGAAGCAGCTCTTAGGGGCTGCAGGTAACAGTGCTCCGAGCTGCCTGCCTTCCACAAATCCCATTAAATCCAAGGAAGCGGGGCAGGATCTCTGCCCCAAGTGGGGAAAACCAGCTTGGATCAGAACGGAGCCTCAGAAATCACGATTAATATCTAACACAAAAGAACCGAAATTGTCACCATCAGGAACGAGGAGCTATTTAAGGAACAATTGCTGCAATTTTCCAGCCAACCCAGCAGCTGAACCTTGTCAGGCACAGGCAGGTACGGCTCCAGCCAGCTCCTGATGTGGCACTGGGATGGACACAGCCAGACAGCCCTGGAGCCAGGTAAACCCACAGCCAGGTACATCCTGGAGCCCCCAGGTAGGAATTCCAGGGGAATGTCACACAGGGGATGGCACAGCACTGCCAGACAGGGGAATTTTTGGCATTCGGATTATTTGTGTGTGCAAAGTGTATTTATGTGGGAGGGGGGGTGGGGTGAACAAACACCCATATATGTAAATAAATCGATAATTTCTATAATAGATATAAATATATTTGTATGTAAATATATATATAAATCAATATAAATATAAATGTGCCTTTCTTTATACAGCAGCACTTTCACAGCTTTCCATGGTACCCCAGGGCATCTCTCACCCCCTGGACCATTCCCAATGCCCACCCTCTGTGTGTACCCCAGGATACCCCAGGATCCAGGGGGGCATTTTGGGGGGGGATTTTGGGGAGGATTTTGGGGGGAATCTGACCCTCCAGCAGCTCCACACACCCCCAGCCCATCCTCGCATTAGGATGCGGCGCATGGCCGGCATTTGGATACCAAATGTGCAACCAGCAGGGAATGTAATTGCGGTCCCTGGAAAGGGACAGGCGGAGACGGCGACGGGCACGGAGAGAGAATCCTGTCAGCGACGCCGGCCCGCTGGTGTCTGCTCTCCATTAACCACTCGCCGCAGCCCTGGGCTGGTGAGGAATTGCTAACACGGCTTAACGGGCTGGAAAAGAGGGGTGGGAAGGGCTGGGAGTGATCTCGGCACAAAGGGAGAGCAGAAGGAGGAAAAACTCAAAGAGCAGGAATTGCACAGGACGAGGCAGAGAGCTGGCACACCCAAACACCCAGCACTGCCCTGGCACGCCGAGAGGGCACTGGGGCTGATGGTGACACAGGAACAACCCGAGTGCCAGGGTTAAAATTCACATTAAAATCACTTCAAGGGGGAAACAGGGCAAAATTCACAATTAAATCACTACAAGGGAGAAACAGGGCAAAATTCACAATTAAATCACTACAAGGGAGAAACAGGGCAAAATTCACAATAAAATCACTCCAAGGGGGAAACAGGGTAAAATTCACATTAAAATCACTACAAGGGGGAAACAGGGCAAAATTCACAATAAAATCACTCCAAGGAGGAAACAGGGTAAAATTCACATTAAAATCACTTCAATGGGGAAACAGGGCAAAATTCACAATAAAATTGCTCCAAGGGGGGAACAGAGCAAAATTCACATTAAAATCACGCCAAGGAGGAAACAGGGCATGTTTCTGATGTGGGCCTCAGTATGATGTCCATGGGAGCAGGGAGGGGAGACACAGAGAACTGGGGACCCCAAAAGTCACAGCCAAAGCCAGGATACAGAGATTTTGGGATCCAGCCCCAAACCAACATGGACACATGGATGGGATCACCCAAGCTGAGCCCTCTCTCTTGGTCACCCCTCTGCAGCACCAAATTCCCCTGGAAAAAAAACAGATGTGGCATCATCTTCACTCCCTTGATGGAGAAGTGGGGCATGCAGCCTGGCCACAGCCCCTTGTGACACACAGGCGGGCAAGTTGGCCCTGGTTTGGTGGTCAGTGGGTCACAGCCACGGTTTTCCTGGCCACGGCCACCATGCTCCAGCCTCTTGGACAAAGCACCAGCGACTGGCAGGCGCCAGGGCTGCAGCTCCAGGAGATGGGAATGCAGAAAAAAGGGGCACAAAATGCAATGGGATTGGCGACATGATCTAAATCCCCTCTCCAAGATGTGCCCCGCTCACCTCAACCCCACCACCCCTGTGGCAGAGGCACCTTTTCCCCCAAAAGTCCTGCTCTGCCATCACCCTGAGCATCACCTGGCTCTGTAAATCCCCCTGCCAGAAACCATTTCTCCGGTTCTCGATCCCAGGATTGGGGAGTGCAGAGGAGCAGAACAGAAATCCCAGCTGTGCTCACAAACCACGCCGAAAAATAATACAGAAATCAGCAAAAGAGCCGTTCGGAGGCAGCGCCGTGACCTCGGCGCTGAACCAGGCCACGGGCACGATCCCGCCCGGTCCTGGGGATCTGTGCTGTGCACAGAGGGAGGAGAACCCCTGCCACCGTGTGCACATTCCTGCTGTGGATCCAGGCACACGGCAGTGACCACGGGATTGCTGCAGGAACACCGACCAGCGTTCGGGAATGACGATTCCCTGCCCGTCACCCGGCAGAGCGGGGCACGGCAACAAATCCCAAACCCTTCGTGCTTCCTTGGCTTCCCAGGGGTTTCCAGCACAGGCATGGGTCATGATCACAGGCCTGGGGACTTTCTGAGGACAGGTCACTGTGTCCCACAGATCCTTTCCCCCATAGCACGGAGGTTTTCCCATATCCCTGATTTTCTGTCGCGCGGCGCCGCGTGCCGAGACATCCACCCTAAACCCGCTGTGGTGGGGGGGAAAATGGGGGCCAAAACTGGACACCCCAACCCGCTGGGTGATGCTGGACACTCCAGCACACCCCAATCGAGCTGGTTGGCTCCCATGGAAAATCCACCCTGGAATGCTACGGGTGAGCGGCTCCTGCACCAGAAAACACGGAGGGACGGCAGGACGAGCCCTGGGTGTTGTGCCAGACCCCTGCCCGCAGTGCCAGGCCAGGGAGGAGCCCCAAGGTCCCATCCATGGGCACATCACGCTGGACACGACCAATGGATCCACCCATGGCCGGCCCAGCCATGGCCAACAGATCCACACCCGGGGAGCGACCATCGGCAGCGCCCGTACGTGCCACGGAGCAAAAACCCACACTTCCACATGGCAACAAAACTGCCCATTATTATATAATTCTGCCTTCATCATCCTTCATTTTTTTTCCTGGATAACCTAGGAGTTCCAGCCAGCCAAACGTTTTCCTAGCGCATCCTCACAAAACCATTTAAAAATAAAAATAAACCTTGTAAATCCACAGCGAGTGGTTAAATCTCTCCCCAGAACAGGGAAATTGCAGCATCCCGAGGTACCACTTATTTTTAATTTAGCCCCAATTATGAAATATAGAATTATTCTAATCTGGGCAAATCATATCGACCATGAGATTTATTCCTGTCTTTTATAAAATATAGATTGCCGTATAAACCTGAAGAAAAATATTTAGCGGCAGAGAAGGTCTGTGGGTTCAAACAGGACATTTTAACCTTGGGTCTTTTCCCCCTTTTTTTTTTAAACCCCTTTTTATTTCCCCCTTACTAAAGGAGATGTTGGCAGGGGGAGAAAAGAATGAAAACAAGCGACCAGAAAACACAGAAATACATTTTTCCTTCATTTTTAAGAATGAGGCGGTCTTGTAGTAACTCCAGAGGAAAAAAATAAACCCACCGCTGGGTTCAAAAAGGGAATAAGCAGGAAACTCAATGGCAATTTCAATCTTTGCAACCCCTAATAAATTGCCTCGAATTCCGAGAGCCGAAGGCGCAGGCGGGGAGCGCTGGCGACACGGGGCGCTCCCACATTGGGGAAATTTGGGTCACATCCCGGAGCCAGGCGCTGCGGACGTGCCTGCTGAACCCACCAGCCATTGTCTGCTCTTCCCTCCCAGCCCCTCGCTCTTCCCCCTCCACTCCATTTTTTATTTTTCCTCCCCCCCCCCCACCAACCCCGTCCTCGAAAATATTTTCCCTGCCAACAGCAGATTTAGAAATGTATAAATATATATATATATGGGATAATGATCCACCGTGGATTTTTCCAGGAGAAATTCTCGGCGGCTTCTACGAGGGGGCGAAGGGGATGGAGGCGACGCCATCAGCGGTGCTGGGTCCCGGGACGCCCCTCACCACTGGCCAAGGGGTTGCTTTTGGCTGTTGGCACCACCATCAGAACCCTTGGGTGCCAAATCCCATCCCCAGGAGCCCCTGAGCGCCAAATCCCAAACGTCAGAACCTTTGGGTGGCAAATCCCAGCCATTGGAACCTTTGGGTGCCAAAATCCCAGCCACCGCCCCAACCACCCTCATTTCCAGGATGCCACAGTTGGACCTGGGGGGACACCTCACACATGGTTGGCATTTGGGAGAACAAAAACCACAAAGTGTTGGGAGCACCAGGAGCTAAAAAATCAAAAAACTTCGCAATGGGCAAAGAAAAAAAAAAAAATTAGGAAAAAAAAAATAATTCCCTGGCTCTTACAATCCCCCACAAAAATGTGAGGGAGATAATAAAATCCATATGCACCGCAGGCGGCCCACGACGCAGGCACCACCGCCAAGGAACCACCAGCAAGGCACAAAGGGACGGGCTGGCCCCAGTTTTGGGGAGGACAGAGGGGCACGGGTGGGTCCCCCAAAGGGAAGTGTGGAGGTTGGGTGGACACCCAGTGCTGCTGAGGGTTCCGAGCCCTGCGCACGTCCCAGCGCCGAAACGGAACTTTATCCAGCTGCACTGGTGACATCGAGGGAGAGAAGGTGGCACCGAGGGTCCCCTCATGGATGGCAGAAGGGGATGAGGCAGCTGGAGGAGCTGCCCCACATCCCTGGCAGCTCTGGGGATGAGGACCAGGCCACGCCGTGCCCCACAAGGCCACTGTCACGCAGGGATTGAGGGGGACAAAGAACTCCCAGCTTGACCCAGAAAACAGGACAGCCCAAAGCCAGGGGCTGCACCCACCAAGCTCATCCCTCACCACTCACAGACACTGCCAGGCTTGGGAGAACTTTGAGGAATTTTGGGGGAAATGGGGATTTGGTGGCTGGTGTTTGTTCTTACAGGAATCCCCACAAACGGGCCCGTTCAGACCCCAAAGAGTGTCCCCAACAGGGAGGGTTTGGGGGGTCCCAAAGGTCCCAACCACCTGAGCATACCCAGAGCAGAATTCCTCCCGCTTCCAACTCACCAGCAGTTTTGGGTTCCTCAAAATCGCGAACAAAGAAATACGACAGAAACAAAACTCTTGCCCCCAAATTAAAAAAAAAAAAAACACTTGGTGGGGACAAAAAAACACACAGAAAAATCGAAATTCCAACTGGAGTCAAGAAACGAAGCCAACTGTGGGGATTGCGCTCCCAGGATGGGAATGACCCGGGAGCAGCAGGGCCGGCCATCCCCAGCCCCGCACGCCCCGTGCCCCCCTCGGGCCCGTTTTGCCATTTTCCCCCCCAAATCGTTCTTCCCCACTCCCCCGCAGCCGCACCCGCCGCTTTGGGCGGATTTCGGGGTTTTTTTCGCAGAACCTTCATCCCCGGAGAGGGACCGGGGTGGCGGGGGGGAGGAACTTGAACTTCCCCGAAGTTGGGCGCGGAGGGGCCGGGGGGGGCCGAGCCGCAGCCGCCGCCGCCCCCGGGAACGCGCCCCGCGCCCCGCGATGCTCCCGGCGCTGCCGCAGCCCCCGGGGACGCTCCGCCCGGGGCCCCGCGGGAACTTTCGGGGGAGGGAGCCCCGGGGACCACCCCCCTCCCCGGGGCCGCCCAGCCCGTTCACCGGACCCCACCGGGGGCTCGAGGGGGACCCGAGCGGCCACGGGCGGCGGCGGCCGCTGTCACCGGGCGCTCAGCGGGTGTGTGTGCGGGGGGGAAACACCGAGTGGAAGTCGGGCGCCGAGGCCGCCCCCGCCGCCCCCCGCCTCACCTGGGATTGCTCCGGTTCCAGTAGACGGCGAAGCGGTCCGAGATAACTTTCCCGGTCTCGTCGGTCCAGACGCAGACGCCGAGGAGCGCGGCGAGCAGCGCGGCCGCCCCGCAGCGCACCATCGTCCCGGCGGGCGGCGGGCGCGGCTCCGGCCGCTTCAGGGGGCGGCGGGGCCCTGGGGCCGGCCGGGGACGGCGGGCGGGCGGCGGGCGGCGGCGGCGGCGGGCGGGCGCCCAGCCCTCACCATCGCCCGCGGCCCCGGGCGCCGTCAGCGGGGGGACTCGGGGGCGGCCGCGGTGCGGCGGCGCCGGGGCAGCCGCATCCCGCGCTCGGGCGGCGGGGACCGGCCCGGTTCCCGCGGCGCCCCGGGATCGCCCCGGTACCGGGAACCTTCCGCCACCCCCCACCACCACCTCCCGCGCCCAACTTCGGCCAAGTTCCTCCGAGCCCCGCGGCGCCGCCGCCGCCGCCCGGCGCCGAGCCCCCGGTGCTGCCGCCGCACCTGCGGGCTCAGCCCCGGGCCCCGCCGAGGGCTGCTCCGCCCCGGGGGACACCGGAGAGACAAAGGCCGGGCCGGGAGGCCGCCGCTCGCTCAGTGCCGCCGCGCCATGCTGCGCCCGCCGCCCGCGCCCCCCGCGCCCCCCGCCCGGGCCCGCCCCCGCGCCGGGCCCGCCCCCGGCACCGGCCCCGCCCCGCGCCCCGCCCCCGCCCCGCCTCTGACACATTGTTGCCACCGGCGGCCGCGCGCGCGCTCCCGGCGCGCTCCCAGGGCGGGGCTCCCGCGCGCCCCCGCGGCCACGCCCCTGCGGGGGGGAGGGGGGGGGTTGAAGATTGGGGGGGGTCGAAGATTGGGGGGGGGTCGAAGATTGAGGAGGGGTCACAGCGGCGGGGTGAACGGGCCCGTACCCCGGGGGAGGGGAATCTGCGTGGGGAGGGGGTCACAGACACCGTGGGGGGGATCTTTGGAACGGGCGGGGGTCGCACCGGGTGGGCTGGGAGGAATTTGAGATTGGAGGGTCACACCGGTGTGGGGGTCTTTGGGAGGGGATGGGTCGCACTGGCAGAGCAGGGGGGCTTTGAAAAGGGGAGAGGTTCGCTGGCAGGAGATTGGGAATTTGGAAGGGGGGGATCACATGTGTGGGTGGGGGGCTTAGGAAGCAGGAGGGAGGTTTGGGGTCTGTTACCCTGAGGAAGGGATGGGTTGTTGGGGGGTTTGGGGTACCCGGGCAGCGATGGGCAGGAAATGTTGGGAAGGGGCAGTGAGGGGCTCACACTAGAGGGGACAGGGACGGGGATGGGGACAGGGACATG
Source organism: Zonotrichia leucophrys gambelii (assembly GCF_028769735.1). Lineage (NCBI taxonomy): Eukaryota > Metazoa > Chordata > Aves > Passeriformes > Passerellidae > Zonotrichia > Zonotrichia leucophrys. The sequence continues at coordinate 3,780,442 of NC_088197.1, read as the reverse complement.
TCCTGTGACCCACAGGTGAGAAGGAAAGACAGACAGAAGGTCCCACCCTCTGCAGGGACATTTTTTAATCTCTGATAAAAGGATAAATTAAACAATAATTCCTGTTAAGGGATCACTCTGCATTGTCGAAATCTTGGAAAACAGTGATGGGAATAACACAGAGCCCTGAAGCTGCTGTGGGGCCATGTCTGGCTCTGGGGAGGACTTTGGGAGCATGGACAATCCAGTGGAATTTTTGGTCACAGGTGTGCTACATCCCTGAACAAGGACACCCCATGGTGCCAGAGCCACATCCCCAAGCCAGGACACCCCACGGCCCTGGGGTCACATCCCTGAGCAAGGACACTCCTCTTGGGCTGTCCAGGCCAGCTGCTCCTTGCTGGGCAGGACCTGCTCTGCTCCCAGAGTCCCCCAGATCACCCCAAGTTCCAAAAACTGCTTCAGAAGGATGAGTGAACACGAAGGGACTCCCGACCCTCCTCCCCAGTGACCATGGAATGTCCCCCTGGGTGTCCTGGAGTGTCCTCCCAGGTGTATAGGTCCCCCCTGAGCCCCCAGAGCCAGAGCTGGCTCCCAGCAGAATTCCTCAGGTGCCTCCAGATGCAAAGACGCTTCCAGTTGGATTCACAAAGCACCAAGGTGCCCATTAAGTCCATCAGGAGGAGCAGTTCCAGCACATCCCGCTGCCTGTCCTTCTGCTCAGCATCCAAATATCCCTGCAAATCCATCTCCATCTCACGAGCTCTTAGGAGTTTGTCCGTGCTAAAAGGGAGGGAGCGGCCCAGCGTAAAACACCTCCAGCGCCACACGGAGAGGTGGGATATAAATAAAATATGGATCCTCCTCATTATTTATTTAGCAAATCTGTTTAGGAAAAACTCCACGGACTGTGGGGCTCAGCATCCCTCCTCCCACCCCAAACCAAAACAAATAAAAACCGAATGATTTCGGAATAATGCTGGCGGAGCGTCCTCCCGCGCCGCGGCTCCATCAAGGTTATCCATCTCCTCATCCTGCTCCCATCAGGATCCGTCTCCATCAAGCCCCCGACAGCCAATCTCCCTCCTGTCAGCGGACGCTGCCATAAACCCCGACACTTGTCTGTCAACTTCATTTGTTTCCATCTCTCCAGCCAAGCCACTAAAAGCCTTTCCGGGCTCTCCAGGAGGCCCGGCCACGGTTCCTCCCAGCCCTGGCAGAGCCACATTCCAGGGCCAGCTCCAGGGGTGTGGTAAAATCCACAGCTCTCACCCCACAGAGCAATCCCATCAGTGTCTGTGGATTGGGAATGGGGATGATCTAAAGGGCACCGTGCTGGCCAAGGGATCAGCCATGCCTTGTGGTGCCAGGTCACCAACGGGCACAGAGATTACCAGTTCATCCCAGCTCGGCCCAGGGCATCCCAGCTGAACCCAGTGGATCCCAGCTCAGCTCAGTGCATCCTGGCTTAGCTGAGTTCAACCCAGTGCATCCCAGCTCAACCAAACTCAGCCCAGGCCAACCCAGTTCAACCCAGTGCATCCCAGTTCAACCCAGTGCCTCCCAACTCAGCCCAGGGCATCCCAGTTCAACCCAGTGCATCCCAACTCAGCCCAGCTCAGCCTAGTTCAAGCCAGTGCATCCCAGATCAGCCCAGTGCATCCCAGTTTAGCTGAGTTCAACCCAGTGCATCCCAGCTCAGCCAAACTCAGCCCAGCGCATCCCAGTTCAACCCAGTGCATCCCAGCTCAGCCCAGGGCATCCCAGTTCAACCCAGTGCATCCCAGCTCAGCCAAACTCAGCCCAGGGCATCCCAGCTCAGCCCAGTTCAAGCCAGTGGATCCCAGATCAGCCCAGTGCATCCCAGTTCAACCCAGTGCATCCCAGCTTGGCCCAGTGCATCCCAACTCAGCCCAGTTCAATGCAGTGCATCCCAGCTTGGCCCAGTTCAACCCAGTGCATCCCAGCTCAGCCCCGCTCAGCCCAGCTCAGCCCAGTTCAACTCAGTACATCCCAACTCAGCCCAGCTCAGCCCAGCTCAGCCCAGTGCATCCCAGCTCAGTCCTACTGGAGCTGTGGGGGATCCCAGATGAAATTCCCTGGAAAATGGGATGATCCATTAGGAGCAGCCCAACACCTGCTCCAGTGCGTTCCCTCCCAGCCAGGATCAGTCCCAACCTGAGGGAGGGCTCAGCCCTGCTTTGCATGGAATGATTTCTCCTTCCCCACTCCTGGTAAAAGGAAGAAAAACCTTTTCCAGGATTTTATGGCTTCTCCAAACAGCACCAGGTTGTTTTTCTAACCAAACAAAACCAACTATTTGCCTTAATTACTGCAAATCCTGCAATTTCCAGCCCCCAACTCCATGCAGGGGGCAAGGCTGGATGCAGGGAGGGATAATTCACACCCGCCTTCCTCTGCATTAATTGGATCGGCCAGGAAATTATGGAAAATATTTGTTCCTGATAGAAAAACCGTTCCCATTAAAAAGGTGAAGGAGTCACAGGGAAAAGGCTGAGAAGCGCAGAGCAGAGCCAGGCTGCTGGGAATGGAGCTGCAACAGGAGAAAAAGGGTCCCTTGGAGCTTCCTGAAGTGGAAGGGATGGGTGTGATGGGAAATCCCAGCTGGCAGCAGGATCCAGATGCCCGGCATGGACACAAGAGGGTGGTGATGATGCCCTCAGCCAAGGGATCCTTGGCATTGTGTGGCATCCAAAGGCACCAAGCCCCCATCCACGGACTCTGATGCCATCCAAAGGTCAGGGAGGGGCCCATCCCTGGCTCACAGCGCTGGGGACACCCATCCATGTGGCCAGACTGTGGCACTGCTCTGGCTCGCAGTTTTCCTCCCTGGAGCCTCCCACGCTCCTGAGTTTATTCAGAATACCAAATAAACTGCCGCATGCATGCAAAAACACAAAACCCCACAATCACACCCCAAATGTGGGGGCACCCTGAGCTCTTGTGTGGCCCCCAGGATCTGGGGCAGTGTCTCCCCTGCATCGGGGTGGGAGAGAGCCCCAGCCTGCTGCTCAGGGTGGGAACACAGCGCTCGGGAACACCCAAACCCCTCCCGCAGCCCGGGGCCGTTCACACCTTCCCGAGCAGCACCGGGCTCGTTCTTGCCGCCTCATCTGATGCTCGTTAAAACGCCCAGCCCCAAAATCCAGCTGCGGGTAAATCCTTCCCTCGAGAGACAGCGGCTCCCCCTGGGCTCGGTGGCGTTTGGTGGCCGCTGTCCCTCGTCCATCGGGGACGGTGGCACCGCTCCAGCAGTGTCCTCAAAACAATTCCCATTATGAATTAACCCACAGTCCCCTGGAGAAGGGGGCGGGAACGGCACCTGCACACAGGCGCACACCTGGAAAAGCAGCCGGGAAAGCGTCGAGGGCCAAAATCCCGAGGTTTCGCCCCAAAGCTGAGGAGACGGCGGAGCGGCGGCACCGCATTGCTTAGGCAATACCCCCCTCTAGTGCCGGTGCCCCTCGCGGCCCCCCGGGGTTGTCACCGTGCACTCGGGTCGCCGTTAATGCGACACAGCCCCGGACACTGCTTGGATTGGGGAAAACACACGGGAAAACAAAAAAATCCCCGGAGATCGCAGCTCCACAGCCCTAAAACCCACTGGGGACAAGCCGGGAGTTTTGGGGAGGGTCTGCAGCCCCTCATCCCTCTGGGATCCCTGCAGAGACCACTCCTAGAACCCCATTAACGCCACTAAAGGCATTGCTAAGGCCACCGTGTCCCTGTCCCACAACCACCGCGCCCCGCACGCCGTCCTGAAGCCCCGCAGCCCCCGCTGCCCATCCGGCTGCGCTCCGGGAGCTTTTGAATATGGAAAGCGCAGGGGGAAAAGCGTTTTCTGTTCGGCCAAAACCCACCCAAGTGGAATGGGGAGGGGCGGGGGGGGAGGGAGGGCAGCCCGAGGAGTTAATCCACTTTGAATTGCAGCGGCTCCAGCCCGCGCTCCGGGTTGACAGCTTGACAGAGACGGATTGGCAGCTCCCGAGGTGAAACATCCCGGCCGAGGCGCGGAGCCGCAGGAAAACCCGGCTTGGAGGTGGCAGGTTCCACCGTGTGGTTTTGCATGAGTGGGATGGGGGGAAAAATAAATTAAATAAATAAAGGTGAGAAGGGAGAGCAGGGAGCTGGAACAGGCCTTGGCAAGGGGAATGGTTCCCTGGAGCTTCCCTGTCACAGGGACCCCTCGGTGGCTCCTCAAGGACCCCCAAACCTGACCCTGGGGTCTGCAGGCACAATCCCCCAGAGACCACCACAGCATCATCCCAGTGTCTGAGGCACCTCTCATCTCCCACAGGACTTGGGGCAGAGTTTTCCCATCGGGATCCTCAAGGAGCTGCTGGAATATAAATGAATAATAAACCGGGGTGAAGGAGAATGAGCACCCTGGGGTGGGTCACACACCTGCTCAGGGGGGTGATAGGCCAGCACAGCCCCAGGCAAGGCGTTAAATCCTTTCGTTTGGCAGGAAAAAAGGCATTTTCCAGGCAGGGAAGAGCCGGGAAGGCGAGGCCCGGCTCTGCCTCCCAGGGCTGCTGCCTGTCAGCAGCCGGGAATCACTGAACTACGACGGATGTCTCGGAGGGATGATAGGGCAGCGACCCTCATATTTTCTGCGGCGAGCGCTCCTGTAAGCTCCCTTTGTGCTGGAATGATGGGAATTCATTACAGAGCACCCCCCGCCGCGGGCTGGCTCCCAGGGGAGGGATCTGCCGGCTCTCTCCGAGGCTAAATGGGATTAGGTTATCTCCAGGCACGGATACCCAGACAAGAGCACACCAGGAACATCCCGGAGCGTCCAGCCCGGGACTCAGGCTCAGGTATCAGCACCAGCTCCTCCAGGTGAGGATCCATGATCTGCTCCCAGATGGACACAGCAGGGAGATTTACTGGTGATGCTGATCCTGGAGATGTTTGTGTTTTGGGGGAAAAGTCACTCCAAAGGACGCTCACCCTAATCCTGACTCTAATCCTGGGATCAACCACTCAGCAAAGCGTGGCACAGGCTCTGCCAGCCCTGTTCTCCCAGTTTCGGTGCCAGCGGCCCTGATGCCACTCTCAGTTCTGCATCATGGCACAGGGAGTGGGCTGAGCTGGGTTTCACCCTGGGAGAGGTGGGAGAAGCCAGAGGGAGCATCACTGTGCCCAGCCTGGCACTGCTGGTGATGCTCCCAGGAGGACCCACCGTGAGCTGCTGCAGGAGCAGGAATCCTCAGGCTGGGCCAAAACAGCTTAAAACAGCAAAAACTCCATCTCAGGGGCTGGCAAAAGCAGAGGTTGAGTTGGGGTGGAAGCACCCTCACTCTGCCCTGCCCACAGCGGGGCTTGGCTGCTCCACTCTGGAGGCCCCTAAAGACCACCACAACCTCCCAAAGACCACCACAACCTCTCAAAGACCACCACAATCTCCTGAAGCCCCCACCACTGTGACCACCTCCATGCAGATCCCACCACAACCCTGCTGGGCCCCCCCAAACTCCTCCAGTGCCTTCCCTCAGCACAAGCGGCAGCTGCAGGGTTGGTGTGAGCATGGCTGCACTTGCTCCACACTCCCTCTCCCTGTGGCTGCTGGATTCCCTCAATCATGTCAAACAAACCCAGAGAAAAACACGTTTGACTGCATCAAAGTTCAAACCTCCACCTGGCCGCGTCCCCGAGCTGGGACCCTTTAAAGCTGCGAAGATGTAAACTCCCCCAGGTCTTCATTATGTCTTACAGGCCCGATATTATATCAGATTATGGAATCATTAAACAAAAAATTGTACTCGGCGCTGTCCGGAGGGGCCTCCAGTTACCTTGTCTAAATATAACAGCATCATTTTTAACTGAGGAGCTGGTACAGTCCCTTGGGCCTTCATTATATTTCATGGGTCTGGGCTGGAATATCATCTCCCTCATGGCAGAACTCATCCTGCGCTCGTGCCAAGGCCAAGGCCAGCAGTGCTGGATGCCCCCTCTCCATGGGACAGCTCCCACTCCGTGGGGCACCCCCTCACTGGCAGAGAGAGGAGTGGGATGGGCTGAGAGGATTGAACAAAGGATGGAGATGAAGGGAGAACAGCATTGGGGAGGGGGGGATCAGAGCCAGGTACGCGCCCAATTATTTTAATTGCGTGTAGGTGCCCTTCCGGCTCGCTGATGCGACACATCAGTGTTTACTGCGCCGAGCAGAACCAATTATGTTTGAACATCGAGGGGCTGAGAGACAGCAAATAAACACGGCGGCGTGCGGGGGGCTCCGTTTGCACCCGTCTGTCAGCGCCCAGCCAGGCATGCACCGGGAAAAGGGGGGGGATCCTGGCTTGGCTTTGGGCAGGGAGCCCCACGGAGCAGCCCGGAGGGGAGAGGGAATAGATCTGGTTGGGTAAAAAAAAAATTTAAAAAAAATAAATAAAAGGGGCAAGAAATAAAGCTGTAAAGCGATAGTTTCTGGCGGGGCTTTGACACGAGTTGTCAGAGGCGGTGGTGCGTGTGCTCCTGTCTTTACAGTAAATAACTGTCAGCAATTAGGAAGTGGAGGTGGTTCCAGGGAGTCGGGGCGGCTCCGTGTGTCACTCACCAGGGGTGGGGAGTGGGGACCACAGGCCCCGGGGCTGTGTCCCCTCAGGGAGGAGCTGCCTTTGCCCCCAGCATAGCCACAGCCAAGGCTCAAACCCCCAGGCCTGCTTGAATTCCCACACATTGTGGAGAGCGGCACAGATCCTAAGGGTCTTTCCCAGCCTAAATGATTCCATGAGTCATGAAATCTCAGGATGGTTTGGGATGGAAGGAACCTAAAGATCACGCAGTCCCACCCTCCTGCCATGGGTGGGACATTTTCCACCATCCCAGGTTGCTCCAAGCCCCAATGTCCAACCTGGCCTTGGACACTTCCAGGGATGAGGCAGCCACACCTGTGCCAGGGCCTCCCACCCTCACAGGTACAGATTTCTTCCTTATACCTTGTCTAAATCCACCCTATTTCAGTTTAAAACCGTCACTCCCATCCCACAACACATCCCCATGACCTGGCCCTGATGATCCTTGTGGATCCCTTCCCCCAGGACATTCAATGATCAGTATTGAACCCAGCCCCGAGCCTCATCCTCTCTACCACTGACATCTCCATCACCTTCCTCCTCTTCCTCCCACCCCCTGGCAATAATTTGCTCCAGCTCCCAGCTCTCCCTTTCCCTCCTCCCGGCTTTCACTCCCCTCTGCTCAGAGCAGCTGTAGCCGCGGCTCAGCCTGTGGAGCTGCGAGTTCTTTGACACCAATAACCTCTGTCTTTGTGCTCCGGGGTTCCTGCCGCTCCCCCCGGCCTGGAGCAGCTTCAGAGGCCCCGGGGACCCCCAGCTCCCGTTCCTATGGCGACCGAGGATGCCGGTGTGGCAGCCCGAGGCGGTACCTTTGGTACTCGCGGATCAAACCGCAGGGCAAGCGGTGCCGGGGAGGGGACACGGAGTGCAGGGAATGCAATGACTTGAATTAAGAGCAGGAGAGCCGGCAGCTCCCCTCCCCTGGAGGCCAAACTTCCCCTGGGTGGGTTAAAACTCGATTTTTAAAAATTTTTCCCCCTGTTCTTAGCCTCTCCCAAGCTTTGGGAAGCGCACACCGGGTGAGGACAGCTGGGATCACCAGCGTGGGATGCAGGGCATCAATCTGATGGATGTTGTGCTCACCAGGGGAGCCAGAGGTCAGGAGAATCGTGACAGGCTCCAAATATCCGCCCCTCAGTGTTCCAGGGACCATCTTCATCCCCCTCATGTGCCCATTGGTGTGGGACAGAGCCCAGGAAAGGCATGGAGAGGGTGAGCAAAGACAGGAGGAGCAGCAGAAGCTGGGGGGACCCTCAGCATTCCTCCAGCTGCCATCACAACAGCCAGGACCAGGAATGTGAAAGGGAAAAGGTGACTTTTCCCTGATTTTGTGTCTCCTCACAGCCTCTTTTCCTCTCTTTTCCATCACCCTCCTTCCTCGCTGCTCTTTCCGCTCCGGAGCGTTCAGTGCTTTGCTGGGGCATTAAGAGGCGGCAGCTCAAACTGTTTAGTGAAGCATTAAAGGGGCATGAAAACACTCACATCACGGGAGCTGAGAGCCCTGGAGCATCCTCGGGAAAAAAAAAGCACCTCCCAGTTCTGGGAAATAAGACATATTTCTGTGCTCACAGCACCAGACAAAACCCATCTCCCTGCTCTTGCCAGCCCTGGCCAGGATATCTGACATTCCTCTGCTCCTAAAGTCAATCCCTCCTCGTTCCCATCCAGGTCACTTGGGAGCAGCTGGGCCACCACCCTCCCAAGCCACCATCTGCCACCATCCAGTCACTCAGCAGCCCCCCAGGATTCCTCAGACATGCCCAAACCCTGGGATTTGCATGATTTAGACACGTTTAAACCATCACAGCTTGAGCACATGAAAAGGAGCCAATTCCTCACTCCCTCCTCCCCATATCCAGCAGAAACCTGCAAACACCCCAAGGCTAAAAAGGGATTTTCCCCCTTTTTAAGGGGTTCAGAACCCATTGGGCACATGCAGAGCTCAGGTGTCTCCTGTGCCCCATCCCAGGCTCTGAATGCAGCACCAGATCCAGGAAAATCAGGAAAAATCTGGAAACCAGAAATCTGACTGTTCCAAGGAGGGGAAAGGGCTGCTCCACATGAGCCCCTCAGCAGCTGGCTGAGGGTTTTTCCTTCTTCCTTTAACCAGCCACAGGGAAATTGGATTCCTTGGGAGGTGCTGCTGTCCTTGTCCCAACACCTGGAGGTGGGAGCAATGCCTAAATCCCATCACCCAGCCCTGCTCCTCGTGGGAACCATGAGGAACACTGTGAAGCAGGAACAAGAGGATTTGAGGCTCCCTCTGAGAGATCCCCATCCCTTCCCAAGCTCAGAAATCAATCCCACTCCCACTACTGCAAGTGCCCAGGGTGTCCCAAGCATCCCCAAATGGGGCATCCCTCAACTCCAAGGATTCCAGATAAGAAATGGGATAGAACTGGAGAACTGTCCCAGGGAAGCAGCATTCCCTGTGAGCACATGGAGCTGGAGGAACCAAGCAGATGCCCTGGGGGTGCTGGTTGGTGCTCCCAGCTCGGAGAGGGTTTGGCACAAGCTCTGCTCTGAGAGAGCTGCACCAGCTCTCCCATTCCAGCAGGATGAGGCACAACTGGTGGTGCTCCTAAATCTCCCCCTTCCCTTGTCGTGGATTTGCATCTCTCCTTTGGGCAGCTCGTTTCCAGCACAGAAAGGGAGAAAAGGCTCTGTTGGGGTCTCCTCCCTCCAAGGGTTCCATTTAGGTTCCCCCCACCAGCAGGGTCCCCCCTTTCCTTCGCCAGCAATTGTTATGTTAAAATCCCCAGGACATGTTTCTGCAAAGAATTAAAGGGGGGTGAGGAGGGGATTGTTTTCGTCAGTGTCTCACCGAGTCTCTGACCTTGAGCGTGAACAAAAACAAGAAAAAAGGAACTTTATGCAAATCTCCCTCACTCCGCACAAGGGGGAAAATAATAACGGAAAATGGAGATTAGGAATGCAAATCGACTTAATGAAGAGGCAGGGGCTGGGCAGGAGCTTGTTTTGCTCTTGTAGAGACGACTCACCCCCGTCTGGTCCTGCTGCACCCCAGGTCTGATCGTTACAAATTTCATCAGGGTGGGGAAAGAGAAACACAGGAAAGGTTTAATTCCCTCATCATGGCATTGTTCATCTCCCCTGCTCATTGATGCTCACTCCAGAGGCCTCTCACACCTCCCTGGAGTCAATTCACCACCCAAAACTGACCCACCCTCCTGCAGATCCCACGGTGGATGCCAGTCCCACATTATGGGGGTGCAGCTGCTTCCAGGGGTCTGAGGGGATGTTGTGTCCTTGCTGCTGGAGCCACATCTCCAAAGTGTCACCCCAGATGGGGCTGGCACTGTGGGACCCCCCTGATCTCCACCAGCCCCTTCACAAGGCTCAGCCTCACCACTTGGATTATTTTCCTCTCGTTTTTTATTCCCTCACCAGCCTTCTCAGCCCAGGCTGCTGCACTGGGGTGTAGGAATTGCTCCCACATCCCCATGGAACAAAGTCCTGCTCCTGGCAGGGGTCTCCAACACCCCACAGTGAAATTGTGACCAGCCACAGCCTGGGCACAGGACATGGGACCATGAGGAGCAGCAGGAAGACGCTGGCACCTTTTGAGGGGGGATTTGTTCACACATGGAGAAGTTGGGATGGAAATGGCTCAGGGTGGCCCTCAGCACCACAGTTCCAGGGTTGTGGAATGTAATTGCGTCTTCCCACTCAAAACCCACTTTAGAATCACAGGATCACAGAATATCCTGAGTTGGAAGGGATCCACAGGGATCACAATGTCCAATCCCAGCCCTCCACAGGACAATCCCCAAATCCCACCTTTGCAAAACCCTGAGCTCAGAGCCACATCCACCATGAGCAGCCAGGGCTGTGCTGGAAGGTGCTGAACACCCAGATCCCCCTGGGAAGATGATCCCAAAGCTGATGCTAGGTCTGGCACTGCTGGATCACTGGATCACACTCCCCCTGGTGATGATTCCTCATTGGAAGTTTGGAATAGTTTTCTTTTCTTCTACAAAAGAATTATCAAGGTCAGTTCTATTTAAATGGATTGCACTGGCCTGAAGATGAAATCAGACCCCAATCCCATTCCAAATTATGCTGGGATCACCTTGGCTGGTTAAAGCCCAGGCAGGATCAATTCCTGAGGTGTCAGAGCCCCCAGCATCCCCCTCACCCTGGCCCCACTCTTCTTGGCAATCAGAGCAGATCCCACAGACCCGAGGCTGCCCTCAGAACACATTTAAACCTCAGCCCAAAGGTGCTGAAAAATTCCTGGAGTGTTTAAAACCCAGTGAGGCCCCAGGGGCAGCGACCTCAGCGAGGCCTGGAAACCATCCCTGGGCTCGGGGTCACGCTCCTCCGCCAACGCCAGGGCTGGTGATGCTCCCACCCCACAAACAGCCCCCTTCCCTCCCTCCCAAACAACATCCACGGGAGAGTTTGGCTGGGAACGCAGCGCTTTAATCTCCTGGAAGCCTTTGACAACCTGTCTCGTCCTGGCTTTTAGCTGCGTGAGAGCTGCTCGTTAATGGAGCATTAACCTTGGAGAGCTGCTGCAATTACTCCAACACTAATTCTGACAGTTTTTGGTGTATCTGTTTGTTCTTTTGACAGGCAAAAGGAATTTCTTTTTAAAAGCTGTTTGATACATTTGAGACCTTCTGTCCACATTTCCCTCTTTTTTTTTTTTTTTTTTTTTCTTTTTCCTTCTGCTGGAGATGGGAAGGTGGGGGGAATGTGCAGAGGGGGAGACGCTGCCTTCCCACGACACCTCCTTCAGGCACCAGTCGGGATATTTCCCCCCCTCCCAAGCCCTTCCTACCCCTGCTTTAAGTCACAGAAGCGTTTGGTCTCTCCTGACCTCATTAGGGTAATTAGGAAACCTTTTGAAGCTGGGAAAATGGCTCTGAGCGCTGGGAAAGGAGGAGAGCAAAGAGGCTCTGAAGGAGCACGAGGATGGAGAAAGCGGGAGGAAAACATCTTCAGCGGCGAGGAGGTGACCTGCAGCTCTGCTCCCCTGGAAAGCTCCTTAAATTGCCTCTTTTAAGAGGATGGAAATCCAAGTCCTGGTTATCCCATAAGACCTGGGCAGCCAGGGAGCAGGGAAGGAAAAGGACGGTGGGGCAGGTGCAGACTGAGCTGAGGATTCCACTTCCATCTCTGATCCATCACCACTTCCCCGGGTGCCCTTTGGCAAATCAGCTCTTGCTGTGCCTTAATCCTTCCTTCATTTGAAAAAAAAAAAAACATTCCCTACATGTTATTTTCTATGTGGGAAACAGGCTCTGGAGGGAAAGGGCTCCCTCTGACTGTGCAGCTCCCAGGAAAATCAGGCTGCTCCTGGCCATCATCCACATGGAAGTGGTGCCAAGCAACACCTTGATCTGAGGTCTGATAAAACCCACCTGAGATGGAGGCACAAGGTGATCTTGGTTAAACTCAGCTGCTTTCCAAACCCACCTGAGCCAGCAGGTAACTCCTGGGTGACAGGAGTGGGAATCTTCCTAAGAACTCTCAGCCCTCTCTTCCTCTAATAAATGTGGGAAGCTTTTTCCCTGCACTCATCTGAGCCAGCCAAGAAGCCCGAACGATGACTGTGGTGCAGCTAAAGTTATCACAGGGATAAAACCTCCAGTTCTAAAGGAAAAACGCGCTATCACAGCCCTTTGCTACCAATCACAAAGGGCACAAACCCGATGCCTCTGTGTGTTCTGCGGGAAGAGGGGTTTGATGTGAGAGAAAAGCGGATTAAAATAACACTGGCAAGAAAAAGGATCAAAATACACCGATACACCCTGGCACGAGCGAGCCGGAGCCACCGCGCCCGAGGTCCTGCTGTGCCTCTGGCACACACAGAGATGGAAGCACTGCCACGATCCTGCTCAGCTGCTTTGAGGGTCCCCTTTGTGAGATGAGAACCCCCCCAGATATCCCTCCATCAGAACATCCCATCAGGAGCTGCTCCTCCAGGGTGTCCTCAGCAGCAGAGCCAGCTCTGCATTGCCAGCCTGCGTTTCAGCAGCATCGTGGAACACTGGGATGGTTTGGGTGGGAAGGGATCTAAAAAATCATCCAGTTCCACCCTCTGCCATGGGCAGGGACACCTTCCACTATTCCAGATTGCTCCAAGCCTTATCCAACCCAGCCTTGAAGATTTTCAGGGATGGTGCAGCCACAGCATCTCTGGGCAACCTGTACCAGAGCCTCCTCACCTCATTTCCTCCTTTTATCCACTCTAAATCAGCATTTTTGGTTTAAAACCATCACTCCCTGTCCTACTGCAACAGGCCCTGCCATACATCGACTGGAATTGGACTTGGGATGTCCTGGAGAGGCACCTGGGGGTTACAGGTAGAGCAGCACCATGATCCCCCCAAACCCTCAATCCCCTCAGCTGCTGCTCACAGAGTTAATGCCCATCAGTTTTTCCCTGTCAGGAGCAGCCTTTCCAGCAGTTCTGCAGGAGCGGGGGTGGCTGGGCTCAGCTCGGGCTGAACAATGAAATAATTGGGATTATTTTAAGTACATGAGGTTTTATTCTTTTAAAGAGCGGGAGTAATTAACCACCTGAACGTAACAGCAGCGTAGTGGGGCAGAGTGAATGCTCCAGGGAGGGGCTGGAGCCCCTCCAGGGAAACCTTTTGCCTTCACCTCACAGGGAGCAGGACAAACCTCCTGGTGCTCTGCAGGGGCTGAGCATAACCCTGGAATGGACTCTTCTGTCTGCAGAGCTGAAATCTCAACACCCCCATTTCCAAGCTCTGAACTGTGTGGCACATGGAAGCACTTTGAGAATATCCAGGCGCTGCCAACAGCAATTCCTGGGGATTCCAGCGTGGCAGGAGGGAATCACCAGCACTAGGAGATGCTTCCAATGGGAGAGGGAATGAGGAGGGTGCCCACACACCAGTTCTGTGCCATTTCAGTGTCATTTCATTTCCATTTCCCAGCACTGGATGTGACCCATCACCCCCATATTCCCCACATGCCATAAGTAAAGCAGCTGGTAATTGTCTACAAAAATTGTTTTCAAACACCTCTCCATGGGCAGAGGTTCTCCAAGCCCTTCTGAGACAGGATCTATTCAGATCTACAGCAATCCCACAACCCGTGGAAGTGCTTCCAGCAAATCAGACCCAAAATCCTCTTTTTCTGGCAATTCCAGCCCATGGCTGCATGGAAGTTCCATCCCCCCAACAGGTACCCCAGCTTGTGACTTTGATCCAGCATTGTGAGAAGCAAACATGAGATTGTAACATCTAAGATATTGTCTCCAATTTAATTTTTGGGCTGTTCCCCCCCCCGTTCCCACTGCAATCGCACGTTCAGGAGCGCAGAGCCCCTTTCATGTTTACTTATCCTTAGATTGCAAAAATTGTCATGTGAATTCCTTCTCCAATTAGCTCTGGTACTCAAAAATAAAATATTGTTCTGTTGCCAGCACAGTTCTGATCATTCCTGTCCTTTATACTTTTATTCCCCAGAGTCACTTGAAAAGCGGACGCTCCTTCCTCCTCCCCTGCAAAGCCCCCCTTGGAAAATTTTTAAAACAAAAAACAAGCAGCAATTCTAAAGGAAAGGCTTTGGTGGCTGAAGTGCCACTTCCATTCACCTTTCCATGATGGAAGGGAAAAAATAAAGATCAGAAGCAGGATTTAGACAAAAAGCCAACTAAGTAAAGGTAATTTCTGATACAGGAAAATCTGCTTGTTGTGTGGAGGTGCTTTGTTGAGTGGAACAGAAGAGACATCAGAGATTCTGCAGCAGGTTTTCAAACATCCCCAGCTTCCTTCCCAATGTGCCAACCCAGAGACACATTTTGGAATGCCCATGGAATGAAGGTGAGGAAGACCACCCAGCCCCTGCCCACAATGAGAGGGACACAGCCAGAAGAAAATTGTGAGTGCAGCTGAAAACGTTTATGGGAAAATTCCAAAACCATCCAAAGTCACACCAAGAGCCACCCAGTGAGTGTGTGAGCAATAAATGGGACAAAATTTGTGACACCTTCCCCTGACCACACTCATCTGCTCACCCATCCAGGGCTTGGCCCCAATGGCACCAAGAGCTTGGTGTGTCCATGGGGACAACCCATGACCCAGAGCTGCCCATGGAGAAAATTCCAGGACAGTTTGGATTGGAAGGACCTTAAAGCTCATTCATTTCCACCTCCTACCATGGGCAGGCACACGTTCCACTAGATCAGGTTCTTCCAAACCCCATCCAACCTGGACTTGGTTAATGCCACCTAAAAAACCCTAAAGTTCATTGAGTACTGGAGAAATGCGGTGACAAAGAAGTCCAAAATCCATGAATGGATTATCCTTTCTGTATTCTAAATTTCTAAACTATTTCTAAATTTCTAAAATATCCTTTCTGTATTCTAAATTTCTATATTCTATATTTTTCTCTTTTTCCTCCTTGGGGTGCTGGAGGGATTTGGATCATCTCTTCTCCCAGATAGTGACCAGAAAAATAACACACAGACTGCTGTAACACATAAAAATACCCAAAAAAAACCCACAAAAAAACCCCCAAAACAAAACCAAACCACCAAAACCTAAAAAAACCCCAACTTTAGACACAAACCCTCATTAAAAGCAGGGGACAGTGAGTGAGAGAAGAGAGAGAAGAGCTCAGCAGTGCTCCCTCCCCGGGCTGTGCCGCAGAGGTGATTTCGCACTCCACGGAGCGCGGCGTGAGGAGCCGCAGCAGCAGCAAACAGGCTCTGGAATCAAAAGAGCTCCCTGGCACTCCACCGGCCCCGCAGCTCCCATTCCAGGCAAAGGAAATTTGCATCCAAAGCATCAAGAGCACTTTACCTCGAGTTTAAAATAAATTCCGAGCAGATCCATGCCGCCAGCTTGTGTTTGTGACTGGAATCCCAGCCAGCGCCAGCCGGAGCCTGGCCCCGTTGAGAGCTGGGGAAGAGGGGATGGCACAGAGCAGGGAACAGGGATGAGAAGGGGACAGCACAGCTGCAGCTGGTCCAGCACCAAGGGCCACAGCAATTAGTGCTAATTGGGGTAACAGCCCCCTGAGCCTGAAAAGGAACAAGCACTCGGTTCACATCCTGTGGCAGAGCCCAGCACCGCACACAGACGGAGCTTGGAAGCACAGAATGATGGAATTTTTTTTGGAAAAGACCCCTGAGATCATGAAGTCTCAGCACTGCCAAGGGCACCATTAAACCATGTCCCAGGTGCCACATGCAGGGGTCTTCTGAACACTTCCAGGGATGGTGACACCACTACTGAGTCACCACTACTGGATCCCTTCCTTTAGGGGAAGGAATTTTCCCCTCATATCCAATCTAACTGGACATGGTGATGGTGTCCTGCCCATGCTGCTGCACAGGGAGTGCTCTGTGTTAGCTCATTAGCACTGCAGCTAATTTGGCCCAGGAAAGCCAGGGTGCCCCCAGGGTGATGCTGTTCATGTCTGTGCTGGAGCTGGTGGCATCACTCCATCAAACCAGGGCATCCCGAAACCTTGCAAGGCCAGAATCATAAAAAGCTTTCCCAAACAAGTCCTGACAGGGCCAGGTGGAACCTGGTTCAAGTGGAGCTGGGGCAAGACACTCCCCTGAGAGAGAAACCCCAACAGCTCCCCAGGAGCCACCCCAAAACCTGCTGTTCCCCCACCCTGATGCCAAAAGAGACAAAACCCCCAAAGGGCACTGCCAGCTCATCCCAGCTGCTGGAAGAAGCAGATTTGCCTTTCAAGGCACCAGGATTTATTTGCAGCTTCCCCAGGTGCCTGCAGTGCCCTGGCAGCTGCAAGTCTGGTCTGTGAGTGCCACCTACAGGGATCCCCTGTGCCCCAGCTCCTGGTGGGCCCTGACCCTGCTGCCCCCCAGAACCCCACCAGTAACGAGGGGAAATCCTGGAGCAAACAAAACCCTCCCAGCTCCTCCAGGACATGGGGACACGGGCAGGGTGGCAGAGGGGGACAGGGGGAATGTGGCTTCTGTTTTCTCACTGATGAGAAGCAGGTGTGAGTCAGGGAACGCCCTTGGGTTTGTTCTGGAATGAATTCCTGGCAGGGAGGAGCTGGGACATTCCCATTTCAGCCTGGAGGAGACTCAGGGGAGACTCCCAAGGGGCAGCTCCCATCTCTGCTCTCTGGGACAAGGGGCAGGAGCTGAGGGAAGGGCTGGAGCTGAGTCAGGGCAGGTTTAGGGTTGGATTTTAGGAAAAGATTCTTCCCCCCAAGGGTGCTGGAGCACTGCTCAGGCTTCCCAGGGAATGGTCCCAGCTCCAAGGCTGCCAAAACTCCAGGAGCAGTTTGGAAGAACTCCAGTTTGGACACTGCTCTCAGGGATGGACAGATTGGGGTTGTTGAGGTGCCTGTGCATCCCATCGTGTTGGACTCAATGATCCCTCCCAACTCAGACTCCATGATTCTGTGATCCAGGGAACAGCATCTCCTTCCTCACTTCCAAACAATCAAAATGGAATTTGGTTCTGCTGCTGTGGAGAGGCTGGAATTGGCATTACAGAGACTTTATTTGGTCCTCTGTACAAAAAAGGGGATTAATGTGAGAACAGGGAGAAAGGAGGAGACTTCAGAAAACTGAAACAACCCAGAGATGACTGGGGAATCACAGAGTCACTGAATGGCTTGAAAGGGACTTTAAAGTTCACCCATGGGCAGGGACACCTTCCACAGACCAGGTGGCTCCAAACTCAATCCAGCCTGGGCTTGGACACTTCCAGACAGGACACAAGGTGAGCAGCAGCTCTGGGAGCTCAGTGTCACTGCCCTGTGAGCAGGGGGAAACCCCAAAGACCCCATAAATCCACAAGTTCACCAGAGCAGCCTCATCCCACAGGCTCAGCAGGGAGGGATGGGTGGGCTGGAATTCTTTATTCCAGTGGTTCCAGGTACAAGGGAGGGGATGCTGCAATGACAAGAAAACCATGGATCAATCCCATGGCTGTTTAAAGACAGATCAGCAGCTCCAGGAGGGCAAAACACGAGCTGCTCCTTGGGGAGCTCAGACAACAACGTCCTCAAGTGCTGTTTATTGACTCCCACCACAGGCACAGACCCTGGCAGGGCTGCAGGTCCCATCCCAGGCACAGAAAAAAACCAGCAGAGCTGATCTCACCCCGCTCCCATGGATCCCATTAACCCTGCAGATGAAACCTCAGTCAGTTTGGGCAGCCCAGAAAGCCTCCAAGGTAACAGAGGGATTATGTAAACTTTGGAAAATTTGGTTTAATTCAGAGCAGACTGTCGTAGTCACGATGCACACAGGTGCTGACTGTTGCAGGTTGTGATCCATTGGCTCTTTTTGGTGGGATGAGCAGGAATCCTGCAGACCAACAGGCACATGGAACCTCCACCAACACCCTGATGCATCCAGGAGAAATAAAAGTGCAGCAGTGCCTGCCCAGGATCAGGCACAGGTGGGTCTGTTTGCATTCCTGTGTTTAGCGTGAAAAACAACTGGAAATCTGAAGATCCAACTGGGGCACAGACCTAAAACAAGGGTATCAAATACACATGGAGGAACTGAAGAGTCATGGAAGAAACACCTGAACTGCTCCTTTGTGGAAATGTCACGTGAGGTGTTCAAAGCTGCTG
Source organism: Zonotrichia leucophrys gambelii (assembly GCF_028769735.1). Taxonomy (NCBI): domain Eukaryota; kingdom Metazoa; phylum Chordata; class Aves; order Passeriformes; family Passerellidae; genus Zonotrichia; species Zonotrichia leucophrys. The sequence goes on along the minus strand of NC_088197.1, from coordinate 3,762,287 downwards.
TTATTTGCAAGATTCACCCCAAACCCCCTGGCCTGGTCTGGCCCTGCTCACACTGCAGGAAGTGCCAGATCCAGATGATTCCTCCCAGAGAAATGGATCATGCTGAGCATCCCAAGGAGCCTCAGATCTGTCACTTGGGTTTTCTCCTCCTAGAAAAGGTCTCCAAGGACTCAGAGCAGAGCAGGGATGGAATATCACAGCCTGCAAAGGGCAAACCCAGATGCCAACTGCTGCTGAGGGGCAGGATGGAAGTGGAAACAGCTTCACAAGGTCCCTGATTACTGCTCCAGCCCAAGACCAGGACAAGTGACAGCCCCACAAGCACCTTTGTACTCTGCACCCCTTAAAGGTGGCCAGGAGGACTCTGAAAAGATGGAAGTGGTGTAGAAATTCTAGGTTGGCACATCAATTTCTTTCCCAGGCACTTCATCACCTGCTCCACACCTTTCCCTGCTCAAACACAAACATCTGTTCCAGCCAAAATTAATTGCAGCAGAATTATTTTCAAGGCAAGACCTACTGCTTGAGGTTCCCTCTGATCTGAATAATTTAACATTAAACAAATGCTCCACTGGTGTGAGGTGAGGAAAGTTGAGAATTGCAAACCCCAGCTGCCCAACAAGAGGGGAGCCTAAGGAATGCTCCAGGTGAAGGAGGGATGAGGAACGTGTTGGTCAAACACTGAGCATGGCAGTGGGACAGTCAGGCTCCAGCAGCACAAGGAACAACTTTTCAGAGGGAATAAAAGAGCCAGGGAATTTTACCAGCACATGCAGCCCTGCAGGATGAAGAAAGATCCTCACAGAGCTCCAATCATCACCAGGGAAGCTGATCCAGGTGGAGCCACCCCAGCAATCCCCACATGGAACCTCTGCCTGCTCCCACAAGGCAGGGAACACCCAAAACACGTGTGAAACGATCCAAACGACAGGAAAACAGGGCACATGCAAGCGCTGTGTGCACACGGCAATGTTATTAAAAAAATATATGTGTGTATTTTAAAATCCTCTGTGCACGTGTGAGACAGAGCTGCCACGAGGGTGGGGTTTCTCCAGGAAACCTCACCTGTCCTGACAGACAAACTGCTGCTTGCACAGCATCACAGCACTCCCTCAGCAGATCCTGCAGCATCTGGCAGCCCCCAGCCTCCCCCAGATCAGGATCAGCACATCCCTGTCCCTTCTCCAAGAGCCATCGGTGCCCCTGATCCACAGGGGGTTTGCAAGCCAAAGGAAAGGAGCCAGACATCCCAAAGATTCACCCTAAAGGTGAATTATCCTCATTTTTCACCCTAAATGTGCCACAGGGACCCTCCCTGCCCGCAGGGTGAATCCCTCTGGTTTTCCAAAGGCACTGCCAGCTTGGGGGGAAGTGGGATTGAAGGATGTGCTGCCAGTTTCCAAGGAAAGGCCACAGACAGAAGCATTGGTGAGCAGTTTTCACCGATTTAGCAGCAAATCCACCCAAAAACCACCTCCTGACACATTCACCTTTGGTCCTACACAATCAGATCCCAAATATCCACGTAACAATGGGCTGCAGGAAAGATGCCAGCCGAGGGAATGAAACTCCAGGGTCCTTGAGAGGAGAGAGCTCATCCAGGGCTGCCCTGAATCACAGTCAGGAGGGGTTGGGGTCCCCCTTTTCCAGTCATCAGCTCTCCAAGACACTCCCTGGCTCACATCTGGCTCTTCCTCAGGTATCCAGAGCTTGGCAGATGTCACACGTGTCCCTGGTGAGCTCACAGCTGGGGCTGGGCAGTGTCCAGGCATTCCCAGCCCTTTTGGAGAAAGATTCCTTTGGGTTTTGGCCCCTTTCATTTCTGTAAACCCGTGAATGACCTGGATTATCCCAGGAATTGCCAATCGTGCAAAATGTAACTCGTTTAACTCCTTCCCAAAGCTGCTCTGTCTGAGCTATCACCCTCCCACCCCCGTTCCTGTAACAGAGCCAGAGCTCTCACAGCTCCTCCCAGAAGCTGATTACAGAGACACTTCCCAAAGAAGTAACCTGATATTGCATGAAGGAAAGAGGATCAGCCTGGAGAAGGGATCTGATGCTTCCAGGGCATGGAGAGAGGGGTATGAGGCACAGGGGCAGCTCTGGAGCTCAGATTTCAGGCGCTGAAAATCCTCCAAGAGCATCTCCTTTACCTCAAGCCTTTCCCCATGCAGTGAACAGCTCCCATCTTTGCCCAGAAATGTCCCCAAAAATGCACGTGAAGAAAACAGGTTTGGTCCCCTCTCCCCCTGCCCCAGCTATGGAAGGGCTCAGACTGTTAGTGAAGTCACTGTAAGCAGATAGAAAACTTGAGCACTAAAGATTCCACTGGGATTGGACCCTCCATCATTCCAGGCAGTGCCACTGGTCCTGAATCATCTGGAAAAAAAAAAGGAGACACCCAAAATTAGGGGGAGCTGAGGTGACATTCCTTGAGGTGACATTCCTTGAGGTGACACTCCTCCTCAGCTTAAAACAACCTCCCCAGAAATCAAACTTTGGGATGTGAACACAATGATGGATGGGAAAGCAGGAATGGATATATATCCCTGTGAGACTGGGAGTTTGACCTGTGATATGAGTTGGAAGCAATCCCCAAAATGAAGAAAGGAAACCAAAACAAACCAGGAATTTTGCTGGGAAAACAGGAATGGATATCCCTGGGAGTTTGAACTGTGATGAGACCTGGAAGCAATTCCCAAAATGAAAAAACCCAAAATAAACCAGGAATTTTGCTGGGAAAACAGGAATCATTCTGATGGACTGGGGTTAACTGTGGACTGAAGCAATTCCAAAGAAACAAAAACAGAATTTGTGAACAAATCATCCCTGATGGACTGGGAGTTTGTACTGTGATATGAGTTGGAAGCAATTCCTAAGCTGAAGGAAAAAAAAAACAGGAATTTCTGTTTCTCTGTCTAACACAGGGAGGCCCAGACTGGGCACAGGGGCTCTCCCAACAGCTCCACAACCCCACAAATAACCCTGTCAGTGAGACTTTCCTGGGCCAGAAAACGAGGAAAAGTGAGATAAATCCGTGTGCCAACACAGAGACCACACACAGGCGTTTTAATTTATGCAGATCTGGTTGTAGGAGCTGTGCCAGAGCTCCCACAGCTTTGGGAAAGGAGCCTCAGCCCCTTGTGAGGAAAAGAGCAACACAAAAAACACACAAAATGCTCCCTCACCGCCTCAGGTTCCGGCTTTCAAACACGGTGTCCTCGTCGCTGTCGAGGGAGCCCAGCTCGATGTTCTCGTCCTGGCTCGACAGCAGCCCGTACTTCTTCCTCTGGGGTTTCTTCAACCTGAAATGAGTTTTGGGCTCGTTTCTGGGGCCCTCGGACCTGGGGCTGAGCGACACGGAGAGCGCAGTGAGTGAGCCGCTGTCCCCACCCAGCGGGTGGCTTTAGCGGAGATGGTTTAGCGCTAATTACCTCGGGTAATTAACAGTGTGAGGGATTTACAGCGACGCTTTGGACTCGCTGCCAAAGGGATGCGCTGGGGAAGCAGAAAGGGGGATTCAGGGAAAATGGGCACAAACCCAAGGATTAGGAGCGGAATTGGGGCAGGCATGGGACAGGGACACCGTGACCGATTTCGGGGGACCCAGAGCAAGACCGGGACCGTCAGGGAAACCGGGACAAGCAAGGACAATGCCACAAGCAAGGGGGGACTGTCCGGGACCAGGACAATCAGGGTGACATCCCCGACCACGGTGAACCAGGACTAGCAGGGTAGAGAACCTCAGAACCGGGACAAACTGGGACACAGCCAGGGATAACGGGAACGGGAACCAGCGGGGACACAGCCCCGGGGCAGGGGACATCAGAATGGGGACAAGAGCAGGAGCAACAGAACACGGATACAGCCCCGTCCCTCGCCTTGCACTCACCGGAACGCCCGCAGCATGAAGTAAAAGGCGGCCAGCGCCGACAGAGCGCTCAGCACATACACGGCGCGCCTCAGCACTGGCAGCCCCGACCCCACCGACAGCCTCGGCCCGGACTCGTGCTCCGTTCCCGACTGCGTCTCGTTCCGTGTGACCGCCCGCGGCGGCTCCGTGCTGTTCCCCGGGCTGGGGGCGGTGGCGCGGCCGAGGTGCGGGACGAGAAGGAGGAAGATGAGGAGGAGGCGCGGCATGGCCGGGCCGGGGCGGCGGAGCGGGAGCGGCGGCCGCAGGAAGGCGGCGGGACCGTGCGCGCGGCTCAGGCCCCGCCCGGGCCCCGCGGAACCGCTCGCGGGTTCCGGGGCTGCGCCGTTCCGGGCCGGCCGTGACCCGCTCACGGAGCCGCCGCGGGGCTCCGACATTTTGCCCTCAGGGTTGTTATTGTTTGCCCTCGGGAGCTGCGTGCCCCTCGGCGGGGCCGCCATTTCTCCCTTAGTGCAACACCCCGTCCGTCACAGACGCCATTTTCCGCTCAGGGTCATCCTTCCTCTCTCAGGGCTGCCATTGCTCTTTCAGGGCTCTCATTCCTCCCTCAGAGCCGCCATTTCCCCCTTAGGGTTGTCCCTCTTCCCTCAAGACCACCGTTTTTCCATGAGGGTCATCATTTCTCCCTCAGTGTCACCACTGCCCCCTCATAGCAGGACCTTCTCCCCCAGAGCCGCCATTTCCCCCTCAGGCTTGGCCCTCCTCCTTCAAGGCCACCATTTTTCCCCGAGGGTCATCATTTCTCCCTCAGTGTTGCCATTTCCCCCCTCATAGCAGGATCTTTTCCCCCAGGGTCATCATTTCTTCCTCAGTATCCCCACTTTCCCCTCATAGCAGGACCTTCTCCCCCAGAGCCACCATTTCCCCCTCAGCGTTCTCTTTTCTCCATTCAGGGTGGCCATTCCTGCCCCATGGTGAACACAGCTGGGAACTGCAGCATTTTCAGCATTTCAAGAATTTCTATTCCCCATTTTTCCCTCTGCAGACACTTCAGGCTGAGCAGGGCTCAGTCACCGCCCTTCAGCCCTGCTCCACTTCCCCATTTTTCCTCAAGGAATGGCTCAAGCTGCCTGGACACACAGGGCTTACTTTAAAAAAATGGCATTTTGGTTAAAACTGGGTCACCCAAGCTCACGTCAGACCCTTGGCACCCAGACACCTTCCTGATGACGCCACTGGGTTCCACATCCAGCCCCTGGCTGCAGCGATTCCCTCACCCATCCCAACAAGACATCATTAACTCAATGCCATAATTAGCAATGCCAAAAATAACAGCACCTTCAACCAGGCTATTTTTGCACCTGTTCATTATTTCTGCCTGCGTCTAAGCATCCTATTTAGGAAGGTCTTACAAAGCATTATTTGTAAGTATTTTCAGCCTGAATTCATTTCAGCCTCACCTGACTGCATTTTTATCAGCCAAGACTTCACACACTCCTCAGCTTTCATTATATTTAATACCCTCCTGCATTAACATGCAAAAAATCCTCACTGGTGAATTGCTCAATACAACCCCCAGAAGAAGTGTGTCATGGCTGATTGCTTTTTTTAAATGCTGTTCACTTAGATAAATTGAAAGAGGTTAAAGGAGGAAAAGTAGGTTTTGTGAAGTGAGCTCTGTAATCCCCTCCTGCAGGCAGGAATGTCTGGAGACTCCTATCAGTGGAAAATGGGGAACTGATGGCTCTTGGGCAGCAAGTCCTCAGGCTCCTGAAACCATCACTAAATTCTGAGTTTATCAGTTAAAAAAAAACAGGGAGAAAAGGGCAGGATGAAGCAATCAGCTCTTCTCTAATACAAAATAAAAAGGGCAGGAGCAGCTGAGATCAAAAACTCACCCTGCAATCTCCTGCCAGAAACACATTCAGAGTGTCAGCCTCTCCCAACATTATATTAATCCTCCTCATCACTGAGCTGCCAAATTTTTGGGATTTAACCCACAACAAGACCTCATTTCCCGTGAGGACACATATCAATCTGCTTGGAGCAGAGCGTGTTCACCTCCAAGCACCACAGTGGTGGTTTGCTCTGTGCACCAGGACAAATACTTTAGCCAAAAACATTCTGTTTCCCACAAAAAGTACTACAGAGATTTGTTTTTCCACATTTCAGTGTTTTATTCTGTCTTGACTGATCTGGTTCATGTAAAAAATGAGCAACACCACTGCTTTGAGCTCTTCATCTCCTCACTCTGGTGTCTGTCCCTCTGTCTTCTCTGACGTGTCTCAGTGCTGAAACGAAATGGACACAAGAGAATTAGAAGGTGGATAAAGGAATGGAAGAGGGATACGGACGAGGGAAACAGACAAAAAAATAAAACAAACTCAGGAAAGGGATGTTACCTGGTTGGCAAACTTGCTGCAGCATCCCTGGAACGCAGCTCTGGTCGCTCAGGATCCGCTGGGCCTCCGAGGCGTGTGCCGGGTCCCTTCAGCCTGCTAAAGCAGAGAGGCATTAACAGAGAGCCCAGGGCAGAGGCTGCTCTTGCCCCCAACCTCCCCACACAGCTCACAGCGCACGAGGGTCTCACAAGCCATCGCTGAACCCATCACACCACAAAGCACAGTCTGGGAAAAACTGTTCCGGGCCGGCTGCTGCCCGTGCTCAGCCAGCCCATGGATTGGATCCCCCTAAGCAGAGAGTTAACACTTGGACATGGCTGCTTAGGAAGTGTGGGCCATGGGAAAAAGTTAATGGCAACAAGTAGGATGGCAAAGAAAGCTACAATTAAAGTGAGCAACTTAATGAAGTCTAGGAAGAGTCTCAATAGATGAACACATATCGAGTCAGGGAGTTCGTTCCAATCTTGCTTCCGTACCTACAGCAAGACACGGCTGCATGCCCAACTCTGATCTGTGGAACTCAAGGTGTGCCACAAGCCAAAGGTTGCATACGGCATGGGTTAACGTTTTTCCAGCAGCTGACCAAAATTGTCAAAAGGAATATTTCACAGGTACATTAGACTTTCAAATGAGCTCTCAACAAGAGGAAGGATGCGGACATGAGCAAAAGGAGTTACCTCGAATTACAGGACTATTTCCACATATGAACTAGCCAAGAGAGCAGCTCTCGTCTCAGAGGTTTCTGTTGGAGGCACAACACTTCTTTTCTCCAAGGACACTGCAGTTTCCATTTGCTAGCAAAGAATTCTTAGAACTTGTAAGCAATGACACAGCTAAGCTAAGCCCGGCATTCCCCTACATCGCACACGCGCTCGGCACGCAGGGAACAGCCCAGGGACTACAGCACTTGGCTCTTCTCTACAGCTTCCCAGTGTAACCTACAGCAGCTTTGCAGGACACATCCATCATCCTTCCTAACATTCCAACTGCACTTCGCTCCTAGCACGCCCTCAGTTTGTACTTCCAGCCTCTACAGACAAGTTTTGACTACGTTATGTGAAATTTCTTGGCCAATTCAGATGTCAAGACCGATTTTAGGATTAAAATTCCAGCGCGTCCGGGCAATCGTCCGGCCAGCTCTGCCACTGTCCCTAATCTCCTCCTCTCGCTCCCAAGACTGTTCTTCGTCTCCAAGGGTAGTGTTGTGCAATGAAATGTAAATGTCAGGAGCAGAGTTCATTTCAGACGGTCTTTTAATAGGCTTCGTAAAGCCAAAGAAAACTGTATACAGGAATCCTTTACCACTTCAAATACAACAGCAATGGAATATGCATATTTCTTCCAGTAAAAAAGGACAATATAAATAAACATTTTCAAGAACCTCTTTATGGTTTGCAAGTCTAGTTTTGGGTCATTTACATCATTACAACAGTAAAAATACCGTTATGCGGGTTGAACATACAAGCACGTTTCTCTTTAGATATATCAAGGTGGTTTGCCTTCCAACGGAACCCAAGCTGCATTCCTACCTTGCTACACTAAAGGAATGTTACAAAAGACGAAGGTAATGCACTTGAAAAAAAAAAAAAAGGAAGAAAAAAAGTCCACAGCTTGTTCAGCTTCTAGTGAACATTGGTACAAGGTCCTTGCTAGCTCAAAAGAAACTGAATTGGGGCCCCAACTTGAAAAAAAAAACAACCAAAAACGAACACCTTGGCTCATTCATGGAGGATAAAATAAAATCTGAAGTGCTTTCAAAAAAGATTAAAACCACTTGAAAGCAGAGCTTTCTCCAAGACAGTCTAATCAGACAGTCTTGTCTCAGAAGCTGCCAGGCTGTGTATGACAAGATCAGAACTGATAATACTACAAAAGTGAAAATACAAGTAGATGTACTACACAATAACCATTTCAGCGAAGCTCCAAAAATCTTTATAAATACAGCCATTGGAAGGACGATCTTGAGTCAGGAAGGATTTTTACTCGTTGTGTGTAGCTGAGGACAAGAAGCAGGCACAATTGTAAAGGCACTGAAGCAAAGACAAGTTCCAGCATTTTACTCCCTTTGCATTATTCCAAGGCTACGGCTACTTGGCTACTGAGATCCCCCACCCGCGGGTCAGTGCGTTAGGGCAGCCGAGTTTGGGCTCCAGGAACACCTTTTCTTTTTTTTTTTTTTTTTTAAAAACACTTGCTTTGCCTTAGATCCGAGCAACTCCTGCACATGCATTAAATTAGAATCTCCCGGCACCACCACACGTCCACAGCCTGAGCCTGCCCCAGCTGCAGGCTCGGGCTCAGCAGGTTCAGAGCTCCTACAGCACACGGACTCAGCGCTCCCGCTCGAAGCACGACTTACCGTAACTGTCGTAGCTGTCTCTGTAGGAGCCTCCTGAGTTCCTGTCTCCATAGCCACCTTGACTCCTGCAGGACAAACACAACTTGCTTTACAGCTGCTCAACTCCTTCTTTGCTGCTTTGAGCCCCACCACAGCTTCCCCACCACCCCCTGGTGCTGGCAGAGCCCTTACCTGCTATTATAGTAGTCTCTGGAGCCGTTATAGCCTCCACTTCTGGAATCAAATCTGCTGCCGCCATAGCCTCTGTCTCCACCTCCTTAGAAATACATGGAAATTAGGTTTTTTAACCAATCTGACAAATGACACCCCCCATGCAGACATTATGAGTGACCCCCATGCACTCACCTCTGGAGAAGCCACGGCCCCGGCCTCGGCCCCCGCGGAAGAAGCCCCGGCCCCCCGAGGACCCCCCTCTGTAGCCACGGGATCTGTTCTCTGAGGACTTCCCAGCCTGGTCAACTCGGATCTGACGCCCATCTACAGACTAAAACACAACCACAGTTAGCCAAACTGAAATAACTACATAAAAAGCACATGTAGAACGAGTTGCATGCCTTCTAAGTTGGCTGAGCAGTGCCAGGACTTGCTGCTTATGAAATAAACAAACATCTCTTTCATGCCACAATTAAATCAAGTAGGCAAAAAAAACCAGATATATTAAGGAATATTATTATTATATATAGGAATGCCTATAAACTTGTATCTCAGTCATCCAGATTCCATAATGGAACTTTTTAGTTTTATTCCTAGTATACATATATACACATATACATATATGTTCTTTTACATATTAACTCATATAGCCAGATTTTTCACACCCATATAATCTCATGTAAGATACTAGCATTAATCTATTTTTTCACACAGCCTGAACAGCAGCACCTCTGTTTCTCTTCCTGCACTATGGGAAATAAAGAACCAACTCCAAGGCCTCCTCACCTTTCCGTTCATGGCCATCATCGCATCTTTTGCATCATCGATATTTTCAAAAGTAACAAAGCCAAAACCTCTGGATCTCTGAGTCTCTCTGTCTTTCACCACCACGACTGTGAAAAGGAGAGATAGGAAATAAAAACCCATCAGCGCCAGGGAAATTTAAAAGACTTAGGGAAACTATCTCCCATCGTGGCTCTGCAGTCTCACCTTCAGAAATCTGTCCGTATTTAGAGAAGACTTGCTCCAATGACTGCTCATTAGTGTCGAAACTGAGCCCGCCGACAAAGAGTTTTCCCTCATCTGACGCCATTCTGACCTGCCAAACCAACAGAACCGAGTCAGCGACTCAAAAAACCCACACAATCCCCACGAGGTCTGAAACAATAAATCCTTCTAACACCACCTATAACAACACCGATGTGATCTCACACTGCTGGACGCCTTAGGTGGTCCTCCAGTCTTACAAAGGGTCTCCCTCAGGGAGAGCGGGATCGAGGGCCCAGCTGGGGCTCCGCAAGGCTCAGGGCCAAGGGTAGGTGAGCAGCATTAGGGCCGGGCCCCGGCAGAACCCGCGGCCGGGTCGGGTCCCGCCAACCCCCGGTGGGACCCCCGGTACGGGCCCCTCCGTGCCCAGCGCGCATGCGCGCCCGCATCGCCCCCTACCGGCCTGGCCTGGGCAGCGCCGCCCGCCGCCCCCTCCCTCCCGCCCGCCATTTTGCACGGCCGAGGCCCGTCGCCATTTTGTTTCCGCGCACGCCTTTCCGCCCGCCGCGGCCCCGTCCCCCACTCGGCCCAGACCGGCCCATTCCGCCGTGTCCCCCGTGCCTGCAGAAGGCACCGATCGGTGGGTCCGGAGCCGCGGCCCAGCCTCCCACGGGACCCGGCCCTCTGCCCCTGGGACACGGCTCCGCTCACTGCAGACCACCCGGCCCGGTGCGGTCGCGGCCGCCCCGCGCGACTGCGCTCACCGATAGCCGGGCGGTGCGAGGTCCACACAACACTTCAAAGCTTCAGCGAAATGTACGGCGAGCCTGGCGGGGCGGCGCCTTATAAACGCCCGCGCCTCATCCCGCCTATCTTATGAATATGCAGATGAACCCCGCCGCAAGGAGGGGCGACACGTCACCAAAGCGCTGCCGCCGCTGCCCCACCTGATTGGGCGGGATTTCATTAATATTAATGAACCACGGCGGGGGCGCTAGTAGGGGCGCGCAAACAAAACCACAGCGTGGCCCCGCCCCCTCCACCCACGCGGGGGCGGGGCACGACGGACGACTCCCATTGGCTGCGCGCGTGGAGGCGGGCGGGGGCGCCCCTGTGAGAGGGAAGGAAGTGGAGGTCGCTGATTGGGCGGGGGGTGCGGTCGCCCCGCCCCTCTGGCGAAGGGGGCGTGTCCAGGCTGGCCCAGTTTCGCGCCCTTCTCGCACTGCGGCGGCGGCCGCAGACAAAGGGCCCCCTCAGGGGCCGCCGCCATCTTGGGCGCCGAGCGCTGCCCCCGGCCGTGCTCCGGCGGCTCCTCCCGCTGCGGCCCGTCCGGTCACCGCCCCGCTCGGGAAACCCGTCCTGGCCCCGCGAACCGGCTGCCCTCCTCTCTGTCCCGTGCGGAATGATCACTCCTTGCAGTGTTGTCCGACACGCACTTGGGAGATGATGGTGAGAAGTAGTCAAAGCAATAAAGTTTTCTTTAAAAATAAAAGTCTTCCATCAACCTCTTTTCCCAAAGACTGAAATCTTTAAAAGCACATCCTGAGGTTTGACAAAGGTGAGAATGATTTCAGCGGTAAAAACTTCGTGTTAAAACTGGCAAAGCCAAAGACGTGTCTCATTGAGAGGCTACGCGGCTTTGAAAGGCCTCAAAATAAAAATGTTCAGTGTTTCATACAATAATTACAATCTCATGTAGAAAAGTGTTTAGAAACATTGGAGGGGAAGAGATGCACGTGAATAAATAAATTGGAGAGGAGGAGATGGATGGGAGGGAATAGGAGTGAGCAGGAAATGGGAAGGAAACACGGCAAGGGTGTCACTGTGTGTGTCCTGTGTCCAGGACAGGACTGGACACATCAGGGGTCACTTTGTGTGTGTGTCCCTGTCCCAGGCAGGACCAGACACCTTTGCTGTGCCTCCAGAAATTCCTTGTAATTCACGTTGCAGTTTGCAGACAGAGTTTGCAGCCACCAGCCTCCATCCTTCCTTCTTTTCTTCCCTGTATTTCCAGTCTGAGCCAGGCTGCACAGAACAAAATCACTGGAGTACAGAAATCACTATTTGGTGACCAATTTCCAAACCAGGCACTGAGACTGAGGAAAAACAAACCATGGAGAGATGCAAAGAAACCTGCCTGTGATTGCTCATTTGAGCAGTGATCACCCATTCCCTGCCTCCCAGAGTGTGGAAATCAGGCTTTTCCTCCCTGGTTTGTTGTGATCCCTTTGGGATCTGCAGGAAAAGGGCAGTTTGTACATGGGTAATTCAGTAATTATGAAACCCAGGGGCACCACATCTGTGGTTTTTCTGAGCTCACAGAGCCACAGGGACAGAATGCTGCCACCAAAGTGCTCAAAAGCACTTAAAAACACCCAATATTGATGACACACCAGGCCAGTATTATTATTTTCCTACTATGAAAAAATTTTACTCACTTTCCTAGGCCTGGAGAAGGGAGCAGACGTGTCTGCTGTTACTGCAAATTGATTTTTGCCCTTCAAGAGAGGAAAAGATTCCAGCCCTGCAATCACAGGCACAGCATTTTGATTAAATTAGAGACCCATTAACGTGAGCGTTTCTGGTCTGTGATGAGGGTGGATAAAGTGACCTTGATGCACAGAGAGCCATTTTCCAGCCTGCGATGCTGGACATGCTCCAGATCACCCAGGGCAGGCATCAGCTGTGGATTTGACAATCCTCGTGGATATTCCGTGATCAGGCTGCACACAGGGGCTGCTCCTGTGTCACCAGCCCAAGGGGCTCAGGGACATCCCTGCCTGTCCCACAGGCTGGAAGCAGCCAGGCAGGTAGCTTGCACCACTCATTAGGGCAGTTAATTAAGCACTGAAACAGCCCAAGATTAATCTCCTGCAGCAGAAGGAACCTGGCCAGGGGTCCCAAACAGGCAACACCACGTAGCAGAGTTCACTCCTGTGTGAGCTCCAGACCTGAGCACCCATGGGTGTTTTCCCTGGCTGAGCCCTAATTTCAGTCACCTGGATGTGCTGAGTGACCCAATTTGGCAAAAGTGCCAGCACTTCCTCAGGGAGTGCAAATATCCGCTCTGGAGCGGAGCTGTTTGTGTGCACAGGTGCAGCCATGGGAAATGGTGAATCACCAGAGGCTGGAGGGACCTCAGGGATCACCTGGAGCTCATTCAAGCAATCCCCTCACACGTGACTGATGTTTTTATCGCTTATTTTTTACAGCTTCCAAGGGCAGAGGTTGTAGGACCAAACATCCTGTTAATGATTTCCTGGAAGTTCTGCCTGTCCAGCAGAACATGGAAAGTGACAGGAGGAGTCCTGCCTTCATCCCGTGCCATTCCCACATCAGCATGAGCCTCTCTCCTGCCTCCAGCACATCCCACACCCGGCCAGCTCGGCCTTCTCTGGGGGTGCCCACCTTGCTGTGCTGTTAGTGGGGACCTTTCCCAATCCCTGCACTCATGGCACACACGGAATTGCCCAGAGCCGCCCAGCAGCTGAGCCCAAACCTGCTCGGCAGCCCCGGCACCTTGTGGGGAGCCAAGGGCAGCCCCCGCCCGGGGCACTGCTCTGATGAGGTGCCCAAATCACCGAGCAGCTCCTCCGGGCCAGGGCTGGGAGTGTTCAGAGGAGGGGAGGACGGAGCAGTGGGTGCCACATCTCCTCCTCTTGTGGTGCTGTGCCTTACCCGGGGCACTGGGTGCCACATCTCCTCCTCTTCCTCTGCTGCTGTGCCTTACCCGGGGCTGGGAGCGAACAAAGCCCCCCAGGCACCCCCCCTTCCCCCTGCATTCCTGCTCCTGAGCCTGGCAAAGCCCCTGGGAGCGTCCCCCCTGCTCCAGGCACAGCTCGGCACGCCCCAGCACATCCTGCAGGGCGCAAGAGCCGCCTCCTCTGCCTTTGTTTTTGCTGGGATTGCAGGAAAGGAGGGAATGTGGGGCCGGGCTGGAGCAGAGCTCATGGCTGAGCCTCCACCCCATCCAACACCAAGGCTCCTTCCTGGTTTTCCCTGCAAGATCTTCTTATAGCAGGAGCAGGGAAGGGACACGGAGGCCTCAGTGTCCCCTCGGTGTCCCCAGCACAGGACCCCTCAGTGTCCCCTCGGTGTCCCCAGCACAGGACCCCTCGCTGTCCCCACCGTGTTTTGCCCATGGCAGCCTTGGACCCGCGAGCAAACACCAAACCAGGGCTGGATTAGGGAACCGGCAGTCCCAAAGCGCCCCAGGGAAAAGAATATTCCCTTCTCCCTTACTCCTGTCCCCGAGGGAGTTGCTCATCCAGCTTTGCAGTTGGAAAGAAAAGCCCTGACGCAATCCCGCTGTTTCCATGGTGAGGAGCGCTTCCCTGTGACCGGGATTTACCGGGCTGGAGGACAAAGGCACCGGGAGCAGGGGGGGACAGGATCCGCAAGGATCAGATCCACGGAGAGCAGAAGGATTGGATCCACAGGGAGCGGGAGGATTGGATCCACAGAGAGCAGAATGATTGGATCCACAGGGAAAAACAGGATGGGATCCACAGCAAAAAGGTGCAAGAGATCAGGGCTGGCTCAAGTTGCCCTGAGGTAGCATCAGAAAATCCAAATTGGAATATTAGGAAATGAGCTGAGGTCCGGGGGGATTCAGAATTGGAGATATTGGTGCACTCAGCTGGAATCGGGGAAATTCAGAGCTGGGAATGCCAGTGCACCCCGATTGAGGTCAGGGGGGATCCAGGGTTGGGAATGCCGGGGCACCCCGGCTGAGGTGAGGAAGATGGTGAAAATAAGCATGTGGTAACCATGGCAACCGTGTAGCTGCCTTGGCGCTGAGCAGCAGCTTTATCAGGGCTGGTGCTTCCCAGCCAGATTATGGAAAAGCAAATCTTGTGTGTCAGACTGTCCCTACCTGCCCAAACACGGCCAAATTTAGAAACAACTGCACCCAGCATCTCCAGCAGCGGCCTCATCACCCCTCACAGCTCACACTAAAGCGTTGCTGTGGGATTTTTTGCCTTTTTCCTCCAGCACTCCCAGCTCACCAGCACAACATTCCAGCCACTGTCACACATGAATGCTTTTCCAACATAAACCCTTCACCTGCCAGCTCTGCCACACCGGAGAGCCCAGCCATGCCATGGGAACATGGTTCACTCCCAGGATCCAAAACTGCCTGGAAAACCCAGATGGGGTCTGCCCAAGCTGCTTCCCCATGGGTGGCCTCTCTCCCACATCTGCCAGGGTCCCCCTGCACAGAACGCAGCTGCTCTGGTGTGGGAAAAGCAGCAGCAGCAGCAGCAATGTGCTGTTTATTGCTCCCACCTTCCCTCCTGTCACCCTCCCGTCTGTATTAAGGACTCAGTTCAGTTATATAAGCGCTCATTAATCATCATCTAAGAGTATTTGCAGCGTTGAGTTCTTAAGGGCAGGAGATGCTACCCAAGGACAGGACAAACAGCCTCTGACCGCCTGACACCGGGCGACCTTGCGGGACAGAGGGCTGGGGACGCAGGGAGGGTTGGGTTTATCACAGCCAGCAGGGGAAAAGCTGCCAAGAGTTGGGAACATCGTATCCCTGCCCAGCAAGAGGTAAAGTACACACCGAGGGGGGCCAGCCCAGGTGTTGAGGGAAGCTGGAGCTTTTCCAGACCCCTTGGGCTCCTTCATTCACTCCCTCAGGCACTCACACTGCATTTTGCTGCCATGATTTGTGGTAGGGCTGGTGGTCTCACATCCCTACAATGCCATGCAGGGCGGGATTATGGAGCTGTCTCAGGGCTTCTCAGGATCCCCATGTCCTCCCAGGACCCCAGTGTGCCCCCTCTGCCCTTCAGCAGGTCGCTGTGTGCTGCTGTTTCCCTGCAAGGGCACATGAATCACCTTGAGCCCACATCTATCCCCGAGTCACTCCATTGCCACGGGCACGGGGGGCTGGCCCGGCGGAACGAGCCGGGAACAGCCGCGCTTGCAGAAATCCCTGAACTGCAGCATCGACGTTTTTTCCCTGCCCAGAAGGTTCCCGCGCCCTCCTCGCATGAGCTCATCCTGCACCGTCCCCTTTCCGCGCCTCCCGTAACCCAATCTCTCCCAGCCCCGCTGCGGAGCAGGAATGAGACAGGAATGAGACACCACAGCCCAGCAGATTCTTGGCTCTCTGGGTCACTCTCTCCCCACTCTGCCTCTCGGGAGAGCTCCAAGTCATGCGACTCCTTCTCCGTTTTGGTTTTTTTTTTTTTTTCCCCCCCTCGATGTGGGGGAACGAGTCGGGAAAGTTGCCCCGCTCTCGCCCCTGGCGTGGATCCGGATGGAGGCAGGTAGAGGCAGCGCCTGTGCCTCCAGCAGCAGCACCACACCTGCCCTGGGAGCCGGGCGTTCCACAGGGCAAGGCCGGATCCTGGCCCTGCACAGCCTGGTGCCACCCAGCACAGCTGCCCTGTGACTCCTGGAGCAATCAGCTTTTTATGCGGAGCTTGGCAATGCTCCCCAAAAAACCCCCAGCACCCATTGGGATGAGCTGAAAGGGAGTGGAGGCTCCTCACTGCCACATCCCTGGGGTGGCAGTGCCACGTAGACCTGCACAGCTGGAAATCCTCCTCCCACCATCCCCAAAAGCAGCTCCCAGCAGCTGCCCCAGAAAGCCGAGCTCCCCAAAAGCAGCTCCAGAAGCCCAGAGCTGCCCCAGAAAGCCGAGCTCCCCCGGCAGCGCTGCCGTGCAGGGAGCTGGACGTGACCTGCTTCCCAACGCAGCAGCGGGATGGAGGATGGGAGGGATGGAGCTGCGGGATCCGTGCCAGCCCCACACCCCGAGAGCAGCCAGAGCCACCAAGAGCTGACACCATGCCGAGCCCCTTCCCCATGGCTCTGAAAGCCCAGAAAAAGCTCTATTCCCTGCTGGCTGCTGCATGACCCCATCCCAGATATGGGGGGGCACGGGGTGGAGCATCCCAGAGCCCACTCCCCTGCTGGGGGGTTCTGCTGTGGGCCGGGGGCTGGCACAGAGAGCTGCCATTGTTCAGCATCCCCCCGGGGGTCCCTGCTGCAGAATCCCAGGGGTGCCGAGCGCTGCCGAGGCCGTGGCAGCAGAGGGCAGCCACGCTGCATGCACCGATCCTGCCCACACGGCACGGCACGGCCCACGCGTGTGACACGGCCACGGCGCCCCCGTGTCACCCTGAGCCTCAGGGTCCTGCAAACGGGGCTGATCGTGGCGCCCAGCACCCCCTCAGCACCCCACGATTGTCAGGATGTGCTCCTACATCCACAGGGTGGGCTCCCCACGTGGAGCCCCAAGTGCAGTGGGCATGGGTGGGCTGGCAGAGGGTGCAGGGCACAGCGGGAGATGCTGGGGACAGGCACTGCCTGCCCGAGCCCCCCTGGCCTCACACAGAGCTCATCCCTGAGTGTGCTGGAGGTGCTGGGTGGTCCCAGGACTTCCCAGGTGGACCGCGGGGATGTGGCAGTGAGGAGCCCCCACTCTCCTCCAGCTCATCCCAATGGGTGCTGGGGGTCTTTTGGGGGAGCATTCCCAGGGTTTCCCAGGTGCATGGCCCCCATCCTGCACCCCCTTCATGCACCAGAGCCCCCTCCTCACACCAAACCTCCTGCAGCCCCCCCAGAGGGTCCCACTGCCCGTGTGGGGCAGTCACCAAACAGTGCTGGGCCCCCACATGGGGCTGTGCACACGTGTGGACACACATGCACAGAACACACGTGTTCACACAGGGACCTGCACCCCATCTATGCTCTGGGTGTGTGTGGGGTCACCTGCCCGTGTGTGAGACCACAACCAGGGTGTGACAATGCTGGCCAGACCCAGCACTGTGCAGGAAGGGTCAGAGTGGTGGCACTGTGAGGTCCCCCTGTCCCCAAGCAGCCCAAGTGACTGTGACAGGGTGAACCCCACGCTGCCAGTGCCTCAGTTTCCCTCCTGGCACTGCTGCAGGAAGAACCAGACGGTGCCAAGGGCTCCAGAGTGGGGTCTCTGAGCCCCCACAGCCTTGCACATGCAAAGCACACATCAGTTCTTGCATGTGTGCACGCACAGCTGGGAAATCCCACACGTGTGCAACCACACACCTGGGGAGTAACACGTGTGCAATATCACACATGGACCCAGCCAGCTCTCCTCATCCTCACCTTCACCTTCACCCCACCGTGGGCCTGGGCCCCTGGGCACCCCCAGAGTGGGGTCCCTGAGCCCCCCCAGCCCTGCACATACAGAGCACACATCAGTTCTTGCATTTGTGCACACCCAGGACCTTGCACACACAGCTGGGAAATCCCACACGTGTGCAACCACACAGCTGGGAACTCACACATGTGCAATGTCACACGTGGACCCAGCCAGCCCTCCTCATCCTCACCTTCACCCCCCCGTGGGCCTGGGCCCCTGGGCAGCCCCGCACCCATTGCAGCATCACCGTGGCAACGCTCCAGATTTATCAATGGAGACGCTGCGGAAACGCTCCGGGGGAGGTGGGAGGGAGGGAATGAGGGAGGGAAGGATGTTCTGTGGGAGCTGCCGGGGGACACAGACGGACAGACGGACAGACGGATGGCTGGGGGGGTGGAGGACGGGCTGTCACACTTGCACACACACGTGTGGGGGCGCGCTGTGCACGCACGTGTGTAAGGGGAACTGCAAAGGAGGGTGACTGAGAACTCTGGCTCTTCCCCAAGGTTTTCCCAGCCCTTGGCAAAGCCCTGGGGGCTGGCAGTGAGCTCTGTGCCCCCTGTGGGTGCAAGGAGGGGGTCCTGAGGTGACGCAGTCATTCCCTGCCTGATGTCCCATCCTTGTGGCTGTGAGGGACAGAGCCAGCTGCTCTCAGCTCCAAAAGAGTCTAGGGCTGACCCAGGGGGGGAGAACCCTGATCCCTGGGAAGTGGCCAGCGTGCAGCAGGGGCTGTCAGGGCTGCGGGGTTCCCCCTTCCTGGGGAAGTGCTGCTGGTTTCACACGTTGTCTGTGACTCAGGCACCCGGCTCTATTCCTGTTCTGTCCCTGACTCAGCGTGTGGCTCCAGGCAGGACACGCTCTCACCAGCCCCACACAGCCACCACGGGGAAGAGGAAGCAGCTCAGGGACCCTCAGAGCAGTGTGGGCTCCTCACCCTGTCCCCCCACAGCGAGGCAGGAGCACCCAGAGCACCTGCACTGACCCCCAGCCCTGCAGCCTTCAGCCTCACGGGCTCTTCCTCCTGCCTGAGGCACCCAGATGGGGACGGGCACAGCTGCCCACACCACACACACAGCAGGGACGTTCCCTGCAGCTGTTCCAGGAAGGGCAGGAGAGGAGGAGATGGGCATGGGACGGCAGCAGCAGGTTCACACCAGCTCAGCACTTTCCCAGCTCTGGGCAGCCCCGTCACACCCGGCTCATCACATGCCTGCTCACACCCACCCCCTGCGCCTGCCCCGGGCACCTGGCCAAACCCACAGCAGAAAGGGTGGAAAAAATCCAGTGAGCGACTGACCAGCCTCAACAGCCTCAACACAAAACATTCCCGACGTTCTGAGTGCACAAGGTCCCAAATCACACAGTGTTGGTGGTGGATTGGGGACATGATGGACCCTGTGCTGGGGCACAGCATCACTCACAGCCACACACTGGCTGCAGCAGGGCCTGGGGGAAGCACTTTTCATCTGAGAACAGACAGAACTGGCTCAGCCATGGCACCTCCAGGTCAGGGCTGCAGCACCAGGACAAGAGCTGGGCATTCAGCTGCCAGCCCAGAGCTCACTCTCAGCCCAGTGGGCACGTGGCCAAGCTGCAGGATGCCCGGGCAGGCTGGCCATGCCATGAGCTGGGCAGTTGCCTACGGTTGGGTTTTACACCTGCCCCAGCCCAGGTGAGCTTGGAAATCCCCAGGTGCCCGCCTGGCCCTGGGCACTGCAGCTCTCTCAAAGGCAGGTGTTTGGAGATCCCCGGGATCAGCAGTGCCCATCAGCCCTGCCCTGCACTCAGGCCCCTCAGGTCTGTCCTGTCCTGCTGGCTGCAGGGCAGGGCTGCCCTGAGCACCTGTGTGTGACACCGCACACAGCAGCAGCTCCCAGACTGTTCCCGATGCTGTGACCACTGTGGGAGATCAGTGAGTGGGGTGCACCAGCAGCTCCCTGGTGCTGGGACACAGAGGAAGCTGCCAGCACAGCCCAGCTTCACAGGGACTCGCCTGTTTGTTTGTTTAGCACATGACTCATTCCCCGATCACGGTGTCCCCAAGTCAAGGCGTCCCCATCCCAGTCCCTGTCCACACCTGCCTGTGCTGACTCACTGCTGGCCATGACCCCCTCACTGTCACCCACCGAGGGGGCTGCAGCCCCTCAGGAACCATGAGATTCACTCAGGAAGGCAGAGCTCAGCAGCTCCTGGGGCTGGAGCTGGTGAGGACCGAGGTTAAGGGGGTTTGGCCAAGGCAGGAGCACCGTGCCAGGTCACAGGTGGGGATGTGGGGGCAGAAGGCCACAGGCAGCGTGGGCACAGTGGGTCAGGGAGAGCTCGGCAGAGCTGGGGTGGCTGCAGCAGTCATTGCAAAAGTGAATCTGGTGAGCGGGGCCTGGGAACGGGCAGGCGGGGAGGGGGCAGCTGCTGCACCTTGTTCTGACTCACAGAGGCTGCCCTGCCTGTGCCGTGGCACTGAGCCCTGGGTACTGCATGGCACCCTGGGCACTGCACGGTGCCACTGACCCCTGGCTCCTGGCACAGCACTCTGGGCATCACATGGCACCACTGATCATTCCCCTCTTCACCCACCCATCCCTGCTCAGGTCCACATGACACTGTGGCACCTCAGACCCTTGCCCAGCGCTGGGCTGCCAGCCAGAGCAGCTGTGGAGCCGGTGCCAGCTGTGGCTGAGTGCCAGGGGCAGGTGGAGCCGCAGCCACAGCCCAGACCCACGGCAAGCCCAGGGCAGGTGGAACAGCCCTGGCTCCCCAGGCAGAGAGCAGCCCCCGGGCTGGAGCTCAGGGCATTGCCTGGCACCGCTGCACAGCCGGATCCGCCCAGACACCCGGGAAACGTGCCCGGTCCGGAACCCCACACCCAGCTGGGGCGTGCACGGTGCCACCCCGAGCCCGGGGCATCGCGAAGGCACCGCTGGCAGGGACCCTCCGTCCCTACAGCCCAGGCAAGGAACACGAGCACCCAGCACGGCCCCAGCAGCATCACCGGGCCGGCCGCGGGTGCCGCGGGCTCCACGTGGCCGCGCTGGCCGGAGCGGCCGGGGGGTGGGGAGCGGCAGAAATCCAGCACTGAGTCACGGCTTCCTCTGCGAGCCCGTGACTCATCCCGGCAGCGCCAGGCTCGGCTCCGGCGTGCGGAGCCCGCGACGCGCACACGGCTGCATGTGAGGGCAACCCCCGCGTGTTGGGGGGCCCTGCACGCCCGCCCCGTCCGTGGGATCGGTGTGAGCACACACAGAGACGTGCCCGAGGGCACGAGCACCGACACGTGTGCACGCAGCCGGGGTCTTGAATGCCCGTGTCCTCCACATGCACAAGAACACGTCTGTGCAAAGCTCACACGAGTGCAGCATTGCGAGGATCCACGCTCAGCCCCACGCTGACCTGCAGCACAGCCCTGTCACGTTTGTACATCGGGCCGGCGGCTGGGGCTCACCTGTGGGGTTGCAGCAGCAGTTTCTCCTGCACCTGAGGCTGCGGCTCCTCACTCTCGAACCTGGAGAGGAAGAAGAGGATGTTGGGAAACTTTGTCCAGCTGCAGATCCCTGCTGTGCCCCTGCTGCATGCCAGAGCTTTCTGCAGCCACCCACGCAGAGCCCTGTGCAATAGGTGCCCGCAGCACCGCATTTGTCCTCCCCACAATTGAACTTGGGGTGCACGGAATGAGGGCAGCAGGGTCTGCACAACCCCCCACAAAAGCAGACGTAGGTGCACACGTGTGACCTGCAGCCACCCTCACACGCAGTGCTGGGACACCCGCACTTTGCCACCTGGCAGTTCGCACCCACAGCTCTCACACCCGCTGTACCCCGCCCTTCTGGGGGGGTCCCCATCAC
The DNA here is from genome assembly GCF_028769735.1 of Zonotrichia leucophrys gambelii. Classification (NCBI taxonomy): domain Eukaryota; kingdom Metazoa; phylum Chordata; class Aves; order Passeriformes; family Passerellidae; genus Zonotrichia; species Zonotrichia leucophrys. Next base: position 3,740,536 of record NC_088197.1, on the reverse strand, counting down.
TTTGGGGGTGTGGGGAAATTGCACTCTGCAGAGCCGGAGCTCAGTGCCACAACCACAGAGACGGGGGGGTGGAGTGGGAATTGGGGGGTGGGGGGAGGGATCGTCAGGGTTATGCTGCGCCAAGCCCGGCCCACGATGGAAACCGCCGGGGCCGGGCTGCTGCCCCAGCCCGGGGGAGCGAAGGGGGGCCGCCCCCGCCGACGTGGCAGCCGCTGCCCGAGCCTCGGCGGGGCTGAACCCCCCCGCCTGCAGCCGTACGAACGGGGGGACCCCCGGGCGCAGCCCCCCGGGCTCTGGTCGCCAGGAACTCCCCCAATACACATAGAGGGGCATTCGGACCCCGGTGCGCCCCCGGCCCCTGCAGCGCTCCGGCTGTGCCGTGGGAGCGGGGGGGGGGGGTTGCCACGGTAACGGAGCTCCCCGCGCGCCGGGATGAATGGGCCGGGAGCGCGCGCGCGATCTATGAATGAACGAGAGGGGCCGGGAGCGCGGAAAGCCCGGCACGGATCGCGGAGCACGGAGCGGAGCCTGGGCACCGGCCCCGCCTCTCGGCAGGGACCGCCGATCCCACGGGAGCCTCCGGCCGCTCCGAGCCCCTCCGAGCTGCGAGCGGAGCTGTGTCGGGAACCGGGGCCGGAACTCGCGGGGTACCCACGAGTGCTGTCCCGCTCTTTGCCTGCGGATCCGGGCCGGGCTTTGCCGGCGCGGCGGGCAGGGGTCCGGCGGGCTGGGGGAAACACCTGGCCCGGATTCCCCGAGCGGAGCAGGACCCAGCCAGGACAGCCCCAGATCTTGATGCCCCGGAGGCCGAGGGGCTCCAAAGCTGGACCCCACTTCGTGCACCCCTGTCCTAGCCACCCCCAGGCTGATCATTGTGGGGGCTGCTGCCGAGACTACCAAGGGGACCCCAGCTCTGGGATGTTCTTCCGGGCTCTGGAGTACCCATGGCAGAGCGGGGGGGGGTCCCTGGGGATGCCTCGGCTCCTCCGGGCCCCCTCCCTGCCAGCCGCAGGGCCCCAGCCCTGCCCAGCCTGCCCTGACCCCTCACCTCCGCCCCTGTAAGCGGTTCCCAGAAGGCAGGATGGGAGGGGGGGCAGGATGGAGGCGGAGGGGGGGCAGGATGGGGGGAGCGGGGCGGGGGGGGGGCACCGCCTCATCTTCCCAGCAGGGTCTGGGTCAGCCCTGGGTGTCACCGTCCCCCAGGACAGTCCGTTCCCAGCACAGGCCAGGGGCGGGGAGAGGGTGGGGAGGGGGCATTCCTGGGCTGCCTGGGGGCTGAGTCAGCCCCGGCCACCGCGGCCACGCTCGCACACGCAGGGACACGCCACGGCCACACACGCAGCGCGTGTGCACGGAGCAGCAGAACCACGCGCGTGTGGCACACGCAGCGAGCTGAGCGTGCAGATCAACGCAGCGCTGCGTGCACCTGAGCACACGCGGTGACATGCGTGGGAACACGCAGTGACACAGTTTGGGACACGCACAGACGCACTCTGAGGGACCATGTGCACACAGATATGCACACACATGCACACGCACGCACAGATTCGGGGGCGGTGCAGCCACAGGCCCCTCTCGCCCTCCCTCCCCGCATCCTCCAGCTGTGCCCAGCGCACGTGGGGACCTCCCCCGTTCCTCGGGGGCTCGGGGGGGGCCCCGGAGCCGGTTGCGGGGGCGTTCGGCCGAGCGTCGCCGGGGCTGCGTCACCGCTCTGACGCACCGTCGCTACCTGTGGGTCCCGCTGCTATAAATAGCCCCGCGCACGCCCCATCTGCCGCTCGCACGGTGACATTGTGACATTGTGAATGGGGGGGGGGACACCTCGCTCCGTGCCCCCCGCGCCACCGGGGCTCAGGGGACAGGTGGCGCGGTGCCAGCCCCGAAAATCGGAGCGGTGGCCGGAGGGTAGCGTGGCGGTGGTGGCACTGAGCCACCTGGCAGGGCCTGGGCTGGCAGGACCAGCACGGACGTCACGAGAGCTCCTCGAGGTCCTCGTAAACACGGTGACGCACCGGCGATGCCCTCTGGCCCCGTGTCCCCATCAGCCCCGTGTTTGCCCGGGGCCACGGTGTGGGGACGAGACCCCCATGGCACAGGCTGTGGGGTCAGGGTGACGCAGGGGTGACCCCTCAAACATATGTCCCCATCCCGGTGTCACCAGGGCCGTTTAAACGCCATCCCCTGTGGATGTAAATGGGAGGCAAAGGGGGGAGCTAAGCCGGTGCCCCCTCCCAAAACATCTCGGCTGAGAGATGCTTTTGGGGGATGCAGCAAAAGGGACATTTGGGGTTTTTGTTGCTGTCGAGGGCAGGCAGCCAGGCTGGGACGCGCAGTGCAACCATTCCCGGTTCCCAGCGCGGCTCCTGCTGCTGCTCCGGCCCCGCTGCGACCTCGGGCCCGGCGGGGCTGGGCTGGCTCCGCGCCCCCGGGCCCGCCGCCCCCGTGATGTCACCGCCCATGCACGCCGGGCTCCTCGGGCCGCGGCTGCCGGCCAGCCTGGGGGAGCCGGGGAGGCCCCGGCGGCGGCGAGGACACCGAGGGACCCTCTGCGCCATGAGGGGCTGCTGTGCACACAACAGGCACCCGTGTCCCGCTGTGTTCCACGCGTGTGCACTGCACACCGCCCCCAAGATCCCCAGAACCCCCAGCAGCCTGGGCACGCCGGGATCCCCTGCCCCACGCAGCCGTGTGTGCACACGCGTGTGCAAGGGCCCGCGGACACGTGTGGGGCAGTGGGAGGCTGTGGGGAGCGCCGTGGGGCCGCGGCTGGTGGGCGGGGTGAGACATTCCTCACGGCGCTTGTTATTTTATCTGGTTCAAAGTCAGTTCCTGGAATGTTTTTAATTCCAGGATCCATCCCTGCGCCGGCAGCTCCCGGGCCCTCCCCGCGGCCTCTTCTGCACCCCACAGCAGCACTGCCGGCCCCACAGCAGCACCACGAACTGGCGTGGGGGCTCAGCCGTTCTGCACCCTCAGGGATATGCAGAGGGCACCCATGGGTGCCCCATCCTCGGTGGGTGCCCCACAGGCGGGTGATGGGGGCACCGTCTGCAGCCCCACGCGGGGGATCGGGCTCGCCCCCACGCGGGACCCCGCTGCGGCAGACGCCGTGTTCCCAAGCCGTGCCAGGGACACGCGGCAGCAGCAGCAGCGTCGCCCACCCGGCGTCTGGCACCGCCGCGCCAGCCCCGTCTCTCGCCCGCAGCCAGCGCCGGGTGCAGCCGCAGGGATTCCGGGGGGCTGCGGGGCTGGGGGTGCGCGATGTTCCCCCCCACGCCATGAGGGGCTGGGGGCGGTCACGGGGGTCCCACGGCCGTGGGGACGCGGGGTTCCCACGCGTGTTTGCAGGCTGGGGGTGCAGTGTCTGGGGTGTGCAAGGGCTGGGCGTGCAAGGCTTGGCGTGCATGCCTGTGCCGGGGTGTGCCCGGCACGGCGGGGCCGCGGCAGGGCCGGCACCGTGGGCGTGCACGGAGCCCACGGGTGTGCCGGGAGCGCTGGGAGCTGTGGGTGTTTCCTGGCACGCCCTCTGCGGCAAGGGCTGGGCACAGGGACAAGAGGGGCACCCAGTCCAGCTGTCCCCACCCACTGGCTGTGGGTGACGGACACACCTGGCAGGTGACACCCGCGCTGCCCCCACAGCGGGCACCGTGCTGGTGCTGTGGGTTGCTCCATACTGGGAGCACTGGGATGAGCACGGCCTGGCAGCAGTACAGGGCTGGGGGCAATGGGGAGAGGAGCCAGGATGGGGTGCAGGGGGTGTCACCTGGGCTGGGCAGTGACCCCCCTGTTATCAGCAGCATCTGGGGGCCCTGGGCGTGGTGATGTCACCCTGTGGTGCGGTGATGTCACCCTGTGGTGTGGCACAAGGCAGCGCCCTGTGCCCTGCCTCGTCTCTCTGTGCCACAGACACCTCCTGCGGGCGCCTGCTCCGTCCTGTGCCATGGAGCCACGCCATGGCTGCGGGGCCATGCCTGTCCCTGCAGCACCCCCGTGACCCCCCAAACCCTGAGCTGAGCCCATGGGGAGGCAGCAGCTGTTGGGATGGACTGGGGGGCTCCTCAGGGCGGGATTGTTTGTGTGTCCCCCTCCGTGCGTGGCTGCTGGCATTGTCCCCTTGTGCACACGCGTGTGCGTGTCCCCCGCGTACCCTCCCGGCAGCCATTGCCTTACAAGGGCCGTGCTGCTGCTCCTGCCGCGGTCGGAGCCTCTTCCCGTTGCCAAATTTGGCCGGGGCCGGGGGTGTGGGGGGGTGCAGGGGCTGCAGGGGGGGGAGCTCGAGGTCTGCTCTACCCGAAATGACGTCAAGGCGGGGCGCAGGGTGCCCGGTGCGGCACAAAGGCACCGCAGGAACCTGAGCGGCTTCCGCTCCCTCCCGGCTTCCTCCGGCGCTCGCTGCTCCTGAAGTTCAGGGTCTCTGGACAAGCCCCCCCTGCCCAGCTCACACTGGGCCCCCCATGGGATGAGCCACTCTTTTCCCAGCCTGTCTGTGAGGTGCTGAGGGTCGCTGGAGCTCTGGGTTGTTCTCTGTCCCCAACCCTGGGGACACAGCTGGGACATGGCAGAGGGGATGTGGGCAGCCACTCCTGACCCCTCCCCACATAACAGCTCTGTGCCCAGGCAGGATTCACCCCACCCCAGGTGTGCCTGGAGGTGACAGTGTCACCGTGTTGGTGTCACAGCACAGCTCTGGGGGTGTCCCAGCCCACAGTGTCCCCCCACAGCATCTGACAGCCTCCAGCTTCCTGGGGGCTGCAGGAACAAGGTTGCATGGGTGACATGGTGCTGACACACATCCCCAGAGCCACCCCACCCCATCACCTTCCCCAGGGCAAAGGCAGGTGGGGAAACTGAGGCACGGCCACATTTATGGCCACCAACCCCCCGCCCCGGCCCGCAGCCACCCGGGTGTGACGCAGGAAGGAGGGAGGGAGCTGGCAGGGAGCTGGCACTCATGGCCAGCCCGGCTGGTGCAACCGGCCCAGCTCCTCCAGGCAGTGGCCAGTGGGATGAGACTGGGAGCACCGAGTCTGAGAGCACCCACAGGTTGGAGTCTGGCACCCAGAAAGTGCTGAAAACACCTCAAAGAACCCCCAGATCTGTTCTCCTGCCAGGGAGGATGATGGGGCATCACTGCCCTCCTTCCTCCTGAGGTACAAATGTGGGTGCTGACCAGGTATGTGCATAGATATAGCATCCTCTGACACTGCTGGGGTGACCCAAGCAGCTCCTGTCACCCCACAGCGACACCAGACACGATTGCATCCAGACTGCCCAAATTTATTTCAAAAATAAAAAATAAAATATTAAAGACCGAAAAAGCCTTGCTCTTCCCCCCCCGCCCCCCTTTCCCCAAAACACACACACAAAAAAAAAAAAAAAAAAAAGACTTTTACAGACAAAAAACACATCACGTGGGGGCTCTATTTGCACAGATCCTGACGGAAAAAAATCCAAGTCGGACGAGAAAAAGGATCCTACGGCCTATGAAGACTATGTCAGTATTGGCTCAGTCGGGTCATTAATGTCTATAAATACCGGCCCTGCAGCCGGGACCGAGTTTGGGGTTATTTATTCAGGGTTTTTCTTTTTTTTTCTTCTTTTTTTTTTGTTTTTTTTTTTAAGTTAAAAAAGAAAAAAAAAAATTCCAACCACCCAAGCGGAGGGTGGGAAGGAGTCCAGGGACTCGGAAGTTGGGCTCGGCCGCGGAGGGAAGGCGCCTTGGCTTCTCCCTCCCCAAACAAAATTGAACACCCCCCAAAAAACAAAGCCCCCCCCACCCCCGTCCCCCCTCCCCAGGCTGCAGCGGTGGGGCCCAGGCACACACGTCCCCCCTTTTGGGGGGGCCCAGCCCCACAGCCGAGCAATGCTACATATAGAAGGGAAGGAAAACAAACGGCCCCCAAATCGGGGGGGGCTCCAGCACCTCCGAGAGAGAGACTTCATCTCCTCCTGCCTGCGCCGGGCTGGGGTGGCACGAGGTGGGGCCGGAGCCCACCCGGCTGTGCCCCTTTCACAGCAAAGCAGCAGCTTCCATACACCCCAGCTGGGGAGGCTGCAAGGAGGGGGCGGCTCCTGCTGCTCGTCCCCATCTCCCCAAACCCAAACGAGCAGGGGGATGGATGGGGGGCTCCCCCTAACACGCAGGTCGGCCCAACGCGTCCGCTCGCAGCAAATCTGGAGGAGCCCCAGCCCACGACGCCAGCGCTGCCTCCCCAGAGCGGGGCCAGCCAGTGGGACCCCCCGGCACAGTCCCCCGGGGCCCTGGCTCTCCTCTATGCTACGACAAACTCGGATTTCATCTCGGCCTTGACCTCCGGCTTCCAGACCGAGTCCTCGA